>NC_089591.1:29315294-29615294 GCF_019320115.1 Miscanthus floridulus | reverse complement strand
TGATCCTTGACAGTAGATTTACAAGTTGGTTTTGTTGGCTTGCAACTGTACCGTGAAGAAACGGTTGTATTCAAAGTGTTGTTATATTTCATGTACCATGACAGCATCATGTTTACATTATCATCATGTTAAAGCATATGTTATCATTTTGTGTAGAATCCAAGAGTGAAATGATTCTAGTTGAGCAAGTTCTGGAAGAAACCTCGGTTGTCATGGGATTCGATAATTGTGGTACTGATCCGGAACCTGAGATTGTCAACGAAGGCAAGCCCCGGTTTATGCATTAAACCATTACCTTGTTTACTTTGAAAAGTTTATCACCTATGTTACTTATTGCATTAAGTTGATTAATTCAAATGTTACCTACTTGATGCATTGCCTACCTTGTTAATTGTTTACCATCCTTGAAGATGTTTTCTTTTACAAAGGCGTAGAATGCTTAGTATGCTTTATGATAGGTTTTCAAAGTAAAAGTTTCGATACAATCAAAGATGGCATACTAGCCAAAGAAAGAAAGAAGATAGGATGAAGAATAGTAAGCTTTTGGCAGAGAACTTTTGAATCTTGCTACATCCTTACCTTGCCCCAACCCCTGCATCTCTAAAAGTCTTACACCCCTTTACGTCGGGTTAGTCTTGTTGAGTACTTTTGTACTCAGGGTTTGTTAACCCTTGTTGCAGGTGAGTCACATGCGTAGGCTTGTTTTGGTCCCTGCTGCATGTCTGTGTTTGAAGTCAATGATGATGAGGAGTGATGAATGGCCTTTGGACAAGGCACTAGTTTGTATGATAAATAAAGTTAATGTAATATTATCCCGCTACTATGGTTGTATAACACTTATGGTATTGTAAGTTTGAAAACAACTGGTTTGTAACCTATGTTACCTTAAGACTTCCGCTATCTTTTACTCTGATGTATATATTTGAATAAATTGTTGTAATATGCAATGTCTGTGATTGAGATCCTATTTGAAAAGAGAATCGTGGACGATTCGGGTTTCCCGAGGACACCCAACAGACCTATTGAGTTGTTGGGAACTCGTGTACGCTATTCGAGGTCTGTCAAGACAACGATAGGTGCACATGGGCCCAATTTCTTAGGAGGTTCTGCCATAGCTGGTATTGGAGCAGTTCCCATCTAAGATCATTGTAGGTTACTTTGAAAAACCTTCAAATTGATTTGGATCAAAGAAAGTAAACTTGATATTTTAAAGTTCAAATTTCTTTCTTCTTACCTTTGATCTAGACTCAATCTTGTCTTATTTGAAAGTTCGTGGCGGATAATATGATTAGGTTTGTCCTATGAATTAAAAATCTAGTACTTATGATTATATAAATCTTTTGTACCTAGATTCGTAAGATCGATTCATGCATCATGCTTGAACACCTTGCATAATAATTCCCCTTAGGAAGTGGGAAGATATCTGTATGGACTTCATTGTGGGATTGCCTAGGACATCTGCAGGCTATAATTCAATATGGGTTATTGTTGATCGTCTAACCAAGATAGCTCACTTCCTACCAGTCAGAAATAAATATCGAGCGGAACAATGTGCAAAGCTTTATCTTGATAGAATCTTCAGTCTGCATGGGGCACCCAAGACCATTGTCTCTGACAGAGGGTTATTATTCATATCCAAGTTTTGGAAAAGTCTACATGAGTCTTTGGGAACTAAACTTATCCGTAGTTCTACTTATCATCCGCAAACAGATGGACAGACTGAGAGGGTAAATCAAATTCTTGAAGATATGGTAAGAGCATGTGTCCTTTCCTATGGTGCTAAATGGGATGAATGCCTTCCCTTAGCTAAATTCTCATATAACAATAGCCATCAAGAGAGCATTAAAATGGCACCATTCGAAGCACTATATGGTCGTAGATGTCAGACACCTTTAAATTGGTCAGAAGCTGGAGAATGTTGGTTCTTTGGACCAGATATGGTCAAGGAAGCTGAAGAGAAGGTTAAACTCATACAAACTAATATGAAGGTAGCTCAATCCCAATAGAAAAGCTATGCTGATAAGAGGAGACGACCGCTAGAATTCAAAGTGGGAGATTATGTCTACCTCAAGGAATCACCGATGAAAGAAGTTCATCGTTTTGGGATTCGGGGAAAGTTGGCGCCCCATTATGTAGGTCCTTTTAAAATCCAACAACGATGTGGACCGGTCGCCTATCGCGTAAAGCTACCAGATCACATGTCAGCTGTGCATGATATCTTCCATGTATCTCAGTTAAAGAAGTGTCTTCGAGTACCTGACCAAGTGGTCGACTTTGGTGATGTAGAACTAGAACCTGATTTGACTTATGTCGAGTACCCCATTAGAGTCTTAGATCAGAAAGATCGAGTCACTTAAAGACGTACAATTAAGTTCTACAAAGTATAATGGAATCAACACACTGAAGATGAAGCTACTTGGGAGTCCGAGGATTACTTAGACAAAAACTTTCCTGACTTCTTCGCTTCTATCTAGTTGCAATACCTTGTCTATATTGTAACTTGTCTCATTTGTCAACAGAATGGAAAAACCCCCTCGCTAGCCTTTTGAATAAAGTTATGATGTGTTAGCTCGACACATTTCCTTTTCCATTACTTAGCTTTAGGTTTTAAATCTCGGGATGAGATTTCTTTAAGGGGGAAGGGTTGTAACACCTCTGGTGTTTTGACCTAACACTAAAACTTGCCATGTCATCATATGCATTGCAAAGCATTCATAAAGTAGAAAATTTTGAATGCATTCACTAAATAAGCTTTATTTCATAATGTTGTTATTAAATGTGATGTGATTCAAAACCCTAAATAAAGATCATGACCACAAGGGTCAAATTTCATGTGATCATGTGAGGTCATGTGTCATTTGACTCAAATAACCCTAATGGGCCATGTTATTGGTCAAAAATCAAAGTTAAAGTAAAAGGAAAACAAATCAAATTTGAATTCAAATTCAAATCACAAAAGTCCTTTTTGCCCCTTTTGTCTAATTCAAAATCCATGTGGAATTTGGGGTGGAGGCAAAAAGCAAAGTTGAAGATTATTTTATAAGGATCAACTTTGGTATTCAAAGTTTTTCAAGTTTACATATAAAATTTGGAGTAATTTTGAAATGATTCAAATGCTCAAATGCACCTCAAATTCAAATTTCAAAATGGAGACAAAATTTGAAAATGTTCCTTGAAGCAAAGTTGTAGAGTTTGAAAAGTTGAGCAACTTTCATTTTTGTAGATTTTCAACTTCTTTAGAAAAATTGTGAGTAATTTGTAAAATGGACTCAGTGGCAAATCTGTAAATACCTCAAAAATCAGGATAACCACAGGACGCCACCGCCTCACCGCCGGCGTCCTTTCTCTGGCCTTCTAGGCACACCTACGACTGCCCTTGGCTTTGCACTAGCATAAGGAGCATGCTGCGTGTCGAGTCCGCGCGCTCCTGGCCGAGCTATAAGACCCAGACGTCGCCGTTCACTTTTCTTCCTTCCCTCTGTTTTCCCGACGCCGCCATCTGAACTCTAGCGAGCTTCTCTCTTCTCTTCAGTGCAAGTTAGCCCCAAAAAAGCCATGTTCCCGTTCCGCCTGCTCCTTGCGCACCTGACTGAGCTGTTGCTACCACCTGATTTCGCCGAGAGCTCGCTGTCCACGTTTATCTTCCTCACGGCCGGCGACCTCAATGGAAACTCCGATCCACCGTGGCCAGCATCATCCGGTGAGCCGTTGCCCTTGCTTGTTGACTCTCTAGCTTCATCTCGATGCTGTAGTGCTTATTCCACTCTTGCTTGCTTATTTTGCCCACTGCAGTCGCCGAAACGCTATCGTCGACGTGGTCCACTCCGCTGTGATCCCGGCCACCGTCGAAACACGTCACCATAGCTTCTCTGGTCTCGCTTGTTGCTTCAACATGATTGGGGTGAGCCACTGATGCTTCCTGGACTCTCTGTTTCACCGTTACTGGCCTTGTTTCGCTGGCATAATGTTGCTATGCCACCGCGTCCGCCATGGCCGGTGTCAGCCTTGTTCCATGTCGTGATCAACCTCTAAAGTACCATTGATCGATGCGCCTAGCTCTTGTGAATATGTTAGTGCTTTGGCCGCCGCTGTTGGGCTCACCGGCGGCGAGTTAGCGCCGGTCAGCGCCGTCGAAGCCACGGTCAATGCTCGAGGTTGGGGATGACAGGTGGGGGCCGGCTGTCAGTGAGAACAAGAGAGAGAATAGTGAGTTCTTATGTTTTCTAATTTTGAATAGTGCTGAATCTTTGGAAATTTGTAGGAAAATAATCATAGCTCCAAAAATTCTGAAATTTTGTGTGTAGCTTCTATACATGCTCTAGTATGGTTTAAAAATATGAAACTTGAAATTTGAATAAATTTGTAATATTCGAAAATTCAGTCCATTAATTGATAAATGCAATTTCCATAATTTTTGTAGGTCACTGAATAATTCCAAAAATTATGAAATTTGTTTTGGTACACTAATTTGTCATGAGGAATCTTACATAAAATTTTCAGGTCATTTGGAACAAGTTCATTTTTGGGCTTATTTCCAAATTAATTCAAAAATAAATAAAAGTAAACCCTAAGTGTTTGATTAGTGTTTGATCTTGTTTTGGTCATGTTTTGTGACTAGTAGGGTTTCAAGCTTAGTTTGGTCAAGTCACATGTGTGATCCTTCACAGTAGATTTACAAGTTGGTTTTGTTGGCTTGCAACTGTACCATGAAGAAACGGTTGTATTCGAAGTGTTGTTATATTTCATGTACCATGACAGCATCTTGTTTACATTATCATCATGTTAAAGCATATGTTATCATTTCATGTAGAATCCGAGAGTGAAATGATTCTAGTTGAGCAAGTTCTGGAAGAAACCTCGGTTGTCATGAGATTCGATAATTGTGGTACTGATCCGGAACCTGAGATCGTCAACGAAGGCAAGCCCCAGTTTATGCATTAAACCATTGCCTTGTTTACTTTGAAAAGTTTATCACCTATGTTACTTATTGCATTAAGTTGATTAATTCAAATGTTACCTACTTGATGCATTGCCTACCTTGTTAATTGTTTACCATCCTTGAAGATCTTTTCTTTTACAAAGGCGTAGAATGCTTAGTATGCTTTATGATAGGTTTTCAAAGTAAAAGTTTCAATACAATCAAAGATGGCATACTGGCCAAAGAAAGAAAGAAGATAGAATGAACTAGAGACTAGTCGAGTCACTTATCTTGAATGTTGGGTAATGTTGCTGACTATGTCACTTAAAGGCCACTCATTGTGGATCTTCTAAACAAGACACTTTGTAGTACTGGTCACATACTCCGGTAAGCCTACTTCGGGTAATCCGATACTAAGACGAATGCCCACACACTGGGAGTGGAGAGATGGTGGGAGTAGCGTGTACCCTCATGGCTGGAATGTGGCCGGATTTGAGGTGTGTTGTGCTCTCGGGTGGCGTGAAGATGGCTTAGTATAGGAGGATCTGGTAGCAAGGTTGATATATGCAAGATTAAGTTCTACATATGTCATGTGATAAGGAATCCCCAGCTAGGACTTGAATCAATTCGAATTGCCGGTGCTCCACAGATATGGAGACTCGATTCATTACAGAAGCAATGCAGGACTGGTGAATTACTAAAATATGAGAAAAGAATGGAATGAGAAGGATAGGAATATGGGAAATGTACATTTAGTTGAGATAATGAACAAAAAGGACTTAGGGGTAAAACTTGAAAATAGGATGAAGAATAGTAAGCTTTTGGCAGAGAACTTTTGAATCTTGCTACATCCTTACCTTGCCCCAACCCCTGCATCTCTAAAAGTCTTACACCCCTTTACGTCGTGTTAGTCTTGTTGAGTACTTTTGTACTCAGGGTTTGTTAACCCTTGTTGCAGGTGAGTCGCATGCGTAGACTTGTTTTGGTCCCTGCTGCATGTCTGTGTTTGAAGTCAATGACGATGAGGAGTGATGAATGGCCTCTGGAGAAGGCACTAGTTTGTATGATAAATAAAGTTAATGTAATATTATCCCGCTACTATGGTTGTATAACACTTAGGGTATTGTAAGTTTGAAAACAACTGGTTTGTAACCTATGTTACCTTAAGACTTCCACTATCTTTTACTCTGATGTATATATTTGAATAAACTATTGTAATATGCAATGTCTGTGATTGGGATCCTATTTGAAAAGAGAATCATGGATGATTTGGGTTTCCCGAGGACACCCGATAGACCTATTGAGTTGTTGGGAACTCATGTACGCTATCCGAGGTCTGTCAAGACAACGATAGGTGCACGTGGGCCTGATTTTTTAGGAAGTTCTGCCACACACCCACAGCAGGCAGGGCCTCCTCTGGCCGCAAGATCGGTGTTGGCACCGGTCCTATCACCGCACAGTCACCGGGCCACCGCTTGGACCGCCCGACCCGTCCAGCCGCATCTGCCACAGGCGGCGATGGAGCTGGCAACGCTGTCGAGGGGCACGGTGACCGCGCTAGCTTCACCGCTTGCTCGCCGGTGATGTTCGCACTAGCCGCATGCTTCGTTAACGCAGGAACCTCCACGCACCGCGTGGCCTCCTACTCCTCGCCAGCAGACGTCGCCGTAGGGTCACGACGCACCGCCGAGGTCGCAACAACCTCCCGACTCTCCTCCTCGTTGGAGAAGGCCATGTCGTCCAGATCCGTAGGATCATCTAACACGAGTTCCGACTCGACGTCACTCGCACGTTCCTCGACCCTCATGTGTCGAGCGACCTCCTTCTTCTTCTTCTCTTCCTTCCACTGAACCTCCATGGTTTTCTTCTTCTTCTGGGCATCTGTCGCCTCCTTCTAGGTGGCCTACCGGGCCTGGCCTGCCGCCCCCTTAGGAAGGTGTGGTCAGGATTTGTTCCTCCCAAGCCCCTATGGAACGAATGAACCAAAATCAAAAAAGAAGAGGGGCAGAGGAAAAAGCACGAGCAAAGTGAGGGAGCATGCCAGCAAGGGCACGATCGAGGCATTAAACGATATGGGTTTTCCCACCACTGTCTCATTAGGCCTCAGCGGCAGCACTTGGCTGACACGACTCTAGATCTCATCGTTTGGTAGCTCCTCCAGTGACGCACGGTCGGGGTCTAATCGACCGTCGTACTTGCACATCGGGTGTGTCCTCTCCACCAATGGTACGACCCAATGGTGGTAAAGGGTGTGGAACACCCGCACCCCATCAAGGCTATCCCTTACAAGCTTCTGTAGCTCCTCCTCGATGGCCTCCACCTTGTGCCTCTTTGTGTGGGCGCAGCCCCACGACCAACTCTTCTGCTTCACCGGCCTTCCGCCGGTTAACACCAGAAACGGCTCCCACATCAGATTCCTAATGTAGAACCACTCCCCATGCCATCCCCGGTTGGAGTCACATGGGGAGTACGTGGGATATGATCCTCCCACGCGCAACTTCTGTTGTAGGGCGAAGCCTCCGACCGGAGTGATCTTGACTGAACTCTAGTCCACCATGGCTCTCCCGGAGAAGAAGAGTCAGAAGAGGTCCACATGCGGCTCCATATCGAGGAAAGCCTCACAGACGGTGATAAAGCCAGTGATGTGCAGCACCCCTGTTAGGTTGAGGTGCCATAGTTCTAGACCCCACTCGTTGAGGATCCCGCGTAGGAACCAGTGCACGGGGTATCCTAATCCATGCTTGTGGAATGTAAGGAAAGACACCACCTCATCGGGATGAGGTTGCGGGAACTCCTCCTTCCCGTGGACCCTCTAGTGTGCCACCTCCTACGGTGGCAGGAACACCTTCACGATGAACGCCTCTAGCACCGACGCCCTCACGGTGGACGCCCTCTAGTCTAACATTTTGTGAGTACCTCTCTTCTCTCTTGCTCTCTCCCTTTCTTTCCTAGAAACCTCTGTAGCTCTCAGGAACGCTCACGGCAAAGAGGAGGAGAGAAGGCGGTGGCAGACGAAGAACATGCAAGAGAGCGAAATGAAAACCTTCTCCCCTCTCCTACTTAAGGAAAAGATTGCGGTGGTTACGGAGGGACACACCGATCAGGGAAGCTAGAACGATGGGGTGAGATTCTTTCTCTTTCTTTCATTTAATGCAGATAAGACATGCCCTGCTCGATGGAATGGGTCCTGATCGGACAGAACGTGGCCTGGCCATGGCCCACCACTACCGCACAATCAACCACTACCGTGTGCCGAGCATGAAAACCAAAGCACCACCGCACATGGACGACTCCCCGTCTCCCCAAGCCAGACCTAGAGAGACCCAACAATGAAATCTCCACCAGGAGAGATCAACCGGCCTCCTAAGTCGATCGATTCACTCAAGATAAACACCTGAGATACAGGTCCCGGTCGAACATCTTCGACTAGAGCTCTTCGAACCCCATCTCTCAGGTCACCAAGGTGAGCATGTGTTCATTAATACATACAGTTCGCACAAGGGCTAACCCATGATTGACAAGCGCAGGTCCTGGTCGGACGTCTCCGACTAGAGCTCTTTGAACCCCATCTCTCAGGTCGCCAAGGTGAGCATGTGTTCATTAATACAAATAGTTCACATGAGGGCTAACCCACGATTGACAAGCGTAGGTACCAGTAAGATGTTTCCGACTGGAGCTCTTCAAACTCAGTCACTCTAGTCGTGCAGGTGCCACCACATGAAATCTCCACTGAGAGACAACTAGACCTCCCTGAGTCGATCGAGTCACCCATGAGAGATCAACCGGCCTCCTAAGTTGATCGATTCACTCAAGATAAGCACCTGAGATATAGGTAGGAAGCGAAGGGGCGCCCCATGCGGGCCATGCCGACTCCGTCTCAAATGACGAGCATGGGTCCTGGTTGAACATTTCCAACTAAAGCTCTCCGAACCTCGTCTCTCAGGTCATCAAGGTAAGCATATGTTCATTAAATACAAAACTGTTCACACGAGGACTAACCCACGATTGACAAGTGCAGGTCCCGGACGGATGTTTTCGACTAGAGCCCGACGAACCCTATCTCTCTAGTCTTCAAGGTAAAACACTATCAAAGCCCCTCTATTTCAATTTAAAAACATTCATACATCCATACGCGCATTTCATCCCATACACCCAAATCTCCCGGACGGTTAGGGCATGAACCGCCTGGGGGCTCAGGAACTAAGCATCGCACGTGCAGCGAAATGCACTAGAACGCTCCGTGTTGCGCCACGAAGCGGTGGCTTGCCTCATTCGACATGAGCAACCAAACAGAGCCAGGGGAGAAAACCGTAGATGAGCACCGTGTGGCCTTCGCCTGGTCTGGCAAACTGGGTCATCTCAACCTTCTCATTCAATCCTGAACCTCTCGCTAGACCCACAGAATCCCCATCGAGGGGAGGCCATTAGGCCACCTGGGTCGCTCTGCAGAATGACCTAGGCATCTGCTAGGTTGCAGGTAAAGGAGTAGTGGAATGCCACAAGAGGGCTATGCCGACCCCATCGTGAACGACGGACCTGGATTCCACTCGATCACACCCGTTAGCGAGCTCACCGAGCTAGTCTTTGAGCCTGAGCGATTGGGACAGGCGACGAAACTCAGCCCCTCCAGTTGTGAGGAACTGGATGGGGTAGCACAAAACAACTCACAACCCCCACGAAGGCCTGATAGGGCTCGGGGGCTTAAATGCCATGGGACCATGACTCCGAACTCGCGTCGATGGGATAGGCAACATCCGGCTATGGCTCTTGGGACCGTGACTCCTAAACTTGCATCGATGGAATAGGTGACATCTGGCTACGGCTCTTGGGACTGTGACTCCTAAACTCGCGTCAATAGGATAGGCGACATCTGGCTATGGCTCTTGGGACCACGACTCCTAAACTCACATCGACAGGATCGGCGACATCCGGCTATGGCTCCTGGGACCACGACTCCTAAACTCGTGTAACGGCTTCAAATGGCTTCACTAACTAAAACTAACACTCTCGATCGACAGGGAGCACCGACGCCTGGGTCTACTCATGACTCCACCTTACTCGATCCCACGGCGCGCACCGATGCCAAAGATTGAACTCTGTTACATCCAAAACTAAACTTCCTCGACCGATCCCCAGCGCGCATCGATGCCAGGATCAATAAGTTCTATCTCAATCCAATCCCTGCACTTAAAAACACCTTGGCTGCACAACGACGCCGTGGTTAAACAAAATCACATCTTGAAACTCAAAAAACACGTGCACCCACAAACACAACACAAAGAACCCCCCAGCCGGTTCCACCCGAACCACCTGGGGGCTCGGGGGCTACACCTGCGGGTGCGCTCGCACGCACCCGCCAGCAAAACAAAAAATCCCTCGGACGATTTGGCTCAAATCGCCCGGGGGCTCGGGGGCTCCTGTCGGGTTCATAAACTCGGGGCCCCTCGAGGACCGGCTTCCATGCCTGGGCTCAGCCTAGGAAAACATCGCATATTTCATGGGCCGGCCCAAAAAACTAAAACATAGCGGGTCGGAATGGAAGTCTAGTCATCGTCTAGAAGGTCTACCCTTAAGAAAAGGCGCTCGTTCGTCAACTTCTTCGACCCCGCAACTCCAACCCTACGACCGGGGCACATGGGAAGCCTGCTCACCGCTCTTCTCTGACCGACGCACTAAGAGCCAACTAGAGTCATCCGACCGGGGGCTCCCCATTCGGAAGGAACCAGAAGACGTGCGGAGAAAGGCAAGGCATGGCTCACAAAGTCAAAACCACTGTACCAAGGACCATACCCTACATGAAACAGTGCTCTGCAGCCACCCTAACACAAAGTATTGTAGGGGCCACTAGAAACTCCCATATGGCAAGCCCCCCACGTGGCTCTAGACATCGATTGTGGTATGGGCTCTAGGATTTGCCATACCGGGTGAACATAGCGTAGCTCCTCACATGCCACTAGGCATCTAGAAGTATTTGCAGGTACCGACATCCATCCTTCCTGAAGAAGATAGCTCGACCCCTCATGCACATCTGAGATCCTACAGCAACATCGACAGTACTGGGGGGCTTCAACCATTATCCAATTTTCATCACCATAGGCAGCAAGGCTTAGAAATATCTGTACTCTCTCCCTCTCACCTGTAAAAAGCCATCCCCTTCATCTATAAAAGGGGATGTGCTCCCTCCAACCAAAAAAGATCGACTTCTTCAAGCTCAGACTCACTAGATCGACATCAACACTCCCAACCACAGGACCACCCAGTTTTGACCATGACCCTTCCGGTCGGAGCCAACCGAACCTCTTGTATCCCCCCTTCTTTCTCCTTCTCGTTTGTACCCCCACTACAGACTTTGAGCACCTGGGCTCAGGACTAAAGTCACCGACCGACCTCGACTGGACGTGGGGCACATTGCCTGAACCAGTATAAATCCTGTGTCATTGAGTGCTAGGCCACCTCCGATCACAACGTACAACAAAACTATAAATATTTAATAATTGGTCACTTTCTGCACCGACAATATGCATAGTCGTCAGAGGTCATTAGACAATGACAGGTGCATGTGGGCCCTATAATTTAGGAGGTTCCACCACAGAATGGTATCAGAGTGACCATTACAATGGTTTTTGTAGTATTCTTTTACAAAACTTCAAAACGATTTGGGACAAATAAATTTAACATGTTAATTTGGTCCAAATTGCTTCTGACTTATCTTAATTCATTCTCACCATTCCTTATTTGATTAAAAAGGCTTTGTATGGTGGAGTAGTAATCTTATTATGCCCTATATAATAAGAACTATTGTTTATGTACTTAGGAGCTTTGCTATTTAAGTTTCGTATGGACGATTCATGCATCATGATTAATCCACTTGTTAATTACTTTCCCTTGTAGTTTGGGTTGAGTAGTGTAATCCATTCCTTGCTACTCTTTAGACTTTTCTCAGAGTTTCTTACTGTATTAAATCTTGCTTTCTATAGTATGGCTTGTACCAAGGTAACGCCCCATAAGTCCGTTGGACCCAAAGGAGTTCCTCATCACTAGCTTGCCCCTAGAAGTGATGGTGCTAGCCCTAGCAGCTTTAAGCCTGATCCACAGGCTGAGGTACAGAGGCTTTTAGCAGAATTAGCATAGGCTACTAGGGATAGGGCCTTGGATGCCATCTAGGTGGGCAAGTTACAAGATCAATTGAGGTGTCTCACCACCGCTCATAAGAACTATGAGCGTATGTTAGTTCATATGGTGGAAGGAAGAAATGAAGCTTGGCATAGAGAAGATGTAGCTAGAGCTCAAGCTCATGAGTTAGAGTTCTATGTAGAAGACTTAGAAGAATATTATACCAATCTACATGAAGAAGTCCATAGGTTGAACAACCTCCTGAATCCAACCAAATCATGAGCCTCAAGCTGATGCAATGGACCCAGGTGCCATCATTGCAGATGATGATGAACTTGAAGAGGAAGAAGAGGAGGATCCAGAAGAAGTAGTAATGGTCAATGAAAGTGATGATGAAGGCAGAAATGTTTCTAGAATGGATACCGATCACGAGGTTTGATCGAGGAGAAGAGTAGAGTTGTAATATAGTGAGTTCTAGTTTAGTTGGGTAGTCTAGCTTAAGTGCAGACTTGTGTATAAATAAGTAAACCCAATGTAATGTGTTTGTAGTAACCTCTTTTAATAGTTCAATAAATGTTTGTGAGTAAAGTTTGGTTTGTCATGAATAGATGCGTCATACTCGAGGTTCGAATATTCCTGGTTCTTCGCAAGAAGAGGATGGTATTCCTGATCCCCCACCAGTTCCGCCAAATTTGGTAGATGCTATCGTGGCACTGGTCAATGTGACCATAGATAATGCTCGGTTGCTTTGGGAGTTAGCTCAAAGCAATCAAAATATGATGCAAGGGAATCATGGTCGTAATTATCAAAGGCAAGAAGCTACATATGTTGACTTCATGGATACACGACCACCAGTATTTACCAAGGCCGATGAACCACTTGAAGCTGATGATTGGCTTCGTACCATGGAGCAGAAGTTTGACCTCATTCCATGCACTGAGTTTTAGAAGCCTATTTTTGCTGCCCAACAGCTTAGAGGTGCAGCAGGTGCTTGGTGGGTGAACCTTGTGGCTATGCAACCAGCCGGTATTCAGTTAACTTGGGCCAAGTTCCGCATTGCTTTCCATGCCCATTACATTCCAAAGGGAGTTATGGCCATGAAGCTTGATGAGTTTCTTGCTTTGAAGTAAGGTGATCGAACAGTCATGCAGTATGTGGGCAAGTTCAATTACCTTTCACAGTATGCACCTGAGCATGTTAACACCGATGCCAAGAAGAAGAAGTGGTTCATGCATGGCCTTAATACCAAACTTTAGACCATGATGACTACCTATACCAATGTCACATATCATGAGGCAGTTAACATTGCTATCTCTTTAGAGGAAAAATATCGACAGCATAAGGAGATTAAGAAGAAAAAGAGCGCGCCATCTGGATCTTTTAGTGGCAATCAAAAGAGACAGAAGATAATCTATCATCCAGTGAATCACTATCGTCCTCCTTATCATCCACCGTAGTTCCAAGCCGGTCAACGACCAAATGTCCATCCTGCCATAACTTACCCAAACTCAGATCTGACAAAGGCTCTTGTTGTTCGTGCTCCAACACCCCAAGGCCATAATTACCCATGTTTCAATTGTGGGAAGTCAGGTCCTTTCTCTAGGAAATGTCCGTATCCTCAGTAGTATAATCCAAATTTTCAGAAGGCTTCCGGAAATCAACAACAGGGTCAAGCTCAGGACAAGAACAATAACCAAAATGCTTAGAAGGGCAAAAATGAAAAGAAGACAGGACGGGTTTTCTATACTCAAGCTATGGAGATTCCAGAAGGGGAACCCATGATGCTGGGTATGTTTCCTATCGCCGATCATCCTACAGTTATGCCTTTTGATTCTGGTGCATCTCATACATTCATCAATAGAACCTTTGTTATAAAGCATGAAATTCTAGTTGGGGAAACAAAGGAAAATTTCTATATACAGTCGCCCGGAGGACGTCTGTGTACTAAGGAAATGGTGTACCAGGTACCCATAAACCTGGGTGGGCACATTTTTCCCACCACCATGATTATTCTAAAGGATCAGGATATAGATGTGATCCTGGGTATGAACTGGATGCATCAGCATAAGGCTATTGTAGATACTTTGAATAGGACAATAAGGTTGAGTTTGCCAGACAGTAATTCTCAGCTTCTTATCCAACTTCCAATCTTAAAGAGATCAGTGGAAAAAGTTTGTGCAACTTCCATCTAGGAGATTAGAGATATTCCTATAGTTTGTGAATTCCCAGATGTTTTTTCTAAAGATTTACCCGGTCTACCACCTGATAGGGATGTTCAATTTAACATAGATCTAAGACCTAGAATAGCTCTGATCTCTTGGAGAGCTTATAGGATGCCTCCCAAGGAATTAGCCGAGTTGAAGACTTAGTTGCAAGAGTTGATTGATAAAGAGTTTATCCAACCTAGTTCATCACCTTGGGGATGTCCTTCAATTTTTGTGAAAAAGAAAGATGAGACCCTGAGATTATGTGTTGACTATCATCCATTGAATGAAGCGACAATTAAAAATAAATATCCCTTACCTCGGATAGATTTACTTTTTGATCAACTGGCAGGAGCCAAGGTCTTCTCCAAGATTGATTTGAGGTTAGGTTACCATCAAATCAAAATTAAGCCTGAAGATATTCCCAAAACGGCCTTTACCACCAGATATGGATTATATGAGTACCTAGTAATGTCTTTTGGTTTGACGAATGCCCCAGTTCACTTCATGTATCTGATGAATTCAGTGTTCATGCCTGAGCTGGACAAGTTTGTAGTGGTCTTCATTGATGACATCCTAATATATTCCAAGAACAAGAAAGAACATGCTGAACATCTCAGAGTTGTTCTAACACGTCTAAGAGAACATCAGTTATATGCCAAGTTTGGTAAGTGTGACTTCTGGCTAAAGGAAGTACAATTTTTAGGACATGTCTTGTCAACTGAAGGAGTTCTGATAGATCCAAGCAAAGTTAAGGATATACTAGATTGGAAACCACCAACCACTGTTCATCATGTTTGAAGTTTTCTGGGAATGGCGGGTTCTTACCATCGTTTTATTCTAGATTTCTCTAAAATATCCAAGTCCATCACTAGATTATTGAAAACCAAGCCAAGTTTGTCTGGTCACCTGACTGTGAAGAAGCTTTCTAGACTTTGAAGAAATTATTAACCACTGCACCAGTGTTAACACAGCCAGATATCGAGATGTTGTTCAACATTTATTATGATGCTTCTGGTATTGGTATTGGGTGTGTATTGATGCAAGAAGGCCGAGTCATTGCCTATGCTTCCAGACAACTTAAGGGACATGAAGAACATTATCCAACTCATGATCTAGAATTAGCAGCAGTTGTCCATGCTTTGAAGATCTGGCGGCATTATCTGCTTGGTAATATTTGTCATATTTATATAGATCACAAGAGTCTAAAGTATATCTTTACTCAATCAGAATTGAACATGCGACAAAGAAGATGGTTAGAATTGATTAAAGATTATGACTTGGAGGTGCATTACCACCCTGGTAAGGCAATGTGATTGCAGATGCACTCAGTCGTAAGAGCCATTGCAATTGCCTTACCATGAAGACAATGGATCTGACTTTATGTCATGAGATGGAGAAGTTGAAAATAGAGATAATTCAACAAGATAGTTTGACTAATATAATTGTTGAATCAACTATTCGAGACCAAATTATTATCGCTCAGAAAGAAAACAAGGGTATAGCCCATATCAAAGAAAGAGTCTGGAAGGGAAAAGCAGCATGCTTCAGAATAGATGATGTAGGTTTGTTATGGTTCAAGAATCTCCTAGTGGTACCAAAGGTTTCTGAGTTGTGACAGTTGATTCTTGAAGAGGCACATGCCACTAGGTTCTCTATTCATTCAGGAAGTAATAAGATGTACCATGACTTGAAACAGAGATTTTGGTGGACCAAAATGAAGATAGAGATTGCTCGATATATAGCCAAGTGTGATACTTGTCAAAAAGTAAAAGCTATACATTGAGGTCCGCTGGAGAGTTATAGTCATTGCTTATTCCAGCTTGGAAGTGGGAGGATATTAGTATGTACTTTATCATCGGTCTACCCAAGACATCAAAAGGTTTTGACTCAATATGGGTTATTGTAGATCGACTAACTAAGTCAGCACATTTTCTTCCAGTCAAGAGTATATATCCTACTATCCAATATGCCAAGATGTATTTAGCACAAATCATGAGCTTACATGGTGTACCAAAGACCATTGTGTCGGATAGAGGTACATAGTTTGTTTCCAACTTTTGGAAACAATTGCATGCTTCGATGAGTACCAAACTTCTGTATAGTACCACTTATCATCCACAAACTGATGATCAGACTGAAAGAGTAAATAAAATACTTGAAGATATGTTAAGGTGTTGTGTCCTTAACTATTCCAATAAGTGGGATGAATGTTTGCCTTTGGCTGAGTTCTCATACAACAATAGTTATCAAGAGAGCATTAAGATGGCTCCGTTTGAAGCACTCTATGGTCATAGATGCAGAACATCACTAAATTGGTCTGAACCTGGGGAAAGATGGTTCTTTGGAGTTGACCTTGTGAAAGAAACAGAAGAGAAGGTTAGGTAGATACAAAGTAATTTGAACATAGCTTAGTCCCGACAAAAGAGTTATGCAGATAAACAACATCGACCATTGATGTTTAACAAGGGAGATTATGTATATCTGAAGGTATCGCCAATGAAGGGAGTTACCCATTTCGGTGTTAAAGGCAAGTTGGCACCTCGTTATATTAGACCATTTCAAATTTTGGAGAGGTGTGGAAAGGTGGCATATCACTTAAAGTTACCAGAATATCTCTTAGCTGTACACGATGTGTTCCATGTTTCTCAATTAAAGAAATGTCTTTGACTGCTTGATCAGAATGTTAAGGTTGAAGGAGTTGAACTTGAACCTAATTTGACCTATTCTAAATATCCTATCTGAGTTCTAGATCGGAAAGACCGTGTCACTCGAAGGAGGACAATCAAATTCTACAAGATACAATGGAATCAACATTCTGAAGAAGAAGCTACTTGGGAATCTGAAGATTTCTTGCTAGAACAGTTTCCAGAGTTTCTTGCATTGATATAGAATAATGTTAGTTGTGTTTTGTCTTTATGAACCATGTTTTGTAAAGGGACCTTAGCTGTTTTATGGTCAGGTTTTGAATGTATTTGCTTGACACATTTTCTTTTCCATTACTTTATCCTAGGACTTTAAATCTCGGGATGAGATTTCTTTTAGGGGGAAAGATTGTAACACCTCTGGTGCTTTAAACACTAAAATATGCCATGTCATCATATGCAGTGCACATCATTTTGGTGTTAGTAAAAACTTTGATATGCATTCACTAAAACAAGTTTATTTTTATGGTTATATGTGTTGACTTGTACGGATGAATCAAATTCAAAACTTTTGTATTGAATTGGATTCTGAAAACCCTAATTTCTGGCATTTAATTCTGCCCTGGAAAAACCTAATTCAAAATCTAAGCACATTTTGGGGTTGAGCTTATAAGGAAAAGTGTAGAGCTTGTCAATGTGTACAAAGTTGGTTTTTATAGTTTTCAAAGTTGTTTTATAAATTTTGAAGTAATTTGAAAAGGGATAAATTCTAAAAGTGTCCCCTTTTGATTTTAAACTTACATTTTAAAATGTAGACATAATTTGAGTATGGTTATTAAAGCAAAGTTGTAGAACCTTGAATTTGGAACAACTTTTATTTTTGGATATTTTTGAGTTACCATACAAATTTGAGAGTAATTTGAGAAATGAAGCGAGTGGCAATTTGATAAATAGTAGGAATAGTGCAAGCAGGCAGACACCTCACCATCGGCGAGCTTCCACTGGCTTCTACGCACGCCCACAGGTGCCACCTCCAGCTTCGACGTGTTTGTGCTACCATGGCGTGTCAAGCGCACCGCTCACAGCCGCTCTTCGCTCACCTATTAAGTCTGGAGCGCCCTCTAGTCGCTCTTCCTCCTTTCCTCTGTTTTCCCATCAGCGCTGCCTTGCTCCGTTGAGCTCGTGTAACACCCTAGTGTTACATTGTAATGTTTTGCTGAAACATTTTGTAAGCATCGGAATTATGTGCATTTGTGTATGATAGGCTTTATAATCAATGTTTGGCATTGAAACATGTTTACGAAATGGGAAAGCAAAGGTTATGTTTCGTGTCACATAATGTATTTATTATCTTAATTGAATTCTTGTTAAAACAAAATGTTATGAAACGTTTTGAGAATGACGATAAAAATGTGTGGTCGAAGACATGGATGGCTAGCGAGTATGCCCCGAGGGTCGGGTTTGGGATTCGACGCGAAACCATTCAAATCGACGTCCTCCGCGTAAGTCTTTGAAGTGGTCGACAAAGCCATCTTTGGCATTAGTTGTAGAACAATTGGCTTAAGGAGTAGCGCAATGTCGCAATGGTGGGTGATGGCTCGGTGTACCCCTTGTCGCATCGAGCAATTAGCTTAGCGTTTGGAACATGGCGTACGCATTTTCTAGCTGCTTTAAATATCATGCACGCCACCTGGCTGAGCTCTGGGTGCGGTCACCACCCTAGTTGGCTTGCCAGCGTGCTCTGCCACGTGGGCTAGAGCCCACTGCCATGCCTGGTTGCGCTCGCTGTGCCGCACGACCTGCGCGCCCTGGGCACTGCCTCGCTACTGCCCACCTACGACCACCGCCCTGCTGCTGCTCGCCTCGCTAGCTGACGCGTGCGCCCTGGCCGCCGGCCGTGCTCTGCTAGCGCCTTACCCTGCCCCGTCGTGGCCATTGTGGCCACCGGGTCCCACGTTCGCATTGCCAGCGGCTACGCCGGTACCGTGCCTTGACTCCCTTGGCTACTTGCGCGCTGGACAATGGCCTGCTTCGCCGTCACCTCAACATCGCATCGCGGTGTCCGTTGGCTGGTACTACCCGCTGTGGCGCCATGACGTGTTTTGTCGTTTGCTGCAGCGGCCGTGCGAACGGCTATCTAGAGCACGCCCTGAGGTTCCCCATGACCAGGCATGTCGGTATCGAGCGTTGATGCCGCAGACGAGCCATGCCATGCTAGGACCTCCCCTGTCTCCGCTGTCCCCTTGCCGCCATGATGTTTTCTTCCAATTCACCGTAGTGGTTGCACCACATTCCAATTGGCCTTGCCCGTAGCTTCGTTGGGCAGCCGGTCGCCCATCCTGCCCCTCATAGCCACCTATAGCTCAGTCCTATGCGCCAATTTTGAAGGGTCGAGCTTTTGGGTCCTTAAGACCAGGAGTGCCTGCGCCGTCGGCTATCATCGCCACCAAAGCTGCTTGGTCAAATTCCTCGCGCCACTAGCCTCCCCTTTAGTCGGTTGTCACCATGCTTGCCATATCCTAGACCCTACCACCGTAGTACAGCCCGTGGCATGGCCGTGCCATTGCTGTGCTCCGCTGCACTCATCACGTGCACGTGGCCGGCTCGTCCTGAGCCATCTCCGATCGATTCTTCGTGTCTTCTAGTTCCATGGTGAGTCGCTGGTACTCATCCGCTCCTTGCTTTGTCCCGGCCATGCTGATGTTCACTAGAACGGCATCGCCGTACTTGCAGGGTGCCCACCATCATGGTTCGAGCTCGCTGCGACATCTCGGTGCGTGTGTCTCCGCCCTGCGATTTGTGTTCACACATAGGTGAGTGTTGGCTCTTTATTTTAGTAAGGGGAGGGCTGGGGTGGCTGACGTAGATGTCTAGTGCCGCGTCGTCGCGCTGGTGCACGCCCTAGATGGTTAGGGACTTCGCCGTGGTGAAGACGTAGAAGTCAGAGGGTGTTGTTGTAAAAGCACAGACTGATTCAATAGTGACTTAGAGTTCGTTGTGATTTCGTTGTAGTTTGGGGGTGCCCGTGCATAATCACCTTCACGCGTAGGCCGTCACCGTCGCGGGCCATTGGCCAGCTAGGCCATGCCTACGCGTGGGCCGCGCGCTGGCCTTCCGTCGTGCGCGGGCAGGGTAACGCATTGGATTGGGCCGTGCGTTGTGGGTCGGCGACCGAGGTTTTGGTTTTCATGATTTCCTAGAAATTTGAAATGCTTATTTATTTTCTGTTATGAATCCAACTTCAATAAATCGTAGTAAAATGCATGGTTGTCCAAAAATAGCGAAACTAAGTTTGTTAGGTACGCGAAAATGTCATCTACCTATTAGTACAGTTAGTTCACCATTAGCTGTTAGGATGGTAGGCTCATAAGATTGAAGTAGAAAACTTAGCGTTATATCGATCTTTAATTGCAGGATTTGTTGTGGTAAACCGATAATAGCTTTAGCTTTGAAATCATTCCAGTAGGTTCCTTAGGTATTTATATACTTGCCATAAAAGTGGTAACCATGGAGCGAGTCATTTAATGGCGTAGTTATTATCCTCGCTTTCGAATATGTATCATAAACTGGCATTGGGAGTAGGAATATCCATAGTCACCTTAAGAATGTAGGACACGTTCATAATTGTTAGTAGTGCTGGTATGTAGCTTAGACTTTAGTGAGTAAATCTCACTTAGTAATTTAATAAGGGTACTTTTGCATTGAGAATTGCTGTTGCCATAGTGTTAATCATTGCATCATCATTTCATGTAGATCATGAACAGGTAGACTTCGTACCCGTCGGTGATCCAGAGTACGACGAGGTGATCGAGGAGTACGAGGAGGAGCTCTTTGCACAGGAGGGAGCCTAGGAGCCTATTAGTACTGACCTTGCTGACCCGGCACCTGCCCAAGGCAAGCCCTGGTGCATATCCCCTATTTTTAAATGATCACTGAATATATTTATATGATATGCATTTATGTTACAGGCATTTTATGGAAGCTACATGCATAAATATATCCACCATGAGTCCTACTAGTACAGGTCGAGTAGCTGCTATGCTCAGGATGTTGGTAGCGTGAGTAACCTATCGTTACTCGCAAATAGGTGATTAAACTATGATATCATGATGAAATAATGGAAAGGAAAATAGTGACCGGACAGGGATGTGGATTTGGTACTAGTGGGTGTGAGGGGTCGTGTCCTGCGGCCAACAGGGCATACCCCGGTTACACTTTTTCCCTATCTGTGTCGATTAAGGACCGGTCATTGCATATGACTCTATGCAAGTTATAGATTATTGTCTTGAGCACATACTTGGGTATGGGCGCAGGGAAGGCTTGCTGCTCTCTTGTCGTGGATCCGGCTCTTTCCGGACCGACTGATGGGAAGAGGAGGTGGTGGAGGTCCTTGCACCGCACTAAGTCCGGGACTCAGAGGTGGGGGCTTGGAGTCCAAGTTTGGATGGGGACCTAGACACCCAGGACAGGAGAGTGGTGGGTTGGTCCTACTTGTGCCTAGGGTACAAGCAAGGCGTGTGTCTTCGGGGCACCTAGCTGGGCACATTGATTCACGAATCGCCGAGTTATCCGGTACGGCTTGTCTGCGGTTTAGCACCGTAGTAAGAACTGGAAGTGGAAAAGAGAAGGAACAGTATCAATTGCTCAACTCTTGCTTGAAAATAGAACAGGTGCTTATATAGATTGACTAGATGAAAACTTAATACGGCTGATGATAATAATGTATCAATAAGGTCTCACTATTAGTATTGCTTTTTGTTAAAAGAGAACCAGCAAACCATAAAGCCTAGCATATTCCTTGGAGTCGGGAAAGTATTCCCACTATCGGATAAGTCTTGCGAGTACATTGTGTACTCAGGGTTTATTTACCCCTGTGCAGGTGACGCTTGAGGAGTTCCTTGTGTGGAGGATCCATTAGGTGGGCTCAGACGGAATCCTCGTTATCTTATCGCTAGATGTTATCTTTTAATATTCCACTGTTTATCATTCCGCACTCTGTATTTGGTATTGTAATAATGAACTTTTTAAGAAACTCTAATGTATGAGATGGACTTGTGTTGTAACTCGTTTTCATTATTGGATCCTTGGGAAAAATGTGGATCTTTCGGGTTCTCCCTTGGGGTGTGCCCGATGGACATCGCTCGTTGTAGTTGCTTTCGGGGTGCTTAGTGTCTGGTGGAAGACGAGCGCCTCCATAAGTATGCTATTTCAGGTGGTTCTGCCATAGTTGGTATCAGAGCCAATAATGGTCATGAGTTCCTCACTCTTTTACAAAACTAAAAGTTGACCAACAAAAGTTTTGCGAAAAGTAGGATGCGATTAAGTTAAGTATAAGCCCTAGCTATATGGTATATCTAGGATAGCAGCATTGGTTTTATCTAATCAGTTTCTGCAGGTACATTGACTTACGTGACGTAAGAAATCTCTTAGTATACGGAAAGTGAGTGTGTGATGTGCCGAAAATTTTACAAACGCCGCTATATTCTAGCTTGAGTGAACATATAGGTCGAAGCATGCATCATATTATAACATCTTTCTTGAACTAGGAATCCCCCTTCACGTATAATGAAAGTAGTAAATTGGTAGGACTAACTTAATGAATGCTTTAATAAATGTGCTGCCATCTCTTTAATCCCTAGATTCTTATTGAAAGGTGTCCTAATGGATGGTTCATCTCTCTTACAGATGAATCTGAGGTCTGGACGTGGGAGCACCAGTTCAGGAGCGGCCAACGAGGGCCATGGTGATAGTGCTCGGGCCTTTGAGCATGACAACGAGGGAGCTCAGGAGGTTCCACCCTTGGTTCCTCAGCCTTTTCCGCCACCGCCTCTGCTGCAGTCCGCCATGGAGGTCATGGTGGAGTTGTTGACTGCTCGTCAGGAGTCAACCACTGCTCATCAGGAGACAGCTCGTGCCATGGAGATTATGGCACAGGCCATCGCGGGTCTCGCCCATGGAGGCCTCGGTGGCAACAGTGGGAATGGGGGTGGTGCTCGCCGTCCTGAGGGACAGTCCTCTTACTAGCACTTCCTCAAGACCCACCTACCCACGTTCACACCATCGGATGATCCATTGGAGGCGGAGCACTGGCTTCGCACGCTGGAGCAGAAATTTCGGTTGCTCAGAGTGGCCAACGAGCAGAAGATACACTTTGTGTCCCAGTAGCTTTTGGGGTCCGCAGGTGCCTGGTGGGAGACTTTCCAGGTCACGGAGCTATCGGATCACCCGATGATGTGGCAGGAGTTCTCCACCACCTTCCGTGAGTTCTTCATACCTGCTGGTGTTATCCACCAGAAGGTGACCGAGTTCATGGAGCTGCGTCAGGGGAGCAGGATGGTAATGGAGTATGTGACCTAGTTTAACCACTTGGCTCAGTATGCTGGTAGTTAGGTGGACACAGATGACAAGAAGAGGGATCGCTTCTTTCGTGGTCTCACTCCTGCTCTTCAGGAGAAATTGTACCTGGGGAACTATCTGACCTTTGGGGCACTGATGAATGCCGCCATTGCTCTTAAGGGTTTTCAGTGGGCATCTTAGGCGGATTGGAAGCAGAAGTGGGTGGCGACTGGATCCTCTAGCCATCCCCATACTTAGAAGGTGCAGATTGTTTGGCGGGGGCCCTATCAACCATCCAGTGGGCCTCTGTACCGGTCACCCCAGCAGACATCATAGACTTCTGCTACTCAGTACAAGGCACCTCAGCAGCAGGTGCAGCCCTAGCAGGCTCAGGGATAGTAGGTCCCACCTCATTAGGGATTCGAGAACAAGCCTGGTGCTTGTTTCAAGTGTGGCAAGGATGGCCACTATGCTAGGGAGTGTCCTCAGCAGCAAACAACTCAGCCGTCTTAGCCATCTACAAATTCCAGGCTGATTAAAAGGACTTTCATCAAGAGGAAGGTGCCCAGCAGATCTGGTCAGGTGCACTTCATGGATGCTCAGCAAGCTATGTAGTAGGAGACAGTTATGGCTGGTATGTTTACCATCGAATCCCATCTAGCTTTGGTGTTGTTTGATTCTGGTGCATCACATTCTTTTATGAGCATGGGGTTTGTAGAGCGGCACAACTTATCACTATTGGCTATACCGTATGCCTATAAGATCCATACTGTGGGTTCTCAGATGTTCATCAATACCCGCACAAATACAGTAAGTTTGGTATTAGCCACCCACACTTACCGTCTACAGTTCATGATAATGCATGGGCAAGGCATTGATGTTATTCTTGGAATGAACTGGTTATGGGTGTATGGGTTAGTATTGGATATGAAGAGAAGAAGTGTAGAGTTATGGCTTCTATCTTCTGAGGATAGGATGTCTCTCATCATACCCTCAGAACCAGTCTTACCTATTGCTGCCCATGCTGAAGCCATTCCTGATCTTACCTCCATTCTAGTAGTATGTGAGTTTCCAGATGTTTTCCCTAAAGATCTTCTTGGATTGCCACCGGACCATGAGGTAGAATTCTCCATTGAGCTTGAACCTAGTACTGCTCCTATCTCTAGGCGTCTGTACCGCATGGCTCCGAGAGAACTAGCAAAAATGAAGAACCAACTGGAGGAGTTGATGGACAAGGGTTTCATCCACCCAAGTTCTTCACCATGGGGTTGTCCAGCGATTTTCATGAAGAAGAAGGATGGTACTCTACGGATGTGTGTGGATTACTGCCCCCTCAATGCGGTAACAGTTAAGAACAAGTATCCTTTGCCCCGCATAGATACTTTGTTTGATCAGTTAGCTAGTGCCAAGGTGTTCTCGAAGATAGATCTCCGATCGGGCTACCATCAGATCAAGATCAGGCCACAGGATATACCAAGGACAACTTTCTCTACTAGGTATGGGTTGTATGAGTACCTAGTGATGTCTTTCGGTCTCACCAATGCCCTGGCTTTCTTCATGTACTTGATGAACTCAGTCTTTATGTTGGAGTTGGATAAGTTTGTGGTAGTGTTAATTGATGACATTTTGATCTACTCCAAGAATGATGAAGAACATACCTGTCACCTCCGGATAGTCCTAACTCGACTCTGAGAGCACCAGCTGTATGCTAAATTTAGCAAGTGCGAGTTTTGGCTTGATCGAGTGTAGTTTTTGGGACATGTGTTGACACCTGAGGGCGTTTCTGTGGATCCCAGCAAGGTGCAAGATGTATTAGATTGGAAGTCTCCTAGGTCTATACACTAGATCCGTCAGTTCCTTGGACTAGCTAGATACTATCGTTGTTTCATCCCTAAGTTCTCCAAGATAGCCCAGCCCATGACTAAGCTGCTCTAGAAAGAAGCTAAGTTTGTTTGGAGTCTAGCTTGTGAAGAAGCTTTTCAGTCCCTGAAGACTTTTCTGACCACTGCTCCTATATTGGCTCAACCTGATATTGAGAGGCCCTTTGATGTTTACTGTGATGCCTCGAAGACGGGATTGGGGTGTGTGCTTATGCAAGAGGGGTGTGTGATAACTTATGCTTCGCGCCAACTGAAGAAGCACGAGGTGAACTACCCTACCCATGACTTAGAGCTAGCTGCTGTAGTTCACTCTCTGAAGATTTGGAGGCGTTATTTGTTGGGCAACAAAGTGCATATCTTCACTGACCACAAGAGCCTTAAGTATATTTTCACTCAGTCTGAGTTGAACATGAGGCAAAGGAGATGGTTAGAGTTGATCAAGGATTATAATTTGGAAGTCCACTATCATCCAGGAAAAGCCAATGTGGTAGTTGATGCCTTAAGTCGTAAGTCGCATCAAGTGGAGGAAATACCCTTGTCACTTCACCACACAAAGGTGCTAGCTCAGATTGCTTTGACCTTAGAGCTGTTGGAGCAAATTATTCAGGAACAAAAGGAAGACCCTGAAGAGATTCCTCACATCAAGAAATTGCTAGCTGAAGGGCGTGGACCTCATTTTAGCATTGATGAGCTAGGAGTCATGAGATACAAGAATAGACTAGTAGTTCAGTCTAATGAAGAGCTAAAAAGAAAGATTTTAAAAGAAGCCCATCATTCCAAGCTGTCTATCCACTCTGGTAGCAACAAGATGTACCATGATCTACGCCAACTATATTGGTGGTCTTACATGAAGCAAGATATCACCCAGTTCGTTGCAGAGTGTGACACTTGTGGTAGAATCAAGGTAGATCATATGCATACTCCTGGATACCTGCAGCCCTTGCCCATTCCTATTTGGAAATGGGAGGATATTTCCCTAGATTTCATTGTGGATTTACCCCGCACCTCTTCGGGCTTTGATTCTATTTGGGTCATTGTGGACTGTCTCACCAAGTCTGCCCACTTCCTTCTAGTGGACACTAGATATA
This sequence comes from Miscanthus floridulus, assembly GCF_019320115.1. Lineage (NCBI taxonomy): Eukaryota > Viridiplantae > Streptophyta > Magnoliopsida > Poales > Poaceae > Miscanthus > Miscanthus floridulus. The sequence continues at coordinate 29,589,110 of NC_089591.1, read as the reverse complement.
ATGCTAAGAAGTATGCGGAGTTATACTTTGATTGGATTGTGACCCTACATGGAGTTCCTCTCACCATCATCTCTGATAGAGGGTCAGTTTTTGTCTCTTGTTTCTGGGAGAAACTCCAGGAGTGTTTGGGTACTCGTCTTCTCAGAAGCTCGGCATACCACCCATAGATGGATGGTCAGACTGAAAGGGTGAACCAGGTGCTCGAGGATATGCTGTGGGCTTGTATAATCTCTTTTCCTGAGAAGTGGGATCAGTGTTTGAAGCTGGCCAAATTTTCTTATAATAACAGCTATCAGGAGAGTATCCGTATGGCACCATTTGAAGCTTTATATGGATAGAAGTGTAGGATGCCACTAAACTAGGTTGAAGTAGGAGACCATGGGTACTTTAGGCCTAATTTCATAAAGGAGGCTCGAGAGAAAGTAAATATAATTCGTGAACACTTGAAGTCAGCTCAGAGTTGACAGAAGGCTTACATAGACAAGTGAAGAAGACCTTTAGAATTTGCAGCTAGAGATTATGTGTATCTCAAGGTATCTCCTATGAGAGGGGTACATTGGTTTGGTGTCCATGGCAAGTTAGCCCCTCGGTATGTGGGTCCATACAAGGTGTTGTAGTAGTGTGGTCCTGTTGCTTATCGTCTCCAACTCCCTAAAATTCTCTCGGTAGTTCACAATGTATTTCATGTTTCGCAACTGAAGAAATGCCTATGAGTTCCTAAAGAATCTATAGAAATAGAAGGACTCCCACTCTAACCTGATCTGTCTTATGTGGAGCATCCTATAAAAGTTTTGGATGAGAAGGAGAGAGTGACCAGGAACAGGGTGATAAAGTTTTACAAGGTACAATGGCAAAACCATTCAGAGGATGAAGCCACCTAGGAGCAAGAGAGCTACTTATCGAAGCATTACCCCCATCTCCTCTCTGGACCGGATAGTTAGTTTTGCGCTGAATGTACTCCCTACCTCTTTCTCACACTAGGCACATGAAATCTTGGGTCGAGATTTTGTTTTAGGGGGGTAGATTTGTAACACCCTGGTGTTATATTGTAATGTTTTGCTGAAACATTTAGTAAGCATTGGAATTATGTGCATTTGTGTATGATAGGCTTTATAATCAATGTTTGGCATTGAAACATGTTTATGAAACGGGAAAGCAAAGGTTATGTTTCGTGTCACATAACGTATTTATTATCTTAATCGAATTCTTGTTAAAACAAAATGTTATGAAACGTTTTGTGAACGGCGATAAAAATGTGCGGTCGAAGACATGGATGGCTAGTGAGTATGCCCCGGGGGTTGGGTTTGGGATTCAACGTGAAACCATTCAAATCGACGTCCTCCGCGTAAGTCTTTGAAGTGGTCGACGAAGCCATCTTTGGCATTAGTTGTAGAACAATTGGCTTAAGGAGTAGCGCAATGCTGCGACGGTGGGTGATGGCTCGGTGTACCCCTTGTCGCATCGAGCAATTAGCTTAGCATTTGGAATATGGCATACACATTTTCTAGCTGCTTTAAATATTGTGCCAGCGTGCTCTACTGCGCGGGCCAGAGCCCACTACCGTGCCCGGTTGCGCTCGCTACGCCGTGCTCACGCACGACCTACACACCCTAGCCACTGCCTCGCTGCTGCCCGCCTACGATCACCACCCCATTGCTGCTCACCTCGCCAGCTAACGCGTGCACCCTGGCCGCCAATCGTGCTCTGCTAGCGCCTTGCCCTGCCCCACCATGGCCGTTGTTGCCACCGGGTCCCACGTTCGCGTCGCTAGCGGCTACGCCGGTACCATGCCTTGACTCCCTTGGCTGCTTGTGTGCTACACAATGGCCTGCTTCGCCATCACCTCGACATCACATCGCAGTGTTTGTTGGCTGGTACTACCCACTGTGGCGCCATGACGCGTTTCGTCATTTGCTGCAGCGGCCGTGCAAACGGCTGTCTAGAGCACGCCTTGAGGTTCCCCATGACTAGGCATGTAGGTACTGAGCATTGACGCCGTAGACAAGCCATGTCGTGCTAGGACCTCCCCTGTCTTCATTGTCCCCTTGCTGCCATGATGTTTTCTTCCAATTCACCGTAGTGGTTGCACCACGTTCCAATTGGCCTTGCCCGCAGCTCCGTTGGGCAGCCGGTCGCCCATCCTGCCCCTCATAGCCGCCTGTAGCTCAGTCCTGTGCGCCAATTTTGAAGGGCCGAGCTTTTGGGTCCTTAAGACCAGGAGTGCCTGCGCCGTCGGCTATCATCGCCACCAAAGTAGCTCGGTCAAATTCCTCGCGCCACTAGCCTCCCCTTCAGTCGGTTGTCACCATGCTCGCCATATCCTAGACCCTACCGCCGTAGTATAGCCCATGGCGTGGCCGTGCCATTGCCATGCTCTGCTGCACTCATCGCGCGCAAGTGGCCGGCTCGGCCTGAGCCATCTCCAATCGATTCTTCGTGTCTTCCAGTTCTGTGGTGAGTCGCTGGTACTCGTCTGCTCCTTGCTTTGTCCCGGCCATGCTGATGTTCACCGGAATGGCATCATCGTACTTGCAGGGTGCCCATCGTCATGGTCCGAGCTCGCTGCGACGTCTCAGTGCGTGTGTCTCCGCCCTGCGATTTGCGTTCGCACATAGGTGAGTGTCGGCTCTTTATTTTAGTAAGGGGAGGGCTAGGGTGGCCGACGTAGATGTCCAGTGCTGCACCGTTGCGCCGTTGCGCACCCTGGATGGTCAGGGACTTTGCTGTGGTGAAGACGTAGAAGTCGAAGGGTGCTGTTGTAAAAGAGCAGACTGATTCAATAGTGACTTAGAGTTCGCTGTGATTTCGTTGTAGTTTGGGGGTGCCCATGCATAATCGCCTTCGCGCACAGGCCGTCACCGTCGAGGGCCGTTGGCTGGCTGGGCCATGCCTCTGCGTGGGCCGCAAGCTAGCCTTCCGTCGTGCGTGGGCGGGGTAACGCGTTGGATTGGGTCGCGCGTTGTGGGCCGGCGACCGAGGTTTTGGTTTTCATGATTTCCTAGAAATTTGAAATGCTTATTTATTTCCTGTTATGAATCCAACTTCGATAAATCATAGTAAATTGCATGGTTGTCCAAAAATAGCGAAACTAAGTTTGTTAGGTTCGCGAAAATGTCATCTACCTGTTAGTATAGTTAGTTCACCATTAGCTGTTAGGATGGTAGGCTCATAAGATTGAAGTAGAAAACTTAGCGGTATATCGATCTTTAATTGCAGGATTTGTTGTGGTAAACCGACAATAGCTTTAGCTTTGAAATTGTTCCAGTAGGTTCCTTAGGTATTTATATACTTGCTGTAAAGGTGGTAACCATGGAGCGAGTCGTTTAATGGCGTAGTTATTATCCTCGCTTTCGAATATGTATCATAAACTGGCATTGGGAGTAGGAATATCCATAGTCACCTTAAGAATGTAGGACACGTTCATAATTGTTAGTAGTGCTGGTATGTAGCTTAGACTTTAGTGAGTAAATCTCACTTAGTAATTTAATAAGGGTACTTTTGCATTGAGAATTGCTGTTGCCATAGTGTTAATCATTGCATCGTCATTTCATGTAGATCATGAACAGGTAGACTTCGTACCTGTCGGTGATCCAGAGTACGACGAGGTGATCGAGGAGTACGAGGAGGAGCTCTTTGCACAGGAGGGAGCCTAGGAGCCTATTGGTACTGACCTTGCTGACCCGGCACCTGCCCAAGGCAAGCCCTGGTGCATATCCCCTATTTTTAAATGATCACTGAATATATTTATATGATATGCATTTATGTTACAGGCATTTTATGGAAGCTACATGCATAAATATATCCACCATGAGTCCTACTAGTACAGGTCGAGTAGCTGCTATGCTCAGGATGTCAGTAGCGTGAGTAACCTGTTGTTACTCGCAAATATGTGATTAAACTATGATATCATGATGAAATAATGAAAAGGAAAATGGTGACCGGATAGGGATGTGGATTTGGTACTGGTGGGTGTGAGGGGTTGTGTCCTGCGGCCAACAGGGCATAGTCCGGTTACACTTTTTCCCTGTCTGTGTCGATTAAGGACCGGTCGTTGCATATGACTCTACACAAGTCACAGATTATTGTCCCGAGCACATACTTGGGTATGGGCGTAGGGAAGGCTTGCTGATCTCTTGTCGCATATTCCGGCTCTTTCTAGACCAACTAATGGGAAGAGGAGGTGGTGGAGGTCCTTGCACCGCACTGAGTCTGGGACTCAGAGGCGGGGGCTTGGAGTCCAAGTTTGGACGGGGACCTGGACACCCAGGATAGGAGAGTGGTGGGTTGGTCCTGCTTGTGCCTGGGGTACAAGCGGGGCATGTGTCTTTGGGGCACCCAGCTGGGCACATTGATTCATGAATCGCTGGGTTATCCAGTACGGCTTGTCTGCGGTTTAGCACTGTAGTAAGAACTGGAAGTGGAAAAAGAGAAGGAACAGTATCGATTGCTCAACTCTTGCTTGAAAGTAGAACAGGTGCTTATATAGATTGACTAGATGAAATCTTAATATGGCTGATGATAATAATGTATCAATAAGGACTCACTATTAGTATTGCTTTTTGCTAAAAGAGAACCAGCAAACCATAAAGCCTAGCATATTCCTTGGAGTCGGGAAAGTATTCTCACTATCGGATAAGTCTTGCGAGTACATTGTGTACTCAGGGTTTATTTACCCCTATGCAGGTGATGCTTGAGGAGTTCCTTGTGTGGAGGATCCATCTGGTGGGCTCAGACGGAATCCTCGTTATCTTATCGCTAGATGTTATCTTTTAATATTCCGTTGTTTATCATTCCGCACTCTGTATTTGGTATTGTAATAATGAACTTTTTAAGAAACTCTAATGTATGAGATGGACTTGTGTTGTAACTCGTTTTCATTATTGGATCCTTGGGAAAAATGTGGATCTTTCGGGTTCTCCCTTAGGGTGTGCCCGACGGACATCGCTCATTGTAGTTGCTTTCGGGGTGCTTAGTGTCAGGTGGAAGACGAGCGCCTCCGTAAGTACGCTATTTCGGGTGGTTCTACCACAGCTTGCACCGGAGCCGTCTCCCCCTCCCAGTCTTAGCCGAGCATGTCACCATGATCGCCATCACCTAGCGCCTCCAGATCACCCACTTGCCTAGCTTCTTTCCCTTTGGTTTGCTCGGCGTAACCTTGTCTTCTCCAACCCTGGCAAGGCTTCGCCGAGATCAGTTCCACCATGGACAGGGAGTTCAGGTGGGATTCTTGCTTTAGCTTTTGCTATTTCTTGATCTTCATTCTCTCGTGCTGCTCATGAGCTTGATCGTTGATCATTTGGTCAGCTGCTTTCCTCAGAACAGAGCTTCACCGTGAGTACACGTCGCCGCCATCGTCTCCAACATCGATGACTTAGCTCCGACTCATCGTAGTCATCATTCTCGAGCGCATCAGCTTCGGGGTGAGCCATTGATCATGCCTGTGTGGTCTTCTTAACCTCTACTACGCCATAGCCGCAGGACCATGGGACGCCGGTGGGTTTTGCTCCACCGTACCGCTATGCGCGTCACTACCTGTGTTGTGTGTCGTTAGTTCAATTGAGTGCTTGGTTAAGTCCGTTAGGAGGTGCTGAGTACGCCGATGACCTTAGTTTCACTGGTGAGGTACTAAATTGCTAGGCACACATCAGTCGTGCTCCGCTGAGCCGCCATCATCGCCGGCAAGGTCGCTCTAGTGACCTAGAGCTTCAACATGTGCCACCGGTGTGTGTGTAATGTCAAGGAGATCATGTTGGTCTGAGTCCCGCTGTCGGAGACCTTGCCGCTGGCGAGAACACATTGGTCAGAGGCTCGCCGTCGCGTTACTCTCACTAATGAGTGGGACCCCGATGTCAGTGACTGTTTATTTGAAAATGAATTTTTCTATTTTGCAGAAATGATTAAATAGTGTTGTGATTTGTTTATTTTGTGTAGAATTTAATAGAGCTCCAAAAATTATGAAAATTTTTGTGTGACCTCTCTGAGATGTAAATGTTTTAGAAAAAATATTAAATGTTACTTTTCAGTACATTTTGAATGTGCTAAAAATTGCTCAAATTAATTAAGAAATAGAATTTCATGATTTTTGTAGGCTTGTATAATTATCCAAAAATTATGAAAATTGTTTTTACACTTAGTTATCATGTGATGAGCCTTCATAAAAATTTTGAGCTCAATTGGAGAAAGTTGATTTATTTCATAATTTTGAATTAATTGTTTAATTAATAACAACAAATATTAACTCTTAATGACTTAGGTTTTGTTTGAATTTGGGATTGAGTGATGACCTTGGGTCATAAGCATAAAATGATCCTTGGCATTTAAAGTAAGTGTTTGAGTTTATAAAAAGGTTTAGTTAGTTATATGGCTTGTAACTATACCGCGAAGAAAAGTTGTATTCAAGTTATTAACTTTTGCATCCATCGTCAAGCATCATGTTTTATATCTCACATCATTTTAAACATGACATTATTACTACGTGTAGTGAACGAAAGTGAGAACGTGGTAGTCAACCAAGTTGTTGAGGAAGTTAATCCAACTATTGAGGTCGGGTTTGATATCTGTGGAACATCTCCGGAACCTGACTTTTCCGACAATCAAGGAAAGCCCCAGATGCATTTAAACCTACCTTTTGTTTTACAAATTATATCGCTTTTGCTTTTATATACTACATTAAGTGATTAGGAGTTGAGTGGAAACCTAATTGGTGCATTACCAACCTTGCTTTTCCATATCAACCTTGTTACCTGTTTCAATCCGAGAATGCCTAATTATGCTTAGCCATGCTTAGAACGATAAAAGTCGGGTGATTATCGGTCACCTGTGAGATATAAATGGAGTTTTGGTTACGATTGGTTATTTATGCTATCATGAGGTATGATCATGTGGAGTAATAAATCTAGACCGGGCGGACTCAGTGTATGAGAGCCACAAGACATGGATGTCTTGTGAGCGGGTTCTTTCCGCCTGTGTCGATTAAGAACTATCTATTGTTGAATTGCATGAGGTGAGTCTTTGTAGTACTAGCCACATGCTCTGGTAAGCCTTAACTTAGCTATTCTATTACGAGATTGGCTACTCGTGCACTAGGAGTGGAGAGATGGCGGGAGTAGCATGTACCCATGTGGCAATGGGCTGGATTGGTGGAGTACTGTGCTCTCGGGTGGCGTGGACCTGTTCTTGTTTTAGAGGACCTAAGGGTGGGTTGGTATATGTAGGTCAGGGACCTGCATATGTCGTGTGGTTGGGAATCCCTAGCTAGGTTATAATCGGTTTGAATCGTCATTGCTCCTCGGTTATGGAGACTCAACTCAATGTTCATCATCGTAGTTAATAAATGAAACTTGAGGAAGATTTGAGAAAGGGTTTGATATGAAGTTCATGATCTCAATATGGATCATAGTAGATTCATATATGATCTTGATGAGGGTTATATGTTGAAAGAAAGAATCTTTTTAGAGAGCTTTTACGCAAAAGAACTTTGATTCTTGCTAAAGCCTTACCTTGAATCCCCGAGCCTGTATTCCTAAGTCTTATCTATTGTTACTTTGGTTAAGTCTTGTTGAGTACTTTTGTACTTAGGGTTCGTTAAACCCTTGTTGCAGGCGAGCCTCATGTGTAGGTCTGCTTTGGACCATGCTGCATGATGGTTTTTCAAATCAAATATGACTAGTAAATGTGTGGCCCTTGGGCATGGCACTTTATTGTGTGTTTTGTTCTATGTTACTAATGCCACTCCACTACTATGGTTTGTAATAAAAATCATACTTAGTTTGTAAGGTTTGAAATAACTATTTTGTAAACTAAGTTATTGTAAGACTTCCGCTATTTCACTCTGATATATGTTAATGAATAAAATGTTGTAATACTGCAATGACTCTGTAATGGATCCTGCTCGAAAAAATCATCGATGATTCGGGGTTCTTCGAGGACACCCGACAGTCTTCTTAAGTTACCAGGAACATATGCATAGTCATTAGAGGTCATTAGACAGTGATAGGTGCATGTGGGACCTATAATTTAGGAGGTTCTACCATAGGACTTCATCACCGACCATCTCGGCATGCTTCGCCTCCACGAGGAGGCACTTGTCTCAGTGCCCATCATCGAAGGAGTGCCCTCCGTCGACTCTTGGCCACCCAACGACCTCAAAGATGAGACACCTATGCTTCGCACTGAGCCCATGCTAGGCTCAAACCCCACTGTGAGTAATGTACATATTGTTCTTTACTCGCTATTTAATATCTTCCACCAACTCTCTGGAGGGACCCTGTTGTCCCACCACAATCGTCGTGCGATCGGTTCCCCTATGGCCTGACATCCCCCATGGACGCATATGTGTTGGGGCTCCAAAAGATGCTGATGCTGCCCCCTCTCACATCTAAATTCGTGGGGATGGCGGGCTACACTCCCGCCTCTTTCAACGACCTCGTGGATGATGAGGTTGAAAGCAATGGGTCCAGCATCGGCGATGTCATGGCACCTAGCCACCCTCTGTCCCAAGAGTATGCTATGGCGGATGCCCTAGGATAGCCGCTGGTGGTAGCAGAGTCTCTATAGACTCACAACCCTCTGGACCCTCGTGCGGAGGCCCTCGCGTGTGCACAGGAGCACAACGAGGAGTTATGACAAAGGTGGTAGAGCGAGCCGTCACCTATGCTAGTGTGCTCGGCACAGCATGCTGCGCCACGTGCATGTAACTCGATGAGCGGTGCCTAGGGTCGGGCTGTCAGGTCCAGCACGACATCCTAGATGGAGGAAACGATCCCCCGCAGTTCACTCGGGCTGGCCAGAACATCGCCGCTACGGTGATGCTTCTACGTGGCCTTCTAGAGCCTGTCAACCCTTAGGAGCAGGCGATCCACCAGAACCTCCGGGCGCTAGTGGAAACCACCACCGTTCAATAAGCAGAGAGCTCCGCGTCATGACACCGGCTCATAGCCTCCTTCCCCACTAGGGGAATGGGGGCACACCAGTCAAATCGGTCCATCCGCTCACCACTACAGTCACCAGCGCATGGAACAGGAGGCCGTAGCTACACCATGGCCTGACCTGACACCCGCTCCACTGTGGCAGAACCTCCTAAATTATAGGGTCCACATGCACTTGTCACTGTCCAACGACCTTTGACATCCATGCACATGTTCCTAGTAACTTGAGAAGACTGTTGGGTGTCCTCAAGGAACCCCAAATCATCCACAATTTCCGAGCAGGATCACATTACAGAGTCATTGTAGTATTACAACAGTTTATTCAAATAGATACACCAGAGAAAAAACAGTGAAAGTCTTACAATAACTTAGTTTATAAAACTGTAGTTTCAAACCTCACAACTAAGTTTGATGATTATTACAAAATGAAATAGTGGAGTGGCATTATAATATAATACAAGACACACAATAAAACTGCCCTGCCCAAGGGCCACACATTTACTTCTCATCATCAGATCGAACAATAGTCATGCAGCACGATCCAAAATAGATCTGCTCATGAGGCTCACCTACAACAAGGGTCAACGAACCCTGAGTACAAAAGTACTCAACAAGACTTTACCAAAATAAGAACTGATAAACTCAGGAATGCAGGCTCATGGATTCAAGTTATGGCTTTAACAATTACCAAAGTTCTTTTGCGTAAAAGCTCTTTAACAAAATTCTTTATTTCAACATTTAAAACTTCATAAATTCATATACAAAGATGACATGATCCGTATTGAGATCATGAAACTTCATACACAACACTTTCTCAAACCACTTCAAGTTTCAGTTATTATCTACGATGATGAACAGAGAGTTGAGTCTCCATAATCGAGGAGCAACGATGATTCGAATCGATTAAAACCCAGCTGGGGATTCTAGACCACACAACATATGCAGGTCCCCGACTTACATATATCAACCTACTCTTGGATCCTCTAAAACAAGAATGGGTCCACGCCACCTGAGAATACAGTACTCCACCAATCCAGCCCATTGCCACGTGGGTACATGCTATTCCCACCATCTCTCCACTCCCAGTGCGCGAGTAGCCATTCTCGTAATAGAATCGCCAAGTTAAGGCTTACTGGAGTATGTGGTTAGTACTACAAAGTCTCATCTCACACAGTTCAACAATGAATGGGCCTTAATCAACACAGGTGGAAAGGACCCGCTCACAAGACCTCCATGTCCTGTGGCTCCCCTACACCGAGTCCGCCCGGTCTAGATTTATTACTCCACATGCTCAAATTTCATGATCACATAAGTAACCAAGTGTAACCAAAGATCCATTTAAAATTTGTAGGTGACAGGTAATCACTCGACTTTTATCTGCCTAAGCATAGCTAAGCATAACTAGGCAATTACGAATTAAAACTAGTAACAAGGTAGATATGGAAAACAAGATTGGTAATGCATCAATTAGGTTCTCACTTAACTCCTAATCACTTAATGCAGTAAAGAAAAGCAAAAGCGAAATCAATTTGTAAAACACAAGATAGGTTTAAATGCATCCAGGGCTTGCCTTCGTTGATGGAAAAGTTAGGATCCGGAGTCGTCCCACAATTATCCGATCCGACCTCAACAGACGGATTAACCTCCTCCGCAACTTGATTAACTACCACGTGTTCGCCTTCGTTCACTACACGTAGTAACAATGCCATGTTTAACATGATGCGGAATACGAAACATGATGCGTGATGATGGATGCAAAAATTAACAATTCAATGCAACTTTCCTTCGCGGTACAGTTGCAAGTCAAACGAACTAAATCTTTTTCGTAACACATTCATCAATTGCCAAGGATCATTATCAACTAATGACCCAAGGTCATCACTCAATCCAAAATTTCAAACAAAAACCTAAAACATTAAAGGTTACTATTTGCTTTTACGAATTAATTATTTAATTCAAAATTATGAAATAATTCAACTTATTCTAATTGAGCTCAAAATTTTAGTAAGGATTCATCACATGATAAGTAAGTGGCAAAACAAATTTCAAAATTTTTGGATAATTAATTGAGCCTAGAAAAATCATGGAAATCCATTTATTAATTAATTGAACAATTTTATCACATTCAAAAAGTACTGAAAAAACAACATTTCATATTTTTCCTAAATAATATACATCACAGAGAAGTCACACAAAAATTTTCATAATTTTTTTGGAGCTCTAAATAAATCTACACAAAAATAACAAATCACATCACTATTCATTCAATACTGAAAATAGAAAAATTCCATTTTGAAACACTGAGTCACTGACAACCCGACCCCACCCGTCATCGTCTACCTTCGGCGCTGACCACGGCAATGACACGCTGACCGGCGAAATCTCACCGATGATGAGGCCTCCAGCCACAACGATGGTACCAACACGTTCCTCACAACACGACGCATCGATTGGAGGCACAAATTAAACCGATTACGGCGAGGTTCGAGCATAACATCGGTCATGGCGGCTCGGCCGAGCATGGCACGGCAGTGCCACGGTGTTCTAACCGCTAGAGCTCGCTAGAGCTACCTACAACTACTCGGATAGCATCAACGGCTCACCTAGATCGAAATAGGGCACTTGGTTGACCGAGAGCAGCAAGAGAGCACTACGGTCAACGTTGATGGCGACGGCGGCAATGACAAGCTCGACGCCCAGTGGCTACAGTGGATGAACGGTCCAATCAACAAGTCCCATAAAATCACAACAACACGGAGAAGATGGAGCAACACTACGCGAGGGTAGAGACTAACCGTATAGCTCCGGCCACGGTGAAGCGGGGTCACTGGTGATGTTGCCGGCCGCGAGGAAGAAAGGCGAAGAACAGCGAGACTTGGCGAAGTCAGATGACCACGACCGGTTGGCTGGGTGTGCAAGGTGTAGGCGAAGCTGCAACAGGCTTGGCTACGACGGTGAAGCACTACGGCGATGGCGCGGTCTCAACGGAGATGATCAGCGACGTCGGGAAAAGCAGAGCAAGGAAATGGGGACCAACGGCGACGGCCAAGGCTAAATAGCATGGCTTAGAAGCGCAAGGAAGCCACGCAGGAGCCTTTCCCACGCCAGCACAAAGCCACAGACGGCCACGACCGTGCCTGGAAGCAAGCCGAAGGTCGCCGGCGGTGTAGCTTAGGCGGTGAGCACTGTTCACTTTAATTACAGAATTGCCATCCGTTTAAATTTCCAAATTACTCCCAAATTTGTGTAACAACTCAAAAATCTTCAAAAATAAAAGTTATTCAAAATTCAAAGTTCTACAACTTTTCTTTTATAACCAACCCCTAATTCGGTCTACATTTTGAAATGAACTTTTGAATTCAAATAGGGGATATTTAACGAATTACGCCTTTTCGAATTACTTCAAATTTTTCATAACAACTTTGAAAACTCCAAAAACAAACTTTGTATAAATTGACAAGCTCTACACTTTTGCTTTTGGGCTCAAACCCAAAATATGCTTAAATTTTGAAATGAGTTTTCAGGGTAGGATTTAAATGCTGAAAATCAGGGTTTTCTTGAAAATTCAAATCCAAACTAAATTTTGAACTTGATTCAAACAATTTAATTCAACACATACCACATAGAAGTAAACTTGTTTAAGTGTATGCATATCAAAATTTTCACTAAATACCAAATGCTTTGCAATGCATATGATGACATGGTAGGTTTTAGTATTTAAACACCCGAGGTGTTACAATCCTTCCCTGTAAAAGAAATCTCATCCCGAGATTCAAAGCCATAGGGTAAGTAGTGGAAAAGGAAATGTGTTGCGAGAACACATACAAAATCTGTCCATAAAACAGATGAGGTCCCTTTACAAAACACAACTTGTAACAACCGAGCTCAACTAACATTACTCTATATTGATGCAAGAAACTCTGGAAATTTTTCTAACAAGTAATCTTCTGATTCCCAAGTAGCTTCTTCTTCTGAATGTTGATTCCATTATATCTTGTAGAACTTGATTGTCCTCCTTCGAGTAACACGATCTTTCTGATCCAAAACTCGGATAGGATATTTGGAATAAGTCAAATCTGGTTCAAGTTCCACTCCTTCAACCTCAACATTCTGCTCAGGCACTCGGAGACACTTCTTCAATTGAGAAACATGGAACACATCATGTATAGCTGCGAGATGTTCTGGTAATTTCAAGCGATATGCCACTTTTCCATACCTCTCCAGAATTTGAAATGGTCTAATACATCGAGGTGCCAACTTACCTTTAACACCAAAATGAGTAACTCCCTTCATTGGTGATACTTTCATATATACAAAATCTCTTTTATTAAACACCAATGGTCTACATCATCTATCCGCATAACTCTTTTGTTGGGATTGAGCTATCTTCAAATTACTTTGTATTTGCTTAACCTTGTCTTCTGTTTCTTTCACAAGGTCAACCCCAAAGAACCTTCTTTCTCTAGGCTCAGACCAACTCAGCGATGTTATGTATCTACGACCATAGAGTGCTTCAAATGGAGCCATTCTAATGCTTTCCTGATAACTATTGTTGTATGAGAACTCGGCCAAAGGTAAGCATTCATCCCACTTAGTGGAATAGTTAAGGACACAACACCTTAACATATCTTCAAGCACTTGATTGACTCTTTCAGTCTGTCCATCAGTCTATGAATGATAAGTTGTACTATACAGTAGTTTGGTACCCAATGAAGAATGCAACTGTTTCCAAAAGCTGGAGACAAACTGTGTACCCCTATCGGACACAATAGTCTTGGGTACTCCATGGAGGCTCATGATTCGCTCTAAATACATCTTGGCATATCATATAGTGGGATATGTATTTTGGACTGGAAGAAAATGTGCTGACTTGGTTAGTCGATCTACAATAACCCATATTGAGTCAAATCCCTTTGATGTCTTGGGTAGACCAACAATAAAGTCCATACTTATGTCCTCCCACTTCCAAGATGGAATAGGTAATGGTTGTAATTCACCAGCAGACCTCAAATGTATAGCTTTCATCTTTTAACAAGTATCACACTTTGCTATGTATCTAGCAATTTCTATCTTCATTTTGGTCCACCAAAATCTTTGTTTTAAGTCATGGTATATCTTGTTACTTCCTGGATGGATAGATAACCTAGTAGCATGTGCCTCTTCCAGAATTGATTGTCGCAACTCAAGAACCTTTGGAACCACCAGGCGATCCTTGAACCATAACACACCTTCATCATCTATGCTGAAGCATTCTGCTTTTCCATTCCTGACCCTTTCTTTGATATGGGCTATACCCTTGTTTTCTTTCTGAGCAACAATAACTTGATCTTGAATAGTGGCTTCAACAATTAGGTTGGTCAAACTACCCTATTGAATTACTTCTACATTCGACTTTTCCATTTCTTGACATAAAGTCAAACCCATTGTTCTCACTGCCAGACAATTGCAATAACTTTTGTGACTGAGGGCATCTGCAACCACATTTGCTTTACCGGAGTGATAATGTACTTCCAAGTCATAATCTTTAATCAGTTCTAACCATCTTTTTTGTCACATGTTCAACTCTGACTGAGTAAAGATATACTTTAAGCTCTTGTGGTCTATATAAATATGGCACGTATTACCAAGCAGGTAATGTCGCCAAATTTTCAGAGCATGGACCACAGCTGCTAACTCCAGATCATGAGTCAGATAGTGTTCTTCATGTTGTTTAAGTTGCCTAGATGCATAGGCAATGACTCAGCCTTCTTGCATCAATACACATCCAATACCAATACTTGAAGCATCACAATAAACATCAAATGGCTTCTTGATATCAGGTTGGGCTAATATTGGTGCAGTGGTCAACAGTCTCTTCTAGGTCTAGAAAGCCTCTTCACAATCAGATGACCAGACAAACTTGACTTGGTTCTTCAAGAACTCAGTTATGGACTTTGATACTTTAGAGAAATCTAGAATAAACCGACGGTAATACCCTGCCAATCCCAGAAAACTCTAAACTTGATGAATTGTGGTTGGTGGTTTCCAATCAAGCACATCCTTCACTTTGCTTGGATCAACAGCAACGCCTTCAGCTGACAAGACATGTCCAAGAAATTGTACTTCCTTAAGCCAAAAATCACACTTGCTGAACTTGGCATATAGTTGATGTTCTCTCAAGTGGGTCAGAACAATTCTAAGATATTCCACATGTTCTTCCTTATTCTTGGAATATACTAGAATGTCATCAATAAACACCACTACAAACTTGTCTAGCTCAGGCATGAATATTGAATTCATCAGACACATGAAATGAGCTGGAGCATTTGTCAAACCAAAAGACATTACCAAGTACTCATATAATCCATATCTTGTGGTAAATGTCGTTTTGGGAATATCTTCAGGCTTTATCTTGATTTGGTGATATCCTGACCTCAAATCTATCTTGGAGAAAACTTTGGCTCTGGCCAATTGATCAAAAAGCAAATCTATCCGAGGTAAGGGATACTTATTCTTGATGGTCACTTCATTCAACGGACGATAGTCGACACATAACCTCAGGGTCTCATCTTTCTTTTTCACAAAAATTGCCGGACATCCCCAAGGTGATGAACTAGGTTGGATAAACCCCTTCTCAATCAATTCTTGTAACTGAGTCTTCAACTCGGCCAATTCCTTAGGTGGCATCCTATAAGCTCTCTGAGAAATCGAAGCTATTCCAGGTTGCAACTCTATGTTAAACTGGACATCCCTATCAGGTAGTAGACCGGGTAAATCTTCAGGAAACACATTCAGAAATTCACACACTACCGGAATATCTCTAATCTCTTTGACAGCAGTTGCACAAACCTTGCCCACTGATCTTCTTAAGGTTGGAAGTTGGATGAGAAGTTGAGAATTACTATCTGGCAAACTCACCCCTATAGTTCTATTCAAAGCATCTATAATAGCCTTATGCTGATACATCCAATTCATTCCCAAGATTACATCTATATTCTGATCCTTTAGGATAATCATGGTAGTGGGAAAAATATGCCCACCTAGGTTTATGGGTACCTAGTATACCATTTCCTTAGTACACGGACATCCCCTGGGCGACTGTATAAAGAAATTTTCCTTTGTTGCCCCAATTGAAATTTCATGCTTTACCACAAATGTTCTATTGATGAATGAATGAGATGCACCCGAATCAAAAAGTATAACTGCATGGTGATTGGCAATAGGAAACATACCCATCATCACTGGCTCCCCTTTTGGAATTTCCCTAGCTTGAATATAGAACACCCGTCCTATCTTCCTTTCATCTTTGCCCTTCTGAGTATTCTGATTGTGGTTCTTGTTCTGTGCTTGACCCTGTTATTGATTGGCAGGGGTCTTCTGATAATTTTGATTAGCCTGCCTGGGATACGGACATTCCCTAGAGAAATGACCGGTCCTTTCATAATTGTAACATGGATAATTATGACCCTAGGACGTTGGAGCATTGCCACCAGGAGCATTTGTTGGTTCTGGATTCTGATAAGTTGTAGGAAGGTGGACATTTGATTGTTGACCGGCTTGAAACTATGGCGGACGATAAGGAGGACGATTATGATTTACTGGATGATAAATCACCCTCTACCTCTTTTGATTTCCCCCAAAAGATCCAGATGACATACTCTTTTTCTTCTTGAGCTCCATATGCTGCCGATACTTTCCCTTTGAAGCAATTGCAATATTCACTGCCTCATGATAAGTAATATTGGTACAAGTTGTCATCATAGTCTGCAATTTGGTATTCAGACCTCTCATGAACCATTTCTCTTTCTTGACATCTGTGTTGACATGTTCAGATGCATACTGTGATAGATGATTGAATCTTCCCACATACTGCATAACCGTCTGATCCCCTTGCCTCAAGGCAAGGACTTCATCCAGCTTCATAGCCATCACTCCCTCTGGGATATAATGGGCTTTGAAAGTAGTATGAAACTCTGTCCAAGTTAATGGAACACCTGCGGGTTGCATGGCCATAAGATTCGCATACCAAGCACCGGCTGCACCTCTAAGTTGCTGGGCAGCAAAGACTGGTTTCTGAAACTCCGTGCATGGGATGAGATCAAATTTCTACTCCATGGTCCAAAGCCAATCGTCAACCTCCAATGGTTCATCTACCTTGGTGAACACCAATGGCCCTATGTCTATAAAATCAACATATGTAGCCTCCTGCCTGTTATGGTGGCGACCACAGTTTCCTTGCATCTGATTCTGATTACTTTGAGCTACCTCATGAAGCAAACGAGAATTTTCAACCGTCATATTGACAAGTGTGCCTATAGCATCAGCTAAATTTGTTGGAACTGGTGGCGGATCTGGAATACCGTTCTCATCTTGTGAAGTACCAGGAATATAAGAACCCCGCATACGACGCATCTGCTCATAACAAACAAAACTTTACTCACAAGTCTTTATTGAATTGCAACAAAAGCTTACTCTAGACACATTACATAGGGTTTACTAATATAAACACAAACCCACATGTACCTAAACAAGACTACTTAACTTAACTAGAACTAAATATTATACAACTCTACTCCTTTCCTCGATTACTTCAAACTTTAGGCTCGGTATCCATTCTAGAAACATTTTCGCCTTCATTATCACTTTCATCAACCATCACTAATTCTTTTGGATCTTCTTCTTCTTCTTTCGATTCGCCATCATCGGCAAGGATGACACCGAGGTCCATTACATCAGCTTGGGGTTCATGATTTGGATCTAGGAGATTACTTAGCCTATGAACTTCCTTATGCAGATAAGTATTATGTTCTTCAAAATCTTCTACATAGAATTCTAGCTCATGAGTTCTAGCTCTAGCTACATTTTCTCTATGCCAGGCTTCATTTCTCCCATCCACCATACGAACTAACATACTCTCACAGTTCCTATGCGTGGTGGTGAGACGCCTCAACTGATCCTATAGTTCTCCTACCTGGATAGCATCCAAAGTTCTGTCTCTCGTAGCCTATGCTAACTTAGCCGAAAGCCTCTATATCTCTGCCTGGGGATCAGGCCTAGAGCTGCTACTGCTATCATCGTCATTCCTAGGGGCAAGTTGGTGACGAGGAACTCCTTTGGGTCCAGTGGACTTACGGGGCATCATCTTGGTACGAGCCATACTATAGGAAGGCAATTTAATCCAAGTAAGACCATTTGATCAAAGTCTAAAGAGCAGCTAGGATGGATTACATTACTTAGACCAGACTCACTACTCAACTCCAGATTCAGAGGTGAAGGAAGTAACAAGTGAATTAATCATAATGCATGAATCGTTCTTACGAACAAAATCATCAAAGCTTATAAAGCACATAAACAACATATGTTTTTATATAGGGCATAGTAAGATTACTACTCCACCACACAAAACCTTTTTAATCAAATAAGGAATGGTGAGAAAGAAATAAGATAAGTCAGAAGCAATTTGGACCAAATTAACAAGTTAAGTTTAGTCATCCCAAATCGTTTTGAAATTTTTGTAAACCAATACGACAAAGACTTTGTAATGATCGTGCTCTAATACCATTCTGTGGCAGAACCTCCTAAATTATAGGGCCCACATGCACTTGTCACTGTCCAACGACCTTTGACATCCATGCACATGTTCCTGGTAACATAAGAAGACTGTTGGGTGTCCTCGGGGAACCCCGAATCATCCACGATTTCCAAGCAGGATCACATTATAGAGTCATTGTAGTATTACAACAGTTTATTCAAATAGATACACCAGAGTAAAAATAGCAGAAGTCTTACAATAACTTAGTTTATAAAATAGTAGTTTCAAACCTCACAACTAAGTTCGATGATTATTACAAAATGAAATAGTGGAGTGGCATTATAATATAATACAAGACACATAATAAAACTACCCTGCCCAAGGGCCACACATTTACTTCTCATCGTTAGATCAAACAATAGTCATGCAGCACGATCCAAAATAGATCTACTCATGAGGCTCACCTGCAACAAGGGTCAACGAACCCTGAGTACAAAAGTACTCAACAAAACTTAACCAAAATAAAAACTGATAAACTTAGGAATGCAGGCTCATGGATTCAAGGTATGGCTTTAACAATAACCAAAGTTCTTTTGCGTAAAAGCTCTTTAACAAAATTCTTTATTTCGACATTTAAAACTTCATAAATTCATATACAAAGATGACACAATCCGTATTGAGATCATGAAACTTCGTACACAACACTTTCTCAAACAACTTCAAGTTTTAGTTATTATCTACAATGATGAACAAAGAGTTGAGTCTCCATAACCGAGGAGCAACGACGATTTGAATTGATTAAAAACCCAGCTAGGGATTCCAGACCACATGACATATGCAGGTCCCTGACTTACATATATCAACCTACTCTTGGATCCTCTAAAACAAGAATGGGTCTGCGCCACCCGAGAATACAGTACTCCACCAATCCAGCCCATTGCCTTGTGGGTACACGCTATTCCCGCCATCTCTCCACTCCCAGTGTGCGAGTAGCCATTCTCATAATAGAATCGCCAAGTTAAGGCTTACCGGAGTATGTGGTTAGTACTACAAAGTCTCATCTCACACAGTTCAACAACGGATGGGCCTTAATCAACACAAGCAGAAAGGACCCGCTCATAAGACCTCCATGTCCTGGGGCTCCCCTACACCGAGTCCGCCCGGTCTAGATTTATTACTCCACATGCTCAAATTTCATGATCACATAAGTAACCAAGTGTAACCAAAGATCCATTTAAAATTTGCAGGTGACAGGTAATCACCCAACTTTTATCTATCTAAGCATAGCTAAGCATAATAGGCAATTACAAATTAAAACGGGTAACAAGGTAGATATGGAAAACAAGATTGGTAATGCATCAATTAGGTTCTCACTTAACTCCTAATCACTTAATGCAGTAAAGAAAAGCAAAAGCGAAATCAATTTATAAAACACAAGATAGGTGTAAATGCATACGGGGCTTGCCTTCGTTGACAGAAAAGTTAGGATCCGGAGTCGTCCCACAATTATCTGATCCGACCTCAACAGACGGATTAACCTCCTCTGCAACTTGATTAACTACCACGTGTTCACCTTCATTCACTACATGTAGTAACAACGCCATGTTTAACATAATGTGGAATACGAAACATGATGCGTGATGATGGATGCAAAAATTAACAATTCAATACAACTTTCCTTCGCGGTATAGTTGCAAGTCAAACGAACTAAATCTTTTTTGTAACACATTCATCAATTGCCAAGGATCATTATCAACTAATGACCCAAGGTCATTACTCAATCCAAAATTTCAAACAAAAACCTAAATCATTAAAGGTTACTATTTGCTTTCATGAATTAATTATTTAATTCAAAATTATGAAATAATTCAACTTATTCTAATTGAGCTCAAAATTTTAGTAAGGATTCATCACATGATAAGTAAGTGGCAAAACAAATTTCATAATTTTTGGATAATTAATTGAGCCTAGAAAAATCATGGAAATCCATTTATTAATTAATTGAGCAATTTTTATCACATTCAAAAAGTACTGAAAAGCAACATTTCATATTTTTCCTAAATAATATACATCACAGAGAAGTCACACAAAAAATTTCATAATTTTTTGGAGCTCTAAATAAATCTACACAAAAATAACAAATCACATCACTATTCATTCAATACTGAAAATAGAAAAATTCCATTTTGAAACACTGAGTCACTGACAACCCGACCCCACCCGTCATTGTCTACCTTCGGCGCTGACCATGGCAACGACGCGCTGACCGGCGAAATCTCGCCGACGGCGAGGTCTCTAGCCACGACAATGTTACCAACACGTTCCTCACAACACGACGCATCGATTGGAGGCACAAATTAAACCGATTATGGTGAGGTTCGAGCATAACATCGGTCATGTGGCTCGGCCGAGCAGGGCACGGTGGCACCACAGCGTTCTAACTGCTAGAGCTCGCTAGAGCTACCTACAACTACTCGGATAGCATCAACGGCTCACCTAGATCGGAATAGGGCATTTGGTTGACCAAGAGCAGCAAGAGAGCACTATGGTCGACGTTGATGGCGACGGCAGCAATGACAAGCTCGACGCTCAGTGGCTGCAGTGGATGAACGGTCCAATCAACAAGCCGCATAGAATCACAACAACATAGAGAAGATGGAGCAACACTACGCGAGGGCAGAGACTAACCATATAGCTCCGGCCACGGTGAAGCGGGGTCACAAGTGACGTTGCCGGCCGCGAGGAAGAAATGCGAAGAATGGCGAGACTTGGCGAAGCCAGATGACCACGACTGGTTGGCTGGGTGCGCAAGACATAGGTGAAGCTGCGACAGGCTTGGCTACGATGGTGAAGCACTATGGCGATGGCGCAGGCTCGATGGAGATGATCAGCGACGTCGGGAAAAGCTGAGCAAGGAAACGGGGACCAACGGCGATGGCCAAGGCTAAATAGCGTGACTCAGAAGCGCAAGGAAGCCATGTAGGAGCCTTTCCTGTGCCAGCGCGAAGCCACAAACGGCCACGACCGTGCCTGGAAGAAAGCCGAAGGTCGCCGATGGTGTAGCTTAGGCGGTGAGCACTGTTCACTTTAATTATAGAATTGCCATCCGTTTAAATTTCCAAATTACTCTCAAATTTGTGTAACAACTCAACAAATCCAAAAATAAAAGTTGTTCAAAATTCAAAGTTCTACAACTTTCCTTTTATAACCAACCCCTAATTCGATCAATATTTTGAAATGAACTTTTGAATTCAAATAGGGGACATTTAATGAAATACGCCTTTTCGAATTACTTCAAATTTTTCATAACAACTTTGAAAACTCCAAAAACAAACTTTGTATAGCTTGACAAGCTCTACACTTTTACTTTTGGGCTCAAACCCAAAATATGCTTAGATTTTGAAATGAGTTTTCAGGGTAGGATTTAAATGCTGAAAATCAGGGTTTTCTTGAAAATTCAAATCCTAACCAAATTTTGAACTTGATTCAAATAATTCAATTCAACACATACCACATAGAAGTAAACTTGTTTTAGTGTATGCATATCAAAATTTTTACTAAATAACAAATGCTTTGCAATGCATATGATGACATGGCAGGTTTTAGCATTTAAACACCCGACGTGTTACATCCACACCGACCACCTGTGCACGAATGGCTCGGGCTAAACCGTGACGCTCGTAGCATCATCAACAATCAGTGTCAAGCCTGGCATGATGATGATGTCCATCAAAGGGCGGTGAGAGCAAGCGACACATGCGGCACGGGCCCCGACTAGACCATCGAGGGCAGCGGGGAAACACACCCTAGGCATGGTCACCGACCAAATGACCGAAGTCCCTACCTAGACTGCCTAGGACCACGGGCCTTTGGCCATCGCATCCAAAAAGCACCGTTCCCACAGCGCTTCCAACCACCTACCAACATCGCTAAATACATCGAGGAAACAAATCCTCGTATATGGCTCGAAGACTTCCGGCTCGCTTGCCGAGCCAGAGGAGTGGATGATGACCACTTCATCATTCAATACCTCCCCATCTACGTGGGGGAGCATGTTTGAGCATGGCTCAAATTCCTCCCGCCTAACAGCATCCGCAACTAGGTGGATCTCAAGAGGATCTTCATCGGGAATTTCTAGGGGACGTATGTCCATCCTAGGAATTCCTAGGACCTCAAGAGCTGCCAGTAGGAGCCCAATGAGTCCTTATGGAATTACATCTGTAGGTTCTCAAAATGATGCAACTCCCTTCCTAATGTGGTTGATGCGGACGTCATCAGTGCGTTCCTCTCTAGAACAATTTATGAGTCCTTGATCTACAAGCTCGGTTGTTTGAAGCCCCGTGCCACCCACGACCTGCTTGACATCGCCACGAACCAAGCCTCTAGCGAGGAGGTGGTTGGAGTGGTTTTTAATGGAGGCCGGGACAAGGGCAAGGACAAGTGCGAGGACCAAGATGAGGGCCCCTCCACACAAAGGGGCAAAAAGAACAAGAAAGATCGGCGTGGACCGGCCAACTCCGCTTTGGTCACCACGGCCGATCATGCAGGCAAGCAGCCCCAGCAGGGTCAGCCTGACCACTTCAACAAGCTCATGGAGAGCCCATGCACCAACCATGCCTACCCTATCAAGCACCTCTACAAGGACTATGAACTCCTTAAGCACTTTCTGCGACACGCCGGTGGGCCAAAGGAAGGAAAGGGCAAAAAGGCAACGGCCAAGAAAGGAGGCATGATGGGCATGGATGATAATGGCTTTCCCAACCCTGAGGATGCCTCATGATCTTTGGGGGATCCAATGCCATCTACTCCAAGCGCCAGCACATGGTGCGCTATAAAGAGGCATGCGTCGCCAAAACGGTCGTCCCCTCTTTCCTTAGCTGGTCAGAATCCCTGATCACCTTTGATTAGAGGGACCATCCTTCCCACATAGCCAGACCAGGTCACTACCCACTCATTATCAACCCCATTGTCCGCAAAAAGTGCCTCACCAAGGTACTGATGGATGGAGGCAGTGGCCTTAACATTCTCTATGTCGCCACCCTCGACGCCATGCGCATCCCCTGGTCGGAGCTCTACCAAGTGAGCTCTCCCTTCCATGGCATGATCTTGGGGACACAGGCATACCCGCTTGGGCAGATCGACCTGCCCATCACATTTGGCAATCGAGTCAACTTCCACTCGGAGGCCCTCACCATCGAGGTAATGGACTTCCCAGGGTCCTACCATGCCATCTTAGGGCGGCCATGCTACGCCAAGTTCATGGCAATCCCCAACTACACCTACCTCAAGTTGAAGATGCCAGGACCGAATGACATCATTACTATGGGTAGCACCTTTTTGCACGCCCAAATGTGCGACCACGAGCATTACGAGCTCGCCACTGCCATCAATTCAGCCGAGCTCCCTCAGCTCAGAAATTCATCAACTCCAGCAGTTTCAGACTGCAACAAACCAACCTCCTCGACTACCTTCCACCCACTCAAGGAAACTAAGGTGGTGGGGATCAACCCCACTGACCCAACCAAGATGGTGCGGATTGGGGCCAAGCTCCTGAGCAAATAGGAATGCGAGCTCACTGACTTTCTGTGCGCCAATCGCGATGTCTTTGCATGGAAACCTTCTGACATGCCAAGCATACCATGGGAGGTTGCCAAGCATGCATTACGCCTCATCCTAGGCTCAAAGCCCGCCAAGCAACGCTTGCGTTGCTTTGATGACAAGAGGTGCAGGGCCATAGGCGAGGAGGTTGCACAACTCCTGGCAGCTGGATTCATCAAGGAGGTATACCACTCCGACTGGCTAGCCAATCCTGTTCTTGTTAAAAAGAAGACCAGGAAATGGAGAATGTGTGTTGATTATACTGACCTCAATAAGGCATGTCCAAAGGACCATTTTCCTTTGCCATGAATAGACCAGATAGTCGACTCCACCTTAGGATATGAAATCCTCTCCTTTTTAGATGCCTACTCAGGCTATCACCAGATCACGATGAAAAAGTCTAACCAGCTTGCAACTTCATTCATCACCCCATATGGTTCATACTGCTATGTAACCATGCCTTTTGGTCTTAAGAACGCTGGCGCCACCTATCAATGGTGCATGTAGCAATGCTTCGCTGATCAAATCAACCCACTCGACCAACCTGATCAAGTTGAGCGGCCAAAACCAACAATCGCCGTCTATATAGATGACATAGTGGTCAAAATGGCTCAAGCTTGCAACCTAATCACAAACATGGCCACAACATTCACAAACCTCCAAAGGTTCAACATCAAATTGAATCCTGAAAAATGTGTTTTTGGGGTTCCGAAGGGGAAACTGCTTGGATACATTGTGTCTGAACACGGCATCGAGGCCAACCCTGAAAAAATCATGGCCATCTCCAACATGGGCCCTATACGCAATGTCAAGGGCATACAGAGGCTCACCGGCTGTTTGGCCACCCTGAGCCAGTTCATCTCCCAGCTAGGCAAGCGGGGGATGCCTCTCTATAAACTTCTCGAAAAGATAGACGCGTTCGTCTAGACTAAGGAAGCACAGTAGGCTTTAGAAAGCCTCAAAGCATCACTGATGTCGGCCCCAATCCTCATCGCTCCCGAACGGGGAGATCCCCTCCTCCTCTATATTGTGGCAAGCAACCACGGTGTGAGCGCCACCCTAGTCATCGAAAGGGAGGAGCCGGGACACCACCTGAAGGTCCAACGACCCATATACTTCATCGGAGAGGTACCCACTAACACCAAGGTTTGGTACCCCTAGGTGTAGAAACTTCTATACGTCGTGCTGATAGCGATCCGAAAGCTCCTGCACTACTTCACCAATCACGAAGTCATGGTTGTCACCTCATTCTCACTAGGAGACATCGTCCATAACCATGATGCCATAGGACGGATCTCCAAGTGGGCACTCGAGCTAATAGACCATGACATCAAGTATATCCCCTGCACCGCTATTAAGTCTCAGACTCTCATGGACTTTATCGCTGAATGGATGGAGGTTTAGCTCCCGACCCTAGATGTTACCCATGAGTACTAGATGATGTACTTCGATGGGTCAGTGATGGTGCCTGGCTCAGGGGCTAGAGTCATTCTAATCTCCCCAGATGAGAGCAGGCCCCGCTACATGATCCGTCTCCATTTTTTGACCTCAAACAATGCCGCGGAATACGAAGCTCTCATCAATGGACTGCGCATCGCCATCGAGCTCGACGCTACATGGTTGTACGTCCACGGTGACTCAGAGTTGGTCGACTGAAAGCATATTGAAAACCTCATCTCTTTTACATACTTGAGGTTGTATTGTCATCAATCACCAAAAGGAGGAGATTGAAAGCATCTAGGCCCCTAGTTGAGTTTTGGTGATTAATGAC
This sequence comes from Miscanthus floridulus, assembly GCF_019320115.1. NCBI lineage: Eukaryota > Viridiplantae > Streptophyta > Magnoliopsida > Poales > Poaceae > Miscanthus > Miscanthus floridulus. Next base: position 29,563,303 of record NC_089591.1, on the reverse strand, counting down.
AATACGTGATTACTATGACTAACGTGTGTTTTGTAGAGGCAATTAAGTTAGGTCATGGTAATGGCAATTGATTGGGCAATCATGGTTGTCATGCCCCTACGATGGAAATCATTTTGGTTTTTAAAGGATGGACGACAAGGATAAGGATAGACTAGTTCTAAGTGTCGTTTGGTGTTGAAGAGACACTTAGAGTAGTTTAGGACTTTGTTTTTCCTTTGGCCATACTATTAAGGGGGGTATGAACTAGTAGTTTGACCTAGGTGAGTCTAGTGGGTTAGGTGTGGTGCACACTTGTCAAATCTAGCACTAGGTAGCTCCTAAGTAGCCCTAAGATCAATTGGAGCAAACATCATTTACTTATGATTTCAAGTTGAAAGTGAATGGAGGGTCAAATGTTGATCGAATGCTGGTCTCGGTGTGACCGGACACTGGTAGTATAGTCTGATCAGTTCATTTGATCAAGGTGAAGTCGTCTGGTTGTGACCGAACGCTGAGAGACATGTGACCGGACGCTGGGTGCTAGAGTCCGGTCAACTCTAGTAAGGTTCTAGAGAGGGAGAAACCTGATCGGATGCGTCTGGTCAATGCTAATCGGATGCTGGTCAGGTTTCGGTTATTGACCAGATGCTGAATAGCAATGTGACCGGACGCTGGGTACCAGAGTCTGGTCAACATTAGTAAGGGTCTAGAGAGCTATTTTTGTGATCGGACGCATCCGGTCAGTGCTGACTGGACACAGGTCAGAGTCTGGTCATAACTTAATGGCTCTGTGGCAGGGAGAACTGACCGGAGCATCCGGTCACCTTGACCAGAGCGTCCGATCACCCCGTAGGGTGCTGACTCAAGCACATAATGGTTCATTTTGAATGAGGGGTATAAATACTTTCTCTATTCATTCAAGGGAGTACTCTTGCCCATTTCAACAGCTGAGAAACACCCCTGAGAGTGCTTAGGAGAGCAAGAGCCTAGTGAGGTGATTGAGATTTGAGAATCCAAGATTAAGGCCTCATTAGTGAAAAGAGAGTAGCAAGTGTGCATCCACCCTTCTCATTACACTTGTTGTGGTCAAGTGAGAGTTCTTGCTTGTTACTCTTGGTGATCACCATCACCTAGATGGCTTGGTGGCGATTGGGAGTTTGGTGATCATCCGGCGGAGCTTGTGGATGACCCAACTCAAGTTGTGAGCGGTTGTGGGTGATTCACAGCGACGGAGTGTCAAAGAATCAACCCGAAGAGAGCACTTGATCCTTGCATGGATCAAGGGGGAGCTACACCCTTGTGCGGGTGCTCCAATGAGGACTAGTGGGGAGTGGTGACTCTTCGATACCTCAGTAAAACATCACCGCGTTCCTTCTCCTCTCTTTACTTTAACCCTTTACATTTGAGCAATTCAATTCTTGTCTTTACATTTCTAAAATTGCCATGCTAGAGTAGGATTGGAACTTAGGTTGCAAAACTTTTGTGCGGTAGAATATTAGAAACACTTTCTAGGCACAAGAGGTGAAGGGGGCTAAGTGTAGGGTTTAATTATTGCAAAGAATTTTAGAATTAGCCCAATTCACCCCCCCCCCCTCTTGGGCATCGTGAACCTTTCAATTGGTATCAGATTCTCATGCTCACGTATTTAGGCTTAACCGCCTAGAGAAATATGTCCCACGGGGATGGACCTCCTCCTATCTTTGAGGGAGATGATTTTCCTTATTGAAAAATCCACATGAATGCGTATTTAGAAGCTCTAGATGTTGGAATTCTTAGAGCCGCCTCTCAAGGTTTCCCAAAACCTAAAGATCCCATGCACCTTCAAGGCGATGAAGTGAATTACGAAAAATGGAATGCAAAGGCTAGAAACACCATCTTTAGAGGCCTTTGCAAAGATTTGTTTAACAGTGTGAGGAACCACAAGGATGCCCATGCACTATGGTCGGACATTTGTGTGCTCCATGAGGGAACAAAGAGTGAGCGTGAGGAGCACTATCATCTCATCATGAAAAAGCTTAATTCTTTTGAGATGCTTCCTAAAGAGAGTGCTAATGAGATGTACTCACGCTTAAATGTTCTTGTAGAGGAAGTCAATGGGCTTTGACTTACTCAAATGCAACCGTTCGATGTTGTAAGAAAAATCTTGAGTGTCCTCCCCATTAACAAATATGGGCATATTGTGACCGTGCTTCATCAAGGTGATCTTTCCACCGCTACACCAACTCAAATCTTGGGAAAGATCAACGCTCATGAGATGTACATGCACATCACACCACAAGATGGCTCATCCTCTATCAAGAAGAACGACAATGACTTGGCATTCAAGGCTAGCTAAGAGAAGTGCAAAGCAAGAATTGAGTATGAGAGCTCAAGTGATGATGAAATTTATGATGCAAGTCTTGCTCTCATGGTGAGAAGAACCACCAAGATGCTAAAGAAGCTCAACAAGAGTGGCGTCAAGTTTGATGGCAAGAAAAAGAAGTTCTTCACTAGCACTAGAAGGAAGCCAATCTCCAAGATGGATTGCTATAATTGTGGAGAACTTGGTCATCTAGCACATCAATGCCCCAAGCCTAAGAAAGACAAATACAAGAAGAAGAACAAGGGCAAGAAAGATGACTCAAGTGATGAAGATGAAGATGAGAAGAAGAAAAACAAGCCATACAAGAAGAAGGATGTCAAGAAGAAGGACTTCCACAAGAAGAAAAATGGCAAGGCATACATCGTTGGTGATTAGCTCATGGACATTGATTCATCAAGTTGTTCATCCGATGATGATAATGACAATGAGAAGGTGGCCGCTATTGTGATTGACTCTTCATCATCTTCACCAACACCACCACCATCATCCTCTACACACCTATGCCTTATGGCCAAGGGTGAACAAAAGGTATCAAATGATGATGAAAGTAGTGGTGATGAACATGCTTGCAATGATGATAGTGATAGTGATGATGATGAATTTGAATCACCTTCATATGACAATCTTGTTAAATTGCTAAATCAATATACTAAGATCATTAGAAAGTCAAGAGCTAAGAATGAAAAGCTAGAACTTAAGAATGATTCTCTTTTAGCTAAATGTGACATAGCGGAAAAGGCTAGTGTTGAGCTTAGAGAAGCAAATGATACTATGTCATCCAAACTTAAGGAGCTCAAATCTTCTAAAAAAGAGCTTAAAGATAAACATGATAAACTTGAGGGGATACATAATGAGCTCATCACTAGCTACAAAATGCTAAAAAAGAATATACAAATCTCAAGATCAATCATGATAATCGTGTTATCTCTCATGAGTTTTTATCCAATGAGCCACATGATGCTACTAACCATGTTGTTAAGATTGATATAGCTATATCATGTGATGATTTGATTATTGAGAACATTAAGCAAGGTTCTAGTAGCAAAGGCAAGCTAGTGGTTGAGTCCAATAACTATGATGAGTATGTCAAGATCAAGAATGAGAATGAGAAGCTAAAGAAAGATCTTGAGAAGCTTTCAACCACCAACACCATTGTGATAGAGAACCTTGACCATGATAGTGATCTAGCTATTGAGAATGAGAAGCTTAAAGAAGAGAACAAGAGGCTTAAGAAGGAGAAAAATCATGATGAGCTAAAAGAAGAAAACAAGAAGCTCAAGCTAGAAAAAGAACATCTCAAGACCGGGTTGAGCAAATTCACAAGAGGCCAACATCTTCAAAGTGAGCTACTCATGAACACCATCATGAAGATGGATAGAAGTGGAATTGGATACTTGGCACATCAAGAGAAGAAGGCTCAAGCTCAACACCAACAACACAAGTCAAAGCCAAAGCCAAAGAGGTGTTTTGAGTGTGGACAAGAAGGTCACTTTGCCCATGAGTGTCAAACTCCACCACCACAACCCTTGCCCAAGCATGCTAGACCTTTTGCTTTCAATGCTCATTACATGCTTAGAAAGGATTCTAGTGGTCAAATGAAAGTCATGTTCTTAGAACCTCCCAACAAGAATAAGCCTAAGAAAATTTAGGTTGCAAAGTCACTTGTAGAGAAAGTCAAGGGCCCTCAACAAGTTTGGGTCCCTAAACAAGCTTGATCTCTTGTGTGTAGGTGAACAACAAGATCGGTGAAAGTCATTGGGTAATTGATAGTGGTTGCATACAACATATGACCAGTGATCCTCATATGTTCACCTCACTAGATGAAGAAGTAGATGGCCAAGAAAGAATTACATTTGGAGATAATTCAAAGGGCAAAGTGAAAGGATTGGGCAAAGTGGCAATATCAAATGATCACTCTATTTCAAATGTGCTATATGTTGCTTCTTTGAGCTTCAACTTGCTATCCGTTGGACAATTGTGTGATCATGGCTTCCAATGTTTGTTTACCGAGAAGGAAGTGGTTATATCTAAGAAAGATGATGATCAAGTTATATTTAAGGGATTTAGATACAGCAACCTATATCTAGTGGATTTCACCTCCAAAGATGCTAACTTGAAGACATGCCTATTCACCAAAACATCACTTGGGTGGCTATGGCATAGAAGATTTGCTCATGTTGGGATGAGCTCACTCAAGAAACTTATGAAGAATGAATTGGTGAGAGGGTTGAGGGATTTGAAATTTGAAAAGGACAAGCTTTGTAGTGCATGTCAAGCCGGCAAGCAAGTTGTAAACACTCATCCTACAAAAGCTTTTATGTCAACCACAAGAGTGCTAGAGCTCCTTCACATGGACTTATTTGGACCAACAACTTATAAGAGTTTGGGAGGAAATCTTTATTGTCTTGTGATTGTTGATGACTACTCAAGATATACATGGGTGTTCTTCCTTCATGACAAGACCGAGGTTGCATCATGCTTCAAGAAGTTTGCCAAGAGAGCACAAAATGAGTTTGAAGTGAAGCTCAAGAAGATTAGAAGTGATAATGGTAAAGAATTTGACAACACAAACATTGAAGCTTATTGTGATGAAGTTAGAATCAAGCATGAGATCTCCGCAACATACACTCCCCCAACAAAATGGTGTAGTTGAGAGAAAGAACCAGACACTCATTACACTTGCAAGAATAATGCTTGATGAGTACAACACACCCAAAGCTCTACGGGCAGAAGCTATCAGCACTGCATGCTATGCATCCAACCGCTGATTCCTTCAAAAGTTTCTTGGCAAGACATCTTATGAGTTGCTCAATAGGAAGAAGTCGGATGTCTCCTTTTTTAGGGTGTTTGGATGCAAATGCTACATCTACAAAAAGCAGCAACACCTAGGAAGTTTCAAAGACGTTGTAATATTGGCTTTCTTGTTGGTTACTCATCAAAATCCAAAGCATATAGAGTATTTAATCATGCCACTAGCTTGGTTGAAGAAACATATGATGTGGAATTTGATGAATCTAATGGCTCCCAAGGAGCACATGAGAAATTGATGATGTAGGTGATGAACCATTGAGGGAGGCCATGAAGAATATTCCAGTTGGAGACATCAAGCCTAAAGATGATAGAGATGATGTACAAGTGATTGATGCACCTTCTTCATCAAATGTGCCACAAGATGGGGATAAAGATGGGAGAGTAGAAAATAAAGATACTCATGTCTCTCATGATCAAATGATGGCACAAGCATAAGATGTTGATGCTCCACAACCTCCCCCTCAAGTGATTGATAGAAGAAATTCACCTCTACTACAAGCTCATCCACAAGATCTCATCATAGGGAGTCCATCAAAGGGTGTAATGACTCAATCTCAAAAACTTGCTTCTTTTATTGAACATCACTTTTTTGTCTCTTGTGTTGAACCTAAGAATGTATAAGAAGCTCTTCAAGATTCTGATTGGATAAATGCCATGCATGAAGAGTTGAACAACTTCACCCGTAATGAAGTTTGGACTCTTAAAGAGCTACCACAAGGTGCAAGAGTCATTAGAACAAAGTGGGTGTTCCGCAACAAGCAAGATGATCAAGGTGTTGTTGTGAGGAACAAGGCAAGACAAGTTGCAAAGGGGTTCTCTCAAGTTAAAGGGTTGGATTTTGGAGAGACCTTTGCACCAGTTGCAAGACTTGAAGCCATTCATATCCTCCTTGCATATGCATCGCATCATGAAATAAACTATATCAGATGGATGTTAAAAGTGTATTTTTAAATGGCTTCATAAATGAACTAGTCTATGTTGATCAACCTCCTGGGTTTGAAGACCCTAGATATCATAATCATGTTTATAGGTTGTCCAAGGCGCTATATGGGCTTAAGCAAGCCCCAAGAGAATGGTATGAATGCCTTCAGGATTTCCTCATTGAGAAGGGCTTCACCATTGGGAAGGTCGACACCACACTATTCATCAAGAAGCTTGATGGAGAGATCTTCATTTGTCAAGTATATGTTGATGATATCATCTTTGGATCATCAAATGAAGATTCTTGCAAAGAGTTTGGTTGCATTGATGTCGAAGGAGTTCGAGATGTCAATGATTGTAGAGCTTATATTCTTTCTTGGTTTTCAAGTCAAGCAAATGAGAGAAGGGACTTTCATCTCTCAAGAAAAGTATACCAAGGATCTTCTCAAGAGGTTCAATATGGATGAATGTAAGCCAATCAAGACACCAATGCCATCTAATGGACATCTCGACCTAGATGAGGGAGATAAAACGGTTGATCAAACTCTCTACCGCTCTATGATTGGTAGCTTGTTGTATTTAACTGCATCTAGACCTGACATCATGTTTAGTGTGTGTATGTGTGCTAGATTTCAAGCTAATCCTAAGGAAGCTCATTTGATTGCCATTAAAGAATCCTTGGGTATCTTAATCACACACCAAGCATTGGACTTTGGTATCCCAAAGGAGCTAGATTTGAATTAGTTGGCTATTTCAATTCAGATTATGCCGGTTGCAAAGCTGATAAGAAAAGCACATCCGGAAGGGTGCCATTTGCTTGGTAGATCACCTTGTGTCTTGGTCCTCCAAGAAGCAAAATAGTGTGGCTTTGTTCACCGCCGAAGCAGAATACATTGCCGCGGGTGCTTGTTGTGCACAAATACTTTACATGAAGCAAACTTTACTAGACTACGGTGTAGTTCTAAAAAAGTACCTCTTTTGTGTGACAATGAAAGTGCGGGTAAAGCTTGCTAATAATCCGATTCAATACTCTCACACCAAGCACATAGATATCCGCCATCACTTTCATAGAGATCATGTTGCTAAAAATGACATATCACTAGAAGGTGTAAGGACCAAGGATCAATTGGCGGATATCTTCACTAAACCGCTAGATGAGGCTACATTTTGTCGGTTGAGGAATGAGCTCAATGTGCTTGATTTCAGTAACTTCACTAGAAAATGAGCTTGTGTTGTCCTTGCATTGCATTGTAATATACAACATGTTTAATTTTTGGTAATGCATTTAGGGCTTGTCTAACATGGTTAAGATAACCGTCGAAAAGCGTATGAAGAAGCTTAACCTTGGATCAAACTTGACAAGAAATTAGAATTACTTTCAAGTATTGCATTGCATATGCATGTATGTTGTTTTGTCGTTTCTCTTCAATCACCCTTTTATTGCCTATTTTCTTAAAAAGAATTATAGCCTAAGGCAAAATACTTTGAAAATTTTGAGGGTTTAAGAGAGGTCACTCACATCAGTCCCAATTGGTGTTTATTTTGGTCTTATTGAAGTTGGGACTTGATTGGGAATAGGCCGCATGAAGGAACATTGAAGATTTGCTGAAAAAGGGTTGTCCGGTCACCCCGTAGGGTGCTGACTCAAGCACATAACGGTTTGTTTTGAATGAGGGGTATAAATACTTCCTCTATTCATTCAAGGGGGTACTCTTGCCCATTTGAACAATAGAGAAACACTCTTGAGAGTGCTTAGGAGAGCAAGAGCCTAGTGAGGTGATTGAGATTTGAGAATCTAAGGTTAAGGCCTCATTAGTGAAAAGAGAGTAGCAAGTATGCATCCACCCTTCTCATTACGCTTGTTGTGGTCAAGTGAGAGTTCTTGTTTGTTATTCTTGGTGATCGCCATCACCTAGATGGCTTGGTGGTGATTGGGAGTTTGGTGATCATCCGGCGGAGCTTGTGGATGACCCAACTCAAGTTGTGAATGATTGTGGGTGATTCACCATGACAGAGTGTCGAAGAATCAACCTGTAGAGAGCACTTGATCATTGCGTAGATCAAGGGGGAGCTACACCCTTGCGTGAGTGCTCCAATGAGGACTAGTGGGGAGTGGTGACTCTCTGATACCTCGGCAAAACATCGCCGTGTTCCTTCTCCTCTCTTTACTTTAAGCCTTTACATTTGAGCAATTCAATTCTTGTCTTTACATTTCTAGAATTGTCATGCTAGAGTAGGATTGGAACTTAGGTTGCAAAACTTTTGTGCGGTAGAACATTAGAAACACTTTCTAGGCACAAGGGGTGAAGGGGGCTAAGTGTAGGGTTTAATTATTATAAAGAATTTTAGAATTAGCCCAATTCACCCCCTCCTCTTGGGCATCTTGATCCTTTCATCGTCGACCAAGTCATGAAGGAGTCCGCTTGCAAAGGCCCCCTCATGGCAGCATACTGCCAAGAGGTGCGCAAGCTCAAGGACAAATTCTAGGGGATCGAACTACATCATGTCCCCCGAAAGAACAACGATGTCGCCAATTTTCTTGCAAAATTGGCTGCCAGGCGGGTTTCGTCTCCGGATGGGGTCTTCATCAACGACCTTCATGAGCCATCTGCCCGCATCCTGGAAGGTCCAATCTGGACACACTTCGACTCCAACCTGGCACTCAGGGGCTCTGACCTCGGTACCTCCGTGATGACATCGCCCGCCAATGTCGCCATAGTGGCACTCGATCAAACTGACCAGAGAGCACCACTACTTGCCTACCACCTTAAGGAGATTCTCCCACCAGAAAGGACTGAAGCATGATGAATCGCTCGGCGCGCCAAGACGTTCATCACATTCGATAATGAACTTTACAGTCGAAGTCCATCAGGAGTACTCATGAAGTGCATCTCTATCAACCAAGGGAAATAGCTCCTCCTCAAGGTCCATGCCAGCATCTACAGACATCATGCGGCCCTAAGGTCGCTGGTCAAAAAAGCCTTTTGCCAAGGTTTTTACTAGCCCACTGCGATGCGAGATGCAGATGAGGTCATCTACAGGTGTGAAGGATGCTAGTTCTATGCTCAACAAACTCATTTGCCGACGCAGGAGCTTCAAACCATCCCCAGCATCTGGCCATTCGTGGTCTGGGGCCTCGACATGGTCGAACCCCTCAAAAAGGGCCTAGGTGGCTTCACTCACCTACTCGTAGCAGTGGACAAATTCATCAAGTGGATAGAGGCGAAGCCCATCACCAACATTCGCTCGAAAGAGGCGGTCAAGTTCTTCCTTGACAACATCTATCATTTTGGTGGTCCTAACTGTATCATCACTGACCATGGAACTAACTTCACTGGGAAGTTCCTAGACTTCTGTGATGGATACAGCATCAGGATCGACTGAGCCTCGATCGGACATCCACGTACTAACAGTCAGGTCAAATGGGCTAATGGCATGGTCCTCCAAGGACTTAAGCCATGAATCTTCGACTGACTCAATAAGTATGCCTGGCGATGGGTTACAAAGGTCCCAGCAATCCTCTAGAGCCTGAGAGCAACCCTAAACTGATCCATAGGGTTCATACCTTTCTTCCTGGCCTACGGAGCAGAAGCAGTGTTGCCCTCCGACCTCGACCACGGTGCCCCAAGAGTGAAGGCCTTCGACCAAGACCGAGCTGTGGAGGCTCAGTAGGACGTGGTTGACCTACTCGAGGAGGCTCGTGAGATGACCGTCATCTGCTCCGCTCATTACCAACAAACTCTCCATAGGTACCATGAAAGAAAAATCAAAGGTAGGATCCTCGAGGTCGGAGACCTCATGCTCCAAAGAACCCAATCAACCAAGGAGAAACATAAACTCTCTCCACCATGGGAAGGACCCTATATGGTGATTGAGGTGATCCGACCGAGCACCTATCGACTGAAGGACGACAACGGCAATGTTCTCACCAACACATGGAACATCGAATAGTTACGTCATTTCTTCCCCTAAAACTCGGTCTTACTGCTTTCTTTCATTCAACATTTTCTCCTACAAAGCACCCCAGCCCAAACACTCTCAGCCTGGGTCACTTGGGAGCTCCACAAGGGTGCGATACCACTCCTCTTTTTTACTATCATATAGTAATACTTTTCACCCAAATGAAAGGATAGTCTGTTCCTTTATTTACCCTACGTAACTTATGTTTTAAACTCCCGACCGATCACACCCCACCATGACCTACGGTTAAGAGCAGCTGAGCCTCACGGGCCATGCCTGGGTTCTTAAGGTTGTAGCCTATGGGTCAAACGAGCAGGTGCAAAAAAGAAAAGATAAAAAATAAAGCTATGCTTGGGTGAAAACAAAGACGGATGTGACATGCTTCCCCTTACGAGTGAATCCATCACAAAACAAAATTGAAGTATTCATGAATGTAAAACAACTGTTCACATGGGGGCTTCCCCAAGAACTTATCTTTTACATATACTAACTACTTCTACTCTAAATTCTATTATGGCCGCCCGGCGGCATCGGCTGATGGCACGATCGACGAGGATAAGGGTTGCTCGCTTTCTGATGGGACGATGTTTGGCTCGATCGGAGGTGGGATGACGCTCACTTTAGACCCGGTCTCTACTCCATCCGCAGGCTAGATAACATCTTCCTAGCGCACGCCTTCAGCCATGCTTGAACGGCGACCATCCATCACCCACTGCGCGGAGACTTGCTCGGCAACCATCTGTGCATATGGCATCAAGCTCTCCCCAAGCGCATGTATTGCATCCGCGCTCCAGCCATCGGCATATCCTCTATAGATGGAGGTGAAGTCCAAATCTAGGTGGTGCGTCGCCACTGAGGTCAGCACCCCTGACGTCCCGTAGAACATGCCGTCGAAGATGAGCGCTCAAACTTCATTCGGGACCTCCGCCAGCTGGACAACAGGAGTACTAGTGCTCGGCGCCGACCCAAACACCTTGGAAACGACCACCTAGGCGACGTTGTGAATCTGGTCGAGCTCCCCCTCCAGAGCACGTCGCTCTTCAAGGGACTTGGCTAGTGCCTCCATGCTCCGACCGATCGCCGCCTTGGCTGTCTCCAGCTCTCGCTCCAGAGAACTAATTTTTCCACCCAGTTCTAGAAAAGGACTACAAGTTCAGAAGGAAAGGAAAGGAAAAACCAAGGCATCAACCAAAGGAGGAACAGATACATACCAAGGCGGGTGCTTTCGAGGATGGAGAGTCCTTCCTCTTGCTGGGTCACCTTCTTAAGCAGTCGAGTGTTTAACTCCTCCACCCCAAGCACCTGCCCTCGGAGCATGAGCACTTCTTGATCAGCCTCCGACTGGGCCCTCTGCTCCATCTCTAGAGCCTCCAAGGACTTCTAGAGCACCGCCTCAGTCTCCGCCAAGTGGACCTTCGCTGCATTAAGTCCTCGCTCGGCAGCAGTCGCCTGTTCCACCACAAGCATCTCTACCGCCCACGCTCTAACCGCCTCGGCCACTCGGTCTTAGGACTCACGACAAGCGGATTCCAGCTGGCGCTGAAGCACATCAACCCACCGTGACATCGCAGCTTCTCGCCCCATCTGACCGTGTTACTCCTGAAGGAAACGAGACTTGTGGATCGACATTGTCTCTAAATCCTATAAAGCGAGAAGCAAACATACTGAAACAACTAGTGAAGGACCATGGAGTCAAGGACAAATGCTAGAAACACAGAAAGCTTACCTCTACGATGCATTGTAGGTCAACTGAAACCACCTGATGGATGAGCTCAACCCGCTCCAAGGCCTCCTTGAGCCTCGCCTTGGTTTGGGCGAGATTGGACTCCATCGACAGTCCTCTCTCCTCAAGCAAGTGCCAAAGCTCCACCTCCTCCTCATTGCAAAGGATGAACCAAGCCTTCCTTAGGTTACCAGGATAGGGCCACACTAGCTCGTGCGTTGCCCTCGACCCGCTGGAAGATCCAACCATCGCAATATCGTGCGACGACCGGACCATCACCAACTCCTACGACAGCAGGATGGCCGGTGGCTCCACCCCAGTGCCTACCTCGCCGGAGTAGGGTATCTCCACTATCTAGACTCCATGGCCCACTGGTGGATGTTCTACCTTTGGCCTGGCCACGTCTCCTCCCGACCCCTCCAGCTCCGACCATGAGGGCGAACCATGTGTTCCTCCACCGAGCGAGGCAAGGAGCCCGGTCTCCCTCCTCTCTTCCACCGCAGCTATTGGGGGAGGGATCATAAGGGTCACCTCCAACCCAACCTCCACCATTGCCATGGGGATCGCCGCCATCACTGCCGTCACTATCACTGTACTCATGACCGGCCGGGAGGACGCAACCCCCAGAATGGATGGTCGCACCGCCACTAGTCTGCTCTCCCCGCCGCTCATCACGACTTGCTGCAGGTTGGGTCTCCACTCCTCCCACATAGGAGGTGGGGCAATGCCTAGTCCTACCAGTCCCTAGCCGCTATCAAATGAGTATAGGTTAGTCGTGCTCAAAAAACTCAGCTGTGAGATCAAAAAAGGAACATAAAAGCATACCTAGACGAAAGCGACAGAGCCCTAAAGCATTGACCCGCTGGCGACGAACCCACCGGACAAGGACCGCTAGGGGTCATGACCCACGCCCCCTCGTATCGACTAAGGGAGGAGCCAACCCAGCCGGTTCTCGATCGGCCCATGAATGGCCGCGACCACCGGCTCATGGTGCACCCATCGGAGCAACTGACGGGGCATCTCCCCATTGTGGGTCGCGCACACGCACCAACCCCAAAGATGCGGGGGTACGAGCACGCTCCTCCGACCAGCCTGCGTGCCTCGCCATGCTTAGAGCAGGGGAGTGCGAAGCCAACGATGCCTCCAAAGGGCACGGCGACCGCACCCACTTCGCCTCTCACTCAATGGCGGCGTCTTCACTTGTGGCACGCTTCCTTGACTTGAGAACGTCGCCGCGCTTCTCCGCATCCCGCCCACCATCGACGGACACAGCTGTAGGCTCATGATGCTCCACCAAGGTCACGACAACACCCCTGTCCCCTTCATCCTTGGAGGTACTCGTGTCGCCATCCACCTCTGTGGGCTCCTCTGACTCGAGCTCATGTCGCTCCTACTTTCGCCCTCTGAGATTCACCGACCGATCTCCTTCTCCTTCTCGAACCTCCTCCAAGCCTTCTTAGCTATCTTCTTCTTTTTGGCAAACACTGCGTCCTTTAGGGAAGCTTGCTAAGCTACGCCCTCTAGCCCCCTCAGAAGATGCGGCCAGGATTTGTAACCCATGAGTCCCTATGAAACAAACAACATGAAATCAAAATAAAGGAGAGCAAGAGGGAAAAGGACACAGAATAAGAAGAGGGGAGCATACCAGATTGGACAGCTTCACGGTGTGAAAAGGTCCAGGCTTTCCTTCAAGGGACTCTTTACCCCTCAGTTGCAGCACCTGGTCAAGTCGACTTTAGACTTCGTCCTTCGGTAACTCCTCCGGTGATGCATGGTCAGGATCCATTGGGCCAGAGTACACCCACATCGACCACCTCCTCTCCACCAACGGAGTGACTCGACAGCGGAAGAAGGTGTGGAAGACCCACAGCCCATCGAGGTTGTGCTACAACAGCTTCTAAAGCTCTGCCTCGATGACCTCCAGCTTGTTCTGCTGACTAGAGGGACCCCACGACCAGCTCTCCCACCTCTTCGACCTTTTTTGGTGAACGGCAGGAATGGTGCCTCTGCTAGGTTCCTGATGTAGAACCACTCGCCATGCCACCCTTGATTGGAGTCGCAGGGGGAGTATGTGGGGTAGGAGCCCAATGGCCTTGACTTCTTCTGCAAGGCAAAACCCCCAACTGGTGCAGTTCTAGGTGGCTTCCCCTCAGACAAGGCTCGCCTAGTGAAGATCAACCAGAAGAGGTCCACGTGTGGCTCCATCCAAAGGAAGGCCTCACAAACAATGACAAAACTAGCAACATGCAGCACCCTAGTCGGATTGAGGTGTTGTAGCTCTAGACCCCACTCATTGAGGAGCCCATGCAAGAACCAGTGTGTAGGATATCCAAGCCTGTGCTCATGGAAGGCGAGGAAGGAGACGACCTCATCAGCCTGTGGTCGTGGAACAGCTTCCCCTGGCGCAGGAGCCCTCCAATGCGCCACCTCCTTTGGTGGGAGCAGCCCCTTCTCGGTGAAGGCGGCCAGCACCACCTCATCTATGTTGGATGGCCTTCAGTTCGACATTGCGCTCTAGATTCACAAACAAATCTATGAGTTCTCCTCCCCCTTGCTTTACCCTATCTCTCCTAGAAATCGTCGTGACGCACGAACGGGCTTGGCAAGAAGGAAGAAGGAGGAGAGGTGGCAGGTGGAGAAAGGTGAAAGAATGGGACCAAAACCCTCTCCCTTCCCCTATTTAATGCGGATAGGCATGCGGTGGGACATGTCCTGATTGATGGGACACGCCCTGCCAAATGAAACGTCGCTCGGTTAAAATGGGACGTGGCCTGGGTAGGGCCCACCACTACCACAACCTAGGCACGGGAAACAAGGCGCAGCCACATGCAAATAACCCTCCGCCTTCCTAGGCAAGGTTTGGAAGAGCCCACCGATAGGATCTCCATCGAGGGAAGACCAACGAGCTAATGAGTCAATTAGATGGCTCAAGCGACTACCAAGAGATGGGTAAGGAGCAGTGGGATGCCCCATGTGGGCTATGCTGACTCCATCACGAATGACGGACATGGATCCTATTCAGACATATCTGAAAAGAGCTCCTCAAACCTGCCACTCGAGTCAAGGTATCTTTACCAAACCTTCCTACTTTATTTTATTTTCTAATGCATAATCATTCATTCATCTTTCCTCATACATGCATTCACACATTCATCCCATACATCCAAAGCATTGCATATGCAATTGATACATCACATCACGACTGACCAGGGTTCGAAGGCTAGCCCACGAAGGGCTCAAGGCGGCCTCGTGTCGAACGGAGATAGGGGGAAAACGTAGATGAGCCCCAGCGGCCTTCGCCCGACCCGCTTCGAAGCAAACAGTGTCATCTCAACCTTCTCGTTTGATCCTAACCTCGAGCCATGCCCATACAATCTCCATCGAGGGGAGGCTAGAGGGCCACCTGAGTTGGTCTCCGGAATGGCTCAGGCATCTGCTGGGAGGTAGGTTAAGGAGCAGCGGAATGCCGCATGAGGGCTATGCCGACCCTGTTATGAACGACAGACCTAGATTCCACTCGGACATACCCGTTAGAGAGCTCACCGAGCGCGTCACTCGAGCCATCGAGGCAAGCGATGTTAGCTCAGCCTCTCCGATTGTGAAAACCATAGATGGGGTAACGCACGAAACTAGACCAACCCCTCGGCCATGCCCAGCACTTGGGTCCTTACTTCGTCGCGCCCGACCCTCTAGCCACGCCTGATGTTTGGGTTGGCGCCCAACGCCTAGGTCCACGCTCCCAGAAATGATGGCTCACAACATTGGCAAGTCGAAAAATCCCCCAGGCAATTCTACTCGAATCGCCCGGGGGCTCGGGGGCTACACCCATTGGGTGCACTCACGCGCACCAGCTGGCAAGTCAAAAAATCCGCCAGGCAATTTCTAGGACCACCAAGGTCACACCGCTTGCTAGGCTCCGCCTCGTCTGACTCCTAAAGGTTGGCTCCGCCTTAACCAACGTTTGAGGGTTGGCCCCGCTTCACTCGATCCCTCAAACATGGTCCCTAACGGAAGCTCATGCCGCCACCAACCACTATGGGCTAGAAAGTACAACCCCAGGTCAAACTTCTGGCATCATGTAGGGAGCGGTCGCATCTCAGCACAACCTGTCTCTGTGACATGACATTCTAGGGGACTCACATCAACCCACAGTGATAGACGCATGGTCACTATGCTGCCTACACCCTGTACAATCACTGATCAGCATGCTGTTTCGTCGGTCCGATGCCTAGGTCCACGCTCCATCGCGCTTGACCCCTCGGTCACGCCCGACCCTCGGGTCCACGCTCCATCGCGCCCGACGGTGACTCACGATCTTGCACCCATCCGTTGCTCTCGTACAATGAGTATAAATAGCCCCTTCATGACTTCGCAGAAGTCCTAAAAGGGCTTGAGGGCTCCTATCGGGTTCATAAACCTAGGGTCCCTGATGGGCCCGCTTTCCAGCAAAAGCTCAGCCCAGCAGATAGCATTACAACAAACGCACAACTCCTGGACCGGCCTAGATACCTAACGATAGTCCGGAAGAGCAACCCAATCTCTGACCGGAAGACCTGGCCAAGGAGGGGACAACACTAGCTTTTGACTCTGACCCGCTTTTCTGACCGGGAATACATCGAACCTCTGCCTATAGCTCTTCTTCGACCGACACGGTTGGAGCCGACTGGGAACGATCGACTGGAGACGCCCGCTCGGTGAGGACCTAGGAATCAGGCGGACCAGATAAGGCAAGACGCTCAAGTCAACCGCAATACCAAGGACCGTACCCTGTGCACCTATAGGACAGTACCGCCAGGCCATGCCAGAAGGGTGCTTTGCAACCTTTCAGACATGTCAGAACACGAACAGTGTTGTGGGCGCCGATATTTGTCCTATAGTATGGTAGGCGCTGACATTTGCAATACTAGAAGAACACGATGGAGCCTGCCACATGCATCTGGGTGTCAATAGTATTGTGGGCACCGACAAATTGTCTTTTACCCAACGGCGTGGGCAACAAGACTAGGAAGCACACACACTCTCTTTCTCTCTCTCTCTCTCTCTTAACTTGTAAGGCCATCTCCTTCACCTATAAAAGGGATGCGCTCTCTCCTTAAAGGAGGACGGTAATTCCAACTCTCTCTCTCTGCTAAGCTTTAGACATTCTGAATACTCGAATAGTCCATAGCTCTAGAACTCTAAAGCTACATAGAGCGTACGCTCTAATACTTAGCGCACGTTGGAGTTCCCGTCACTCTTGGCCCTTCGGTTCGAAGCCTGACCGGACCTTTAACCCTTCTTATTCCCACTCATTTGTAACCCCACAGCAAACTTCGAGTACCTGGGCTCAGGAATAAAGTCACTGACCGACTGGAACTAGACGTAGGGCACGTTGCCTAAACCAGTATAAACCCTGTGTCATTGAGTGCTAGGCCACATCTGATCACAACGTACGACAAAACTATAAATATTTACTTGTTGGTCACTTTTCGCACCGACAGGGCCTGCTCTCCCTGTACCGGAATCTCTGGGACGAATGGTCAGCTGCATTCCAAATGGGCTAATGGGCCTGCTCTCCCTATACCGGGATCTCTGGCCGTAGCAACACGACCTCTCCAGCCAGAGAGAGGTGATCAGCTGGTTAGCTGAGTGTGAGCGCTTGCGCTGAGCTTTAGTACCACCTCGGTTGTCTGCGAAGAGCAAGCACAAGATATAAGCTCGGTCCTGGGTCGGGTTAGCACGACCTTACTTGAACAACATCTGTTCTATAGGCTCGTATCGAAAGGAATGGAAGAAGAGAGGCCTATGATGGGCCTGGTCGCGCCATGCGCCGTGATGCAGCCGCCATGCGAATAGGCGCGGCCAAAAGTGTTTTTTTAATAAACAGTGCCATATTTGAAAATGTTACTTCTAGTGCAAAAAAAGGCTAGTCTATTTGGTACCCTAGTTTTTTTTAAAATAGTTTAAAGAAAGTGTTAAAAATAAAAATAAAATTCGCGACACGAATGGTCGGGTGTTGCCTGCTCTTCTCCTCGTGTGAGTGTCAGTGTCGCGTGTTGATCGACAGGTCATATGGACCGGCGTACATGTTACTTCTAGTGCAAAAAAAAAGGCCAGCCTATTTGGTACGCTAGTTTTTTTTAGCAACGAGAGAACTTTATTAACTAGACATAGGGTCTATTCGGATCACCGACTAAACTTTAGCTAGCTAAATTTAGCTGCTAGATCCAAACGGCTCAATTAAAGGACCAGCAAAAATTTAGCTGAGTTTAGCTACTTTAACCCAAAGCTAAACTCAGCTAAAGTTTAGCTGACTGTGTTAGCCGGTGGATCCGAACACTTCAGCTAAAGTTTAGCAAGGAGAACTTTTAGCTAACTAAAGTTTAGCTTTAAAATTTTAGGTAGCTAAATTTTAGTTAGGTGAGTCAAAACAAGGCCATAGGAGACTTGCAATCGGCATTAAGGAAGTTCTAGACACACGTAGGTGCTTGTCCCAACCAGGCCGTAGAATACTTACACCGTCTACACTAGTAGAGAAATGACTTTTGGTTCGTACATTTAGTCTTGGTTGTATTGGGGTTTAGACTAATGTGAGCATTAGTCCCTGTTCTAAATTTTATAGGCATCAAAAACCCTTTTATCCCAGTGGATAACACCAACTGGGATTAAAAGCCACCCTTCAATCCCGGTTGGTGTTATCAACCTAGACTAAAGGTCCTCTAACTTTTAGTCCCGGTTGGTAACATCAATCCAGACTAAAGGGTGGCCTTTTAGTCCTAGTTGGTGTCACCAATCTGGACTAAAGGTCTCTCACCTAGGACTAAAGGTCCCCACGGGTGAATTTAAAAGAAGAGCGTCCAAGACTTTGTCACATGTGGTGTGCAATTGAGTTGATAAAGAAGCTACGCGCGAGACAATGGGTCTTGGATTCGAATCTCACGCATTGCAAGAAAGGTCTCCTAGGATTTAAACTATTTTTTAGTTTCGAGGATGGGCTTTAGTCCCGGTTGCGTGACCCAGGATTAAAAGGTCCCGACCTTTAAACCCGGATCCACAATTCCGATTGAGAAACCGGAACTAAAGCCAGTTCCTAAACGGAATTAAAACCCACCAGTGTACTGGTGCTAGCTAACAAAGCTAAAGCATTAGCTACCTGATTACATTCTCTCTTTACTTGAGAGAAGTCTTCCAATCATTCAGCAGACAAGCAAAACCTTTCCCCTCCTCTAATATTAGGCGATTTCTGACCTGTCCACCAAGGGGCTATTCATCGAACAAATGATTCTTGAGCAATTTGATTCCACGGTGATTTGGTATCCCAATTTATATAAGACTCCATGTGATGGAAAGATTGTGCATTCTCATAAAACTTATTTTACTCTTATAAAATTTTAATCCTCTCACTTCATTAGCCCTATTCCATGTCAGTATATATGTAAAGTTGATAGTTTATTTAATGCTCATGGAACCCAAATGACACCCTCATTAAGACTGGCTTATAATTAGAATTGAAACCCAAAAAAAACCTACCATGTCAATGACAGCAATAATACTCTTTGTTCATAAAAGAATGCAATTTTAACACAGTACATATTAAACTATTTTGCTTTGACTAACTATAGAACATATTAGTATTTATAAATATCAAATTAGTACCGTTAAATTTATCGTGTGATATATTTTCATACTATATTTATTAGTTGTCATAAATATCAATATTTTTTACTTATATATATTTGGTCAGACTTTATACACGTTAACAAAAAAAAATGACCCTGTTTTCAGCACTACTTCATCGGTACTTTTTAACGTGAAGTAACAATATTTTTCTCTCACAACAAATCAGCAGTAGCAACGGCAGCCAAATTCCAGCGAACCAAACAAGGTCAATGAATCTAGAATTGTAATTTTTTCTTGGGCCCAGTTTAGATGGCAAAAAATTTGGCAAAACGATACTGTAGCATTTTGTTGTTATTTGGTAATTAGTGTCCAATCATAGTCTAATTAGGCTTAAAAGATTCGTCTCGTGGATTTTGTCTAAACTGTGTAATTAGTTTTATTTTTTATTTATATTTAATGCTTCATGCATACGTCCAAAGATTCGATGTGACGGAGAATCTTGAAAAATTTAGCGTTTTGGAGGGAACTAGACAGCCCCTTGGACAGAGTCAGTGTAATGCCATACATAAATAATCTTAAGATTACATAGTCAAACTAGAACTAGGCAAACTATAGCTAGCTAGAGCTAGAAACGCGGCGCGTGCGTGTCGGCGTGTGTTGAACCACACGCTGCTGGTGGTGTGTCATGCTCAGCTCATCCCATCCACACCGTATGGAGATCTCGCAGCTAGGGCCAGTTTAGTTTTCCAAAATTTTGCCAATTTTTTTAAGATTTCTCGTCACATCAAATTTTTGGACACATGCATAAAGCATTAAATATAAATAAAAAACAAAACTAATTACACAGTTTAGACGAAATCCACGAGACGAACCTTTTAAACCTAATTAGACTATGATTAGACACTAATTACTAAATAACAATGAAAACCGCTACAATGTATTTTGCTAAATTTTTTGGCATCTAAACAAGTCCCTAGTAGTATTAGGGTCGCCGACTCGCCGCTCATCCGGTTGTACGCATTTTTGCATGCACATAAAAGCTCTAGCTGTGTGTGTGGCAGCTAGCCTTTGCTCGTGTCGCTGTCCAAAATTAAATAAAACACCCGGTCACGCGGTGGCGGTGCACCGAATGATGTATCTGAACAAAATTCTAGTCGCTGACTTGTCGTGCTTTCCGTACAGGGTCAAATGCATGGGCTGCCATCACCTTTCGGCGTCCAAGAAGGCCGCGCGGCTGGGATACGGAGGAGAGCATTTTGGTCCCTCCAACTCCAATCCAACGGGAGATAGGGTGGCCCCCGACCGTTGAGTTTGCATTGCCACGACTGACTTGGGCCACGTTTAGATTGAAAGTTTTTTCAACCTGATGAATAGTACCACTTTCATTTTATTTGACAAATATTATTCAATCGTGGGCCAACTAGGCTCAAAAGATTCATCTCGTGATTTCCAACTAAACTGTATAATTAGTTATTTTTTTTACCTACATTTAATACTCCATACAAACGGCTAAAAATTAATGTGATGGAGAGAAAGTGAAAAAACTTAATTTTGAAGGGAACTAAACAAGGCCTTGAATGGAGTCTTCTGCAATGCCCATTGCGCCAATAAGGCCCAGTTACCCATTCCATTACACACTGGGCCTCTTCAGCGTCCATCAAAACAGGAAGGCAATTGTGAAGCCTCCGACCAAGATAATAATTCACTCCCGTCCGTCTTCATCAAATATAAGATATGAAACCACTCAAAATTTATCTCAATTATAAGAGATTCTAATTCAAATTAACTCCTAGTCTAATAGTTACATGTGAGTCTAGTTGCCTGTCATCTATCTATATCTAACTCTATACCTATATAATACATAAAAAAGCTAAAGTTCTCCTCTAATTTTTTGTCTGGTCTATTCTATTTTGGTCCAACCACAAAGCTCACTTGCTTCGCCTCTGCTTGCTTTATACCTGAACGGCCGCACGTGGCACGCCTCGCTCGCCTACTCGTCCGCCCCCGCCACGGGTTGCCCACATGTATAGCAGTATAGCACAGATGCAGTGTGCGGAAAGAGCTGGCTGTTCGGAACGACTTCTGAGCCACTTCCGGTAAAAAAAAGGCTGGTGAAAAAATCGGCCAAAGGCCTCCAAGCACAGCGCTTTGGATCTGGCTTTCTTTCCCACGCTTCTTCCCACACTGTTTTCATGTAAAATCATCTCAGGCGAGCGTTGGGAGAAATCATCTACCGCTCGTGCCTCCTTCCTCTTCCTCCTCTACCTGTCTACCCCGGCCGTTCCTCCCTCCTCTCCGACAGCCATTATATTTCTCCTTTCCGGCGACGATCGTGATCGGATCCGGTGACGAGCACGGTGATGACCACGACTGGATCTAGCGACGAACGCGACCCAATCCGGCGGTCGTTCCTCCTCACTACGAGCTCGCCCTCCGGCAGCTCCTCCTCCTCTCCGGTGGCGGTTCCTCTCTCCTTGACGAGCATAGCCTTCGACGGCTACTCCTCCCTGCGCGAGGAGCGCGCCTGGATCCAACGGCCGCTCGCGCTCGCAAGTTCTCTCCCAGCTCCAACTTCTCCATGGATGTTGGCTCCCAAATGCCATGCTTTTTGCCGCTTTGATTCTAATAGAAGCCAGCTTAGCGAGGAAGCCAGCATTGAATAAAGGGTTAATTGGATCTATGCCATTATAATTTCTTCGTTTCTGAAGAACGTCATTACTATTCACCTATTTGGAAACATGCCATTATAATTCTTCGTTTCTCACAAAAATGCCACTGAATACGTATGGACACAGCCTGGGCCCACATGCAGACGTATACGAAGATGTATACTTCATCTCCCTGTCACTGACACGCGGGCCCCACATGTCATCTTCTTCTTCCCCCTCTCCTCATCTCTCTCCATCCCGACGCGGCCACGACTGTCGATAGAATATCATTGGCAGTCCACCAAGGGGTATCCCGCGATGGTAGATTTGTCGGTGGGGGTGCGCGTAATCAGGAACCGGATGGTGACACAAGGCGCAGAGACAGCGATTTAGACAGGTTTGGACCGTCTGATCAACGTAATACCCTCCGTCCTGTGTCTTTGGTGTATTGTATTGATCTGGACGACCAAGTAGCTTGATGTAGCCTATCCGCTAGGGGACCCCTACCTCTCCTTATATACTCCGAAGGAGGTAGGGTTACAAGGTAAGTATCCTATTTGGTACTATACAATGTCTTACGGTGCACGTCGAGCAGTGCCGTGCACGCCTTGATCTTGTGGGCTGGGCCACCTCCGATGGTGCGGCCCATGTCTTGGGGGCCATACCCCCACAGCTAGTCTCCAAGCCTGACAGTAGGTGACGTAGTCACATAGTGCCAGGGTCATAAAGTAGAAGACTAGCCGAGCAGGCAGCCAGTCCCTGGGCGTAGCCTCGAGACGAGAACAAGCACATTCACCGCAAGGTGAAGTGTGCCCACTTAGTCCCAGAGCCTGCTGGAAAATGAAGAATGAATCTTGTAGCAGGGTCAAAGAAGTCTCAAAGCTTGCCGCCGACGTCTGACATGCGCGTATCAAGACCCCAGACATGCTGCCCAAGATCAGCACCCTGATCTAAACAGCATGGAGCAGCTTGATAGCACACCGACGAGACGTAGCAAGATCCGAGCACCGAGGAGTCCCTGGCATAGCCGGCGATGTCCGACCACCCAGGGAGTTCCCGGCGTAGCTGGCGATGACCGAGAAACGAGGAGCGGGGAGTCACCGGCGTAGGCGGTGATGACCAAGCACCGAGGAGTCCTTGGCGTAGGCGGCGATGACCGAGCGCCGAAGAGCGAGGAGTCCCCGGTGTAGGCAGCGATGACCGTGCTCCGAGGAGCGAGGAGTCCTCGGCGTCGATGGCGATGACCGAGCACCGAGGAGTCCCCGGCGTAGGCGGCGATGACCGAGCGCCGAGGAGCGAGGAGTCCCCGGCATCGCTGGCGATGACCGAGCGCCAAGGAGCGAGGAGTCCCCGACGTCGCTGGCGATGACCGAGCGCCGAGGAGCGAGGAGTCCCCGACGTCGCTAGCGATGACCGAGCACCGAGGAGCGAGGTGATGAGGACATCTCCTGCTCAGATATAACCACATTGACAACTTTTGATTCACAGGTGAAACAATTCTTTATCATGATTGTATTTGATATATTTGATGAATTGATGCTGCACCATGATGTATGTTCATTCTCATTTTCAGAATTACTTACATGGATCAAAGGAAGGTTTGATTGCATATGGAAAGCATGGAAGGTTAATGAAGTTGATTGCGGACCAAATCCAAATATTCCTAATGTCTTCCGCTAGGCCACCACGTCCCTTTGGTTCCAAGGACAGAAAGAATCTAAGTCCAACATGTTTTCGAAGTTGAATTCGGACTTCAAAATAGTCCCAAATTGCGACGGTCGCCACGACTTCATACGAACTCCAATTGGGACGTTCTAGCACTTTTTGGAAAGCTTATCAAGTCTATTTTCCAACGGATCTGGACTCATGGCTATATCTTATCCGATGCTTCCACAATCGTTGTTTCAACGTTAGGACCTTTTCTGCCTTTGGTGCTGTGTCACCCTATTTTGGGCCGATGCCCCATGTATCAAGTTGAGTCCATTAGGGACATGTCCTAGGGTTGGAGAACGACCCCAACACCCCCTGGTCGTTCCCCTAGGTATTAATAAGGATTAGAGCCGCCATAAACAGATTGTGTTTTGTTTTGTTGAAAGTTTAGCCATTGCTACTTCCTTGTAGACGTGTGTGTCGACTAGACCATCCGTTCTACTCGATTCAGAACCCCAACTTTGTGATTTCAGATTGGTTTTCATCTCCATATTTGCAATTGAGTTGCTTGTTCTACTTGTTCTTACTTGTTCTTCGATTGCTTGCAGGAATTACCCTAGTGGTTTGGTTGATCGTGCTCCACATGATCACGACGACCGTTGGAGGTGGTGTATCGGTTGCTAAGGCGCAGCTTGGAAGGCTATAGTTGGGCCGTGAACATCATCTCCATCCCCAAATTGAATTATCCACCTTCTCTCATGGAAAGATTGGATTCACCCTAGCAGGGTCATATCACGAGGAGTCCCCGGCGTAGGCGGTGATGACCGAGCACCGAGGAGCGAGGAGTCCCCGGCGTAGGCGGCAATGACCGAACACTGAGGAGCGAGGAGTCCCCGGCGTCGCTGGTGATGTCCGAGCACCGAGGAGTGAGGAGTCCCCGGCGTAAGCGGCGATGTCCGAGCATCGAGGAGCGAGGAATGAGGAGTCCCCAGCGTTGCTGGCAATGACCGAGCACCGAGGAGCGAGGAGTCCCCGGCGTCGCTGGCGATGACCGAGCACCGAGGAGCGAGGAGTCCCCGACATAGGCGGTGATGTCCGAGCACCGAGGAGCGAGGAGTCCCCGGAGTCACTGGCGATGACCGAGCACCGAGGAGTCCCCGGTGTAGGCGGCGACGTCCAAGCACCGAGGAGTCCCCAACGTAGGCGGCGATGTCCGAGCACCAAGGAGTGAGGAGTCCCCGGCGTCGCTGGCAATGACCGAGCACCGAGGAGTCCCCGGCGTAGGCGGCGACGTTCGAGCACCGAGGAGTCCCCGGCGTAGGCGATGATGTCCGAGCACCGAGGAGTCCCCGGCGTAGGCGGCGATGTCCGAGCACCGAGGAGTCCACGGCATAGGCGGCGATGTCCGAGCACCGAGGAGTCCCTGGCATAGGCGGCGATGTCCGAGCACCGAGGAGTCCCCGGCGTAGACGACAATGTCTGAGCACCAAGGAGTCCTCGGCGTAGGTGGCGAGGTCCGAGCACCGACGTAGCTGACGACGTCCGTGCGGTGAAGTGTGCCCACTTAGTCCTCGAGTACGAAGAATCCGAGCGCTAAGGAGTAACCGGCGTAGCTGGCGATGAAGCACGAGCGGCGAACAGTCCGATCAACGGGTCGGCGACGGAGTCCATGAACCGAGCGGTCCGACCAGTTGATCGGTGGGGAAGCCCGAGCACTAGGTGATTCAATCACCTGTACGATGATCCTGCAATACAAACATGTAGAACGGGTAGTACATGATGTAAAAATAGATGAACTCTGGAGAAAAATCAGCAATGGTGATGAAACGGTGTATGCAGTTCGGCGATCAGTTGACGTGAAAATATATTTATGTTTAATATAAACCGTTCGAACAGTTAGTGTGTAGCTGAGTCTCCAGCCCTAGCTAGCCCATAATCCATAACATCGAGCGCGGAGCCCGTGCACGTGTAGGAGGAACAGGCGTCGCTAAGGAGCCGCTACTGACCACCCATAACGCAGAGGGCAGACGCTCGTGCACGTGTAGGGAGGAGCCAGAGACAGGGCTGTCTTTAGAGGCGTCCGAGCATCAACATGACTGTTCGAGGGTTTGAAAAATCGTTTGGAGAGCAAATATGGAGAAAACAGTTCGGAGAAACATTATGGCGATATACGAAGATCGAAGAATATTTAGAAGAATATTAAAGCCTGACTTAGCTTTGGACGGAGCGTCTGGTCGGCGGCGTATGGCATTGTCTGGTCGGCGTTGACGGCGAGCAGCTGGCACGCGGTGAGTTGTTGGTGAATACGACCTCGGAGGTGGTTCCGAGATCGGATCTGCTGTCGTAGGGGCTAGTGTAGCAGCGATGAATCGTCGTCGTGGACCGACATGGATCTCCACGAGATTGACGACGAGAACGCGTTGTTGATTTGAGGTCCATTTGGCTCGCCATGGATCAAGCGCACACCCCTACCTAGCGCGCCAACTGTCGGCAGAATATCGTCGGCAGTCTATCGAGGGGTATCCCGCGATGGTAGATTTATCGGTGGGGGTGCGCGTAATCAGGAACCGGATGGTGACACAAGGCGCAGAGACAACGATTTAGACAGGTTCGGGCCGTTTGATCGACGTAATACTCTACGTCCTGTGTCTTTAGTGTATTATATTGATCTGGACGACCAAGTAGCTTGATGTAGCCTATCTGCTAGGGGACCCCTACCTCTCCTTATATACTCCGAAGGAGGTAGGGTTACAAGGTAACTATCCTATTTGGTACTATACAATGTCTTGCGGTGCATGCCGAGCAGTGCCGTACACACCTTGATCTTGTGGGCTAGGGCACCTCCGATGGTGCGACCCATGTCTTGGGGGCCATACCCCCACAACGGCCACGGCGAGCAGCAGCAGCAGCAGCACGTCGGTAGCCCACGAGTAGCAGCAGCAGCACGCATAGCAGTAGCAGCACGCCGGCAGCCCACGAGCAGCAGCAGCACGCATAGCAGAGGTGGTCGGTGGCCGTCGGGCGCTCGCCGAACTTGGTGTTCCGGTCACCGAGGAAGGCCGGCGAGTGGCGGAGGAGGAGCGGTCCACGGCGAACTCGCTGGTGGGGCCCATGACACCGGGAAGGGTACTGGTCACGGCTATTGCTGCGCAGAGCGGAACTTGGCGACGGCGGCGAGATTCGGTGAGGATGGAAGGAGGTGCTCTAGGCGCGGATTGATGCCAAAGAGCTGCTGCTTGGATGCGTCGTCTCCTTGCGATGCCAATGGAGGAAGCGGCGAAGTGAACGGTGGTGTCTCAGGGCTGATCGAAGAGCTCGACCCCGGTGCGGCCATGGCGGCGGCGGCGCTTGGGAGAGCACGACAATGGCGATGTGGGCACGGATCGACGACAAGAAGCAGTGGGCGCGGTCTCGTGGTGTCGCTGCGGTGCCAACGGTGGAGCGTATGGAACCAGAGGTGGTCTGTGGTGGGGGGTCGGGGAGCTCAGGCTAGGCCCGACAATGGTGACGTGGCGGCCTGACGCTCGGGATGGAGAGAGAACAGGAGAAAGAAGAGGAGGAAGAAGATGATATATGGGGCCCACGTGTTAGTGACATGGGAGATGAAGTATACGTCTTCGTATACGTCAGCAACTGAGCCCAGACGGTGTCCATATGTATTCAGTAGCATTTTTGTGGGAAACAAATAATTGTAATGGCATGTTTTCAAATAGACGAATAGTAATAGCGTTCTTCAGAAACGAAGAAATTATAATGACATAGATCCAATTAACCCTCGAATAAAAGCGTGGTCCAGCAAACCTATCCCAAACAGGGCCTGTAGTCCACTTAGCTAGTGCCCTTCAATCGCCCGCGCCAAGCGTCCTCGTCTGGCCATGCGCACGACGAAGGATGTACACACAGTCCTCTGCAACGTCACTATGATTTGGTTGGGATTTTAGATCAGGAGGGAGAAGCAGAAGTCAGAAGCCACCAAGCCGGCCAATGGAAGGACCCGGAGGAGAGGGTCGAGAATGCTTCACACGCCCCATATAAGCTGGGTACCCAATTCATCCATGCGCCAAAAAGCCTTTTAGTCTCATGCTTCATACGCGCCATGTACCGTTTTTTTATGGAGGTAAAATCACACTTTTAAAAAGCAAAGATGTCACAACGCCATGTACCGTTCGAGATAGGCTTTGCCAAAACACCGATTTTTTAATGTATCCCTAGAACCAGGTAGCGCGCGGTGCCTTTTGCATCTTGCGGGCTAGGATGAACACCTCGTCCAGGCAATCAATCAAGGCAAATCAGTATGCCTTTTTAGCTTTCGTTCATCCGAGTAAAGTGTATGTGTTTCCTCGCCTTCGTCTATGGAGGTACGATAATAGTGACGACAAATCTTGTAGAGTTGGATTGAGACGGTTCAGAAGCTGATTACGACACTCGAGGTTTTTTCTTATGGCATTGGGCAAGTTGAGAAGAAGCTGAAACTAAGGGGTGAGCGAGTCAAGGCTCAGATATCAGAAAAGGTTCCTTGAGTTCAGCTAGATCTAGAGTGTAGGATAGAGAGGTGATGGCTGGGGGTTGTGTTTCTCAACATGTTTTTTTTTGGCAAAAAATGGCCGGTTTGGGTAGAGCTAATAAAAAAAGACGGAGGCAGAAATGACGCGACAGGGCGTCTCTCTGCGGGGCGAGGATTATTTGAGGGTTATAAAACCATGTCATGTCAGTGACGTGTCAGTGACAGTTGTCAGTCACAGTGTAAGCATACGTAATAATGACGCGATAGGGCGACACCGCCGTATGACGCAACTTATCCGACGATCTCACCGGCGAGCAAGTGAGCGGGGGCAAGCCAGGAGGAGGCGGCTACTCCTCCCCTTCGAGGGTGTCCTCTCGCGGCTCTCGGAACTCACCAGAGGGGCGAGCTGAGGCGGCGTCAGGCTCTGCCTCGACCGGGCAAGAGGCGGCGTCAGGCTTTACTCCGACGAACGCTGAGTTGGCGGAGCTTCTCCACCGACGGGATGCGTAGCGTAAGGCCAATCTAGGTACGTACTCATCAACCGCGATTCCTAAGGGTGGGGAGGGATCGGGAGGGAAGTTGAGTGGTGTTCATGGAGACAAGAGTTCGTCTGAAAATGCAGAAATGGCTCTGCAATCTGATGATTGCCCTTCCATTGAAGAGGGCATTCAGCGGGTAAGGGTGCCTAGGGGCGTTTGACTTTGATTCCTCAAAAATTTAGTGAATGGTACGTTGATGCATCTGGATATCATCCGACGACGCGTGGAGGTTTGGAGAAGTTGCGATTGCAGATCGAAAATGAAATCAAATGTCAGATGTTCTCTGATCAGAAATGGGTTTCTGAGATGAGAGATTTGGCTGATGCTTCTGACCGTCTGGAGGAATCTATGGAGAGCATGCTGAAGCTTGGATCCGACATGGTTGAACCTGACAAGTAGTTAGTTGCTTGGAACGGAAGCGAGGAAGATGACAACCCAATCCAGAATTCGGTTGATTCCCGCTTTGACCATTCCTGGATCCCGAGTGGACCTGGGCTGGGCTAGTTCTGGATACCAAAAGGGCGTCTCTGTTTGGATATTACCTACCTAGCCAACAAGGAGGAGGTATGCTGATTTGGACACTTAGCCCGCAAGATTCGAGCCACCCAACCACCCCGCAGGCTTACCAAAACATTTGCGATGGCTGTGAAACCTAGGGCATCATCAATCTGAATGTGATAAAGAACCTGGATGCTACAAATGCAAGCAAAAGGGGCATATAGTTGTTGATTGCAGAATCAGCAAGAAGCTCAAAATATGTGGATTCGGTATCCCTGGCCAAGGCTTCTACGCCATTGACATCCCAGAGGCAAGAATCAAAGTGACTCAGGCTACTGGTTTTATAACTGTGTTAGAAGGTGAGGCTTCAGAAGATAAAATAGCTAAGGAATTGAAGAACCTTGTCAGGGGAGACTGGGATTTCAGGGTGAAGAAGACAGATAAAAAGGAATACATGGTCGTGTTTCCTGACAAGAGCACATTAGTGATCTTTGCCAAACTGTCAGAGTTTGAGATGCCCCTCTATGGACTAAAGGGCAAAATTGATGTTGCCAATTTTGATCCTGAAGATATCCAATATTCCTAGGACTACAAAAGACATAGAAACTGTTAGGGAAATTGCTTATCTGGTGATTGAACCGATTATAGTCGATGAGGTTAGTTTGATCAAAGCTGGTCCTGTGAGGGTACAGGGGGAGATGCAGGAATCCTTCTCTGATTAGGGCTCTATTGAGGTATTTTTCAATGGCTCAGGTATTCCTATTGGTTTTGAAGTAGCACAAGGGTCCAGTCAAGGGTGGCAAAGGTGGTCCTCTTGGTCCAGGGGCTGGGAAAACTAGGGTGGGGGGGGGGGGGGGGGGGGGGGGGGTGCAGACAAAGATCAGGATAATCACCAACAAGGGGATATGAAGAGAGGAACTGATAAATTCCAGAGATCTGGCAAGATTGATAGGGACATGGATTCTAACCAAGATGATTCGATGGAGAACTGCTTGGGTAAAGGATCTTCAGGAAATCATAGTGAGATTGGCAAGGAAGCTATGGTTACTCCTCTAGCAGCTTTCTCATCCTGAACTGGGACATATTTCCATGAATAGAAGCCCTGTTGTGGTAATCCAGGACATCCAAGATATATCCTTGAACAATGATGACCACTTGACTGGTGAGGGTGCCGAGGTGAACTCGATTAGGGTAGATGTGGGGTCTGTAAACAACAAAGGGGGTGAGATCCATACTGATATGGAGAAGGAGATCCTTGGAAGTGAGAATCAGTTTGTCGTGCATGGGGCAGATGGTCCTTTCCTGATGGACAAGAACAACTGACCCAAAATGGTTCTGGCTACAGAATATCAGTCACAAGAACAGGATGGGCTAGGGGAGCTCACCCAGGAGGATAATGTGACTGTCCAACTGGAAAACAGTGATAATCTATCTTTAGGGAAGGAAGCTGCTGAGGGAGACATTCACAAGACAGAGTTGGTGAAAGAGGGCATCAAGAACTCTGATAAACAGCTTGAAGAGGAGGATTTCATGGATTATATTTCTGATCAAAGCAAGGATTCAGATATGGAGAACGACTGTCAAGGGTGGCAGTCTCCAAAATCCAGGAAGTCTAAGAAGAAGAACAGGTGACAGGTGATGGTAGCTACCAGAACAAGCAGTCGGGTGCCAAGGGATGGCATACCTATTGCTACAAAGGCTGCTAACAGAGCCAAAGCCAAGAACACTATAACAAGTACTGTTACCACAACAAATCCTTTTACTGTTCTTAACAACGCTTCTATTGCTTCCTTAGAGAAGGTTATTATAGATTTAGACATTGAGGTAGAAAATGTTGAGGAACAAATTGATATCTTTAGGGCGGAGAAGCTTGCTAGGGCAGCTATTGCTAAAGCAAATTACAAAGCCTTTTTAGAAAAACAGAAAGAGAGGCAGGGGCCTTTATCTGATTCATAGTTAGAAGATTTAGCCATGGAGGCTATTGATAATCGAGGGAGAGGTGTCATTTCTGATCAAGCCAAGGGAGGCCTTGATAGTAATGCCCAGAGTGCTTATATTGAAATCACCTCCTCTAGTGAAAACAATGAGGTGCATGTTTTGGAATGTTAGGGGTTTGGGGACAGCTCATAGAAGAGGGTTAGTTCTCAAACATGTCATTCAGGAAAACCTAGATATTGTGGGTATTCAAGAGACTATTAAGCAAGAGTTTAGTGATCAAGAGTTCAAAGATATGTCTGGTATTGTGGATTTTGTTTGGAAATGGATTCCAGCAAAAGGTCACTCAGGAGGGTTACTGTTAGGGGTGAAGTTGGAGAGTTTTGAAATAGAGCAAGTTGAGTTGACTGGTTATTTTTTGGGTTGTTTGGTAAGGAATAGGCTAACTAATTTTAGATTCTGGGTCCTAAACGTGTATGGGCCTGCCCAACATGAGTTGTCTGAGGAGTTTATTTTGGAATTATCGAACTTCTGCACTAGTGAAGCACTCCCTATGGTGTTAGGAGGGGATTTTAATCTCATTAGAAATAACAAGGATCGAAATCAGGGTCAAGGGGATCTTAAACTGATGGAACTCTTTAATAATTTCATTGGGTCTTTTCACCTTAGGGAATTTTTTGTCAGCGGGGTTAAGTTTACTTGGGTAGAGGAAGACCGAAGTTGACTTGGGTAGAGGCAATAAAAGGAGACTTGAAAGGATGGAATATACCCAAAGACTTAGCCTTAGATAGGAGTGCTTGGAAGACAGCTATTCACGTGCCTGAACCTTGATTGCTTCTGCTGGGTTTCAACTCTAGCCTACCCCAACTTGTTTGGGACTTAAAGGCTTTGTTGTTGTTGTTGTTGTTGTTGGGGTTAAGTTTACTTGGTCTAACAAACAGAAAACCCCACATTGGTGAAACTAGATTGTATTCTCGCCACTACTAGCTGGGACTTGAACTATTCTCACAGTTTTGCTTGGTCTAAAGCTAGAGTTGGCTCTGACCATTCACCACTCATCATACATACTGGAGAGCAAGGAGCCTCTAGACCTAAATATTTCTTTTTTGAGGAAAAATGGATACATCATGAGGGTTTTTATGATCTCTTGAAAACTAAGTGGGGGGAATTTAAGTGTGGTTCTGTTAATACTCCTTATTCTCTGGATGTGTGGCATGGATGCTTACAATCCTTAAGACATTACTTGAGAGGGTGGAGTCTAAGAATTTCTGGTGAAAACAAAGATACCAAGAAAAATATTGCCACTAGAATTGAAGAAATTGACATAATTGCTGAAAAAAGATTGTTAAGTAACTCTGAGTGGGAACAAAGAATTAACCTAGAAGAGACCTTGGATAAAATGAATTTAATTGAGGAGCTTCAGTGGAAACAAAAAGTGGGAACTAACTAGATCTTGCAAGGGGATGCAAATACCCAGTTTTTCTACTAGTTTGTTAATGGGAGGAGGAGAAAGAAAACAATTACCTTTCTTGAAAATGGTAATGAGGAAATTAGGGGCCAAAATGCTATCTCTTCACACATTGTGGACTACTACAAGAGTCTCTTTGGGCGTAATGAGCCCTGTAGTATGTCTCTGAATTCTGAATTTTGGCCTGCTGAGTTACAGTTGTCTGAGTTAGATAGCCTGGATTTAGTCAAACCTTTCTCCATGGAGGAGATTAAGGAGGTAGTAATGGGGATGAAAGAAAACTCAGCCCCTGGTCCCAATGGCTATGGGGTAGTGTTTTTTAAGAATTTTTGGGAATATATTAAGGAGGAGTTGAAGAGTATGTTCACAGATTTTTACAATGACAAGCTTGATATTAAAAGGTTGAACTATGGGGTGATTACATTGGTACGTAAACTTAAAGAAGCAAACAACATCAAACATTTTAGGCCCATCTGCTTGTTGAATGTAGACTTCAAATGTTTTACTAAGGTCCTTACCAACAGGCTAGGTCCAGTGGCTAAGAAGATTATTAGTAAGAACCAAACTGGTTTCATTAAGGGGTGGAACATCTTGGAGGGGGCTGTGGTTTTACATGAAGTTATACATGAACTGAAATCTTCTAAGAAAAAGGGGCTTATTCTGAAATTAGATTTTGAAAAGGCATATGACAGGGTTAGGTGGAGCTTTTTAGAACAAGTCATGATAGGAAAAAGTTTCCTTGGGACTTGGATCTCTTGGGTGATGAAAACAGTGAGAGGGAAAGGTGTGTATCAATGTCAATGAGGGAAAGGAGTCCCTACTTTAAGACATTTAGAGGTTTAAGGCAAGGAGACCCTCTTTCTCCACTTCTGTTCATTCTAGTAGCTGATGCTCTAGGGGTGCTCCTTGATAAAGCTTCTAAAAAAGGGCATATTAAAGGGGTTCTTGAAGATCTTTTACCTGGGAGTATTACACATATTCAGTACGCTGATGACACAGTGATCATGATAGATGGATCTGCAACTTCAATAACTAACCTGAAACTGATTTTATATTGCTTTGAATGGCTGACTGGATTAAAAATAAACTACCTTCATTTAGCCATGGGGTGTATGGCTTTGGAGTTTCACAGGTAGAGAAGGAAGAACTGGCTAATATGCTTAATTGTGTCCTGGGTGATCTACCTTTGAAATATTTGGGGATTCCAATTAGTGACCATCATTTAGCCATGGGGGCTTTTAGCGTTTTGCCTCAGAAAATGATAACTAAACTTGACCCATGGAAAGGGAAATTCTTAACTTCGGGTGGGAAACAAATCTTAACCAATTCCTGTTTGAGCAGCCTACCTTTGTATTGTATGGGTTTTTACTGGTTGGCTGATGGGGTTCACAACAGAATGGATACCATTAGGGCCCATTTTCTTTGGCAGGGGGCTGAGGACAAGTTTAAATACCACATGGCCAAATGGGAAATGGTATGCGGACCAAAAGACCAAGGGGGCCTAGGGATCATAAACACTAGAATTATGAATGACTGCTTAATGGTCAAGTGGATTTGGAAGATTTTCCAGGAGCCTGATGAACTTTGGTTTAAGATTCTTAAAGCAAAATATATGGGTGAGGGGGGTTCTTTGAGTCTAAGACAAAGGGAGTGTCTCAATTTTGGCAAGGCCTCCATAAAGTGAAGCATCTTTTTAAATGGGGTGCTGTGTTCAAAGTTAGAAATGGAGATCATTGCAAATTTTGGGAAGACTGCTGGGCCAAAGAGGTTCCATTAGGTATTAGTCATGAAAATCTCTTTAGAATGGTGAGAAATCCTCACTGTTCGGTTTCTGAGTGCTGGGAGGAGGATGAATGGGTTATGGATTTCAGAAGATCTTTAACTGTCCAAGAGTACAATAGCTGGATTGATCTGACTAACTCTCTGCAAGGATGTAATCCTGAGAGTGATGCAGCGGATATTGTTTCCTGGGCTTTAGAGCCAAAAGGACATTTTTCTACCAAATCACTATATAGATTTTTGACTGATTGGGGCATGCCAAGTAGAGTGGCTGGTCTGATCTGGAAATGCAAAATTCCGTTGAAAATCAAGTTCTTTCTTTGGCAAATGTTCCATAACAAGCTCCAGGTAGCGGGAAACCTGGTTAAGAGGGGATGGAAAGGTAACATGAGTTGTTGCTTATGTGACTGTGTTGAAACTGTTAACCATCTTTTCTTCAAATGTCACTTGGCTAAACTAGTTTGGGGCCTGTTGCAAAATATTTTTGAGCTAGATTTTGTCCTAGGTCTCTTGAGGACCTGTCTATTATATGGCTGCAGGGCAAGGGGCCGCTACCGAATCGGTTGGTCATGTTTTTCTTTGCAGGATTTGAGTGGGCCTTGTGGACCGCGAGAAATAAGATGGCAATTGAAAAATCGTTTGTTAAGGCACCAACTGATGTGATATATGTGGCGGTATCATTGTTGCAGAGATGGAGCGTCCTTCTGAAGGAGAAAGACAAGGAGCGTGTGTCGCAAGCACTGGAAGCGATTCTGAGATGGCTGAAGAACTTTGAGCCCAAGGCTACAACAGCAACGGATGTCTTTGAGATCTAGTTGGCTTAGTTCTTTTCTCTTTTAGCCTTTTGTAATAGCTGAATGCATCGTTCTATCCTGCCTGGGATTGTACTGTGGCTGGTAAACCCAGCAAACCTTGTTACGTTGTGCTTTCTTAAAAGCAGAGTTAATTCTCGTTAAAAAAACATGGTTTTTGGCAAAAGTTTTATTGGGATGCAGATCGTGACATTCCTCCTATCCAAACGACCCCTAAGTCCTTGCTTAGATTTATATTTCGTGAAAATGGTATGCAGTGAACTTTCAAATTGTAAGGTTCATGGGAGTCATGTCCTAGATAATAACCTGTTCAAATATTATATTGTACTCTTTTTTCTGAGTTTTTTCTCACAAAGATTTCTCTTAAAAGGTTTTTAATGAGGCAATATCAATACAAGCATATATGCCATAGCTCCTATTTCCTCAGTGAGGGTTTTAAAGGAGATATTCAAAGCATATTATGTCATATCTTGGTTTTGAGAACGTATCAAATACATATGCCTCATATTTTTTCCATGAAGTTTGGGAGAGGTTATACCAGTTTTATCATACTATTGTTTTGTAGACTTCCTTATGAATTTTTCTTTCCATGGTCTTTCCATTGAAGTTTACAATGAGACGATAATCCATACATGTCATATCATTTTCTTCTTATTTTCTTACTAGGTTTTAATGGCATTTTAGTGGCATACCAATACTTGAGATTTTCCACATATTTTTTTTCCATAGAGTTTTTATTTTTTAGAGTAGTTATCAATATAAATGAAGGACAATCCATGAAGATTACAAGAGGAACATTGATCAAGTGGAGCGTTAGAAGTAGATAATTAGTGGTCAATTACATTACTGAATCTGTCATCGCGTGAGACTCTAATGATAGCCGTTTGTCGTGTGTGTGCATATAAATCCGGTCAAGGAGTTGTCCAGAAAGGGCGAGTTGTCCACCAGAGCTCTTGTACGGGCGGTTTAGGGGGCTCGCCGGCGCCACTACCCCCTCCTCCATGCCACCTCTCCGGCTGCCGCCGCCGCCTTCCAGCGTGCGGCGGGCCCAACAATGGGGTACCATCCACGGTCACCTTCCCTCTTTGTCGGTGTTTTTTAAGCCGACTAGTGAATTTATACGTGTGTTGCGCTGCTCTAGAAAAAAATGATAGCACTTAAAGACACAAGGAATTATACTGATTCAGTCTGGAGCCCTACGTCCAGTCTTAGAGGTGGTTCGAGTTCGTATTCCTCGGTTAAGTGCTCTGAAGTCTTACAATCGGGGTGTGTAAGCTAAGGGAACTACATAATACCCCGCGCGTTGCCGCGAGATTTTGAGACGGATTCATTGATTGACAAATAGTAAAATCAAAAAGAAAATATGTATATTTGATCAAATATATTGGATTTTATGAAAAGTCATAAAAACAGTTGAATACCCATGTGCTGCAGTAACGCATATTTACATATACCACAACTATCCTACTATGTACACACATATTGGTAATGGATAGAAAAAACGCTACAGGTAGCTTAAAACTAAAGCATGTATGGTTGTTTCTACAGTAGTAATTAAAATTGCTAATGTACTTCCTCCCGTTTGCCAAAGAATGTCGTTTTGGACAGCGACACGGTCTCAAAAAAACAACTTTGACCGTTACTTTTTGCTATAAAGTATTTGTAAAATATAGTCAATATATACTTTTATGAAACTACATTTCGAGATGAATCTACTTACATCACTTTCATGTTTTCAAACTCAATCCAAAATAATTTATTTATAGTCAAAACTTTAAAATATTTAACTTAAGATAACGTTCTTTATGAAACCGGAGGGACTACATGTTTTTGGTAACATGTCTCGGATGTCAACATGGCACAGGCCACATGCCTTTTGTTTGCCTCCAAATGAATCATTGGAGAGATTCAGTTGCCACTTGCCACGATCAAGTCCTTTTTCATATGTTCTGCAAAATAATAAAGGTTATGGATTAGTAAACACCGAATGATTTGGTAACACAAATTGATACATCAATTTCTCCCTGATGATGGCAGATGCAAAATATGCCTGAATGATGAAATGAAAATGGAAGTTTATTAAGGATCGAGGAAGACTAACATTATGTATATGTATGATGCTATCTTGCTGCAACATGAAGAGGACTCTAGTGGCTGCACTGAGGACTGTTGGCGGTTCTTAGCAACCATATCTGACCGCCAATTTATATCCAAAATAGAAGAAATAAATAAACTTTTGATACATATACATTTACTATTAACATATTTCCACGTGTATTGGAAACTCACTGTTTTGTAGGACGTATACATAAAATACATGGGAATATGAGCAAAAGGCGCAAGTCAGGAAAGTGTAAAGCAAGGAAAGCGCAAAGGAGCCAAGCAAAAGCCCACCTTCACGCCACATTTGGGCTGAGCACCAACGTAGACGAGGCCCAGGCCCACCCAGGAACCGACCACGCGAAGTCGGTCGCGAGGCAGCCCCACCAGGGTGCAGGCGCACCAAGGGTGTGGCCGTACCCTAGAGGCTGACACCTGGGCCCTGCTTCCACCAACGGTTGCATGGTGTGGGGACTCGCTGCGTTAATTCGTCTAAATCGAGTGTCATCCACTTGACCGACCCAATGTTAAGCAAACCAACATCGGTGACTCCCCAGGAGCGCTTTTTGGCAACTCCTCTTCAGGATCAGGTTGAGTATCATGCCACAATAGCCTCCACAACTTAAGATTACATCTCATCATCGGAGCACATAATAATTCAACGGAAACATATATTACAAGTCTTGTTAAATATAATAAATTAATTATACAACATAAGACTAAATGTAGTGTGAACCATCTGACTCTCTTACCAACATCGCTATGCTACGGATCAGTTATATATCTACTAACTAGTGGTCGCCTTGCCCATGGGCGTCGTCACCGTAGCTTAGACGACACATGCCATTCACTCACTTTGCCACCAACGATAGGGTGAGATGGCCACCATTGTCCTATACCTGCAAAACAACCTAACGACAGCACCGTGAGTATATTGCTTACTCGCAGGACTTAATTCCAACATATATATCTGGTGGATGCAAAAGGTAATATCAGGTATTTGTACATTACAGGAAAGCAATGGCGTTGCTTATAATTATGACATGCCATGTTCTAACTCTTAAAATGAAAGAATTTAGTTATTAGTCATGTATCACATAGAGGTTCATAATCCATCAACAACGCTACCATGGGTATAGAAAGTAGGAACAACCGAATGATTCCGTCCCTAGGGACTTCAGGCTTTCAAAACTCTACAGAGGTGTACAACTGTACCCACACGGAGAACAGGACGAACCTCCATACCCGAGCAATAAGTTAGGGTTGCCTCATGTCTCCAACCTTTCCCTAATCCGGCCAGAATATCTGACAAAAGGTTCTAGCGGTTGCCCTGTCAATGTCCACATTCCCGGTTTCCCAGGCAATATCCCAGACATTCCCGACCGACGCCAACCCCCTTGCCAGTTTCACGAGTAAACCGGTTGCAATTAGTTACTTGCCTTGTCGACCCCATCTGCGACATGTGGTCTGTACGGGTGGTTATTGGGACTCACGTATCCCAATACACGGTCCTTAATGCTCCACGAGCTACGTCGTTTGAGACCCCACACTCACAACGACCTACCCCTCGCATGAGCAAGATATCCAAGTTATCATCAAGATTACCACATTAGGGTTATCATCCCTTAGCTAGATTAGTAAGGTGAGTCATGTTGTACCCTCATTGGTTTTAGTAGTTAATTATCCAGATGTAACAACTAAGCAATAAGCATTAAACGTTCCTATTCCCATTGTTGAGGTGAAGGGCTTCTAATGGATTAAGAAGTAACTCTAGGTGTAATGTAAATGTGACCACTATCCAAGACTACATGTAATGCATAACTCATAATGAAACTCAATAAGTACCAAAGTAGGGTTGATAGTAGTGGGGTGCCTGCCTGTTGGATGAGCAAGGATCCCATAGCTTGGAACATCGCTGGGCGTCTCTCCGATATCACATGCCTATATATATGTCCATGCATGAGATACTTATGTATGCATGACATAATATTAAACATGAAAGAGGGAGTGTTCGAGTATACATTGAAGGACTATCGATTTGTGTTATCGGATAGTCCGGCGTGAATGTCGGACAGTTTGGTGGTTCTAGGACTTAGTGGAAAAAGGACATACTGGGAACATCGGACTCTCCAAACTAGGATCAGACTCTCCGATAAGAACTAGGAGCTCTAGGTTATTTAGAGACCAAGCTCTATAATTCGGCGGACACTCCAGTGGTTAGTTTGGACACTGCCAAATTATAGTACATGAGACACAAAAGGTAAGCATGGGTGCATGAACATAATGAGATGGTGCACAAAACATGTCTCACAAACATCACATGCTCAAAGCAAGCTAACAAAACTAGTTTCATGACTTTAGGAGAACAACAAACAGCTCGGGTGTAAAAATGTTGAAGATGATTCCTGGGGCATCCGGGCTCCAAATCGAGTACGGTTTGTTTCTATGGCTTTATAGTGATGTAGGGAAGCTTCTACAAGTGATGGATGCACCATGCATGTGCTGTGGAAAGGTCGTCCACCAAAAATGGTGAATACCACCATGGGAGGTCATGGAGCTCAAGCGAAAGCTTGCTAGGGTTAGGAAGGATGAAGATGGATGCCGTGGGGTTCTCACCATGCCTTGGGGAAGCTTCAAATGAAGCAGCTCGGCTAGGGCTGCTGCATGGAGGTAGATCGAGCTTTGGGGTCCTCCATAGCTTGAGGAAGAAGAAGGCTTGTGGAGCTCCTCCTCCAACTCCGGCAGGACATCGTGGTGCAGCTCATCACTGGCGTGCTGCTCGGTGAAACTCTGGCATGGGGCTCCTCCTCCTCCCTTCTCCTCTCTTGTCTTCTCCTCTTCCTCTCCTTTCTCCTCTCTTTCTCTCCTTTGCTCTTCCTGGTGGCCAACGTGAAATGAGATGGGGAGTGAGGGAGAGGGGCTGATGTGTTGGTTTTGTGTGTGTGGTGCCAATGACAAGTGGGGCCATGTGTGGTGTGTGTGTGACAGCACAACAAATTGCATGTTACAGGTGTTGACCTGTCCTAACGGATGGTTCGCCGTAAATGACGGATGCTCTGTCAGCGCGAGCGCGTCTGTGTGTGACAACGCAACACATGCAGGGGACACATGTCGATGGACAGTCCGTTGTGGGTGACAGACGATTTGGTGGTGTGCTTGACAGGCTGGCCGACTATGCAAATATCTCGACGGACAATTCGTTAGTGGCGATGGAAGGTCCGCTAGGCTGGCTGGCTGTGCAATGGCTCTGACGGACAATCCGCCGATGGTGATGGGCACTCCATCAGTGCAGGTGTGGGCTAGAATTATTCCAAGTCTATGAGATGTCTTGACGGACGGTCCGGTGGTGATGTTGGACGATCCGCCAAAACTAGCAGTGCTCGGTTTTGGGTTGGCCTAGGCACAAGTCAGATTCTAATTTGGATTAAAAATGCACACACGGATGGTTAGAAATGACTGCCTATATGGTAACGATTTTTGGGTCGTTACAAATGGTGGCATGCTGAGGCAGTATAGGATAGTTTCCTATTTTTCCACGTCCAAACTGACCTCAAGCATGTATAAAAGCAAGGCTGGAGCTGTTGGCATTTATTAGTGCAATCACTAGGATTGGTGTTTCCTAACAATGGCACCAGAAACGCTATGACAATATTTCTGAACGCAAAAATATTCCATAAGCGCACGGATATATCATTGTAGCATTTCACCCGAAAGTATTCGGGTATTGTTCATTTATATCTTCCCAAAGGAAGGCATGGGTGTAAAAGTCACTAATAAGGATATGGACAAGATAACATGACTGCATAGTCGACCAAAGTCCATGAAAGGGGTAATTCAAGATAGATATCGGATAGTGTGACACACACACTCAAGCCAATCTCAAGGATAAAGATAAAAGAAAGAATAAAGAATAAAAGAATATACTTAAATAGGAGCAGGCTTATCTTGTATAGCTATGCTAAGATGAGCAGATCATACAAATACATTAATATCTAAGGGTAGCGATCCTAGGTTAAGATAGTCTCGGTCACTATAAACTTACTTCGAGCACCGGCGTACACCTGGTCTGCCAAGTGATACCGGCCTATGGCTCTACGTCGTATCCGAACATGGGGGATTACAAAGGATGGACAGGGCTGTCACCACCTACCGCCCACCCCTCAACCGGAGGATATGAGGCAAACGAATGTAACTTCTAACATAGACACCATGTCTATGCTATTGGTTACTACTCTAGCGGTGGCCAAAAACTTCCGTCTTTATCAGGAGTCCTCTTACTAGAGCATCTGCCACGGGGACGGACGATGAACCCATAAGAATAATAATGACCAAAACTAATCTTAAAGTAGAACCTACTACCTCAATTTAGGTCTTGGTCTAAACATGTATGTATGAAAGATTAAGCATAAAGTTGTATATGCTAAATGAATAATATAAGAACTTAGCTCTAATTCATAAGCATAGCTATATTGATAATATGAGAGCAAGAACATAGGAGAAATCTTCATATTATTCATACCAAGAATACTCCAAGGTTCAAGCTCTCCAATGAAGCTTCTTGCCTAACTCCAACTAAACTACTAAAAAGAGTAAAAGAATACAAGTGTGGAGGGAGAGAGACTCTTGTGTGGTGTGTGTTCATGTGAGAGCTCCTCCCCTCTATTCATAGCCTTAGCATGGTCGGTTTGGCATTGGAAAAATAGGAAACTAGTCTACACCGTCTTTGCATACCGCTAGAGAAGAGAGAGGCTAAGCGGGCTTGGGGGTGATGTGGCCGCACCCTG
The DNA here is from genome assembly GCF_019320115.1 of Miscanthus floridulus. NCBI lineage: Eukaryota > Viridiplantae > Streptophyta > Magnoliopsida > Poales > Poaceae > Miscanthus > Miscanthus floridulus. The sequence continues at coordinate 29,521,231 of NC_089591.1, read as the reverse complement.
CCGACTTGCCTTGCTACCGCCTTATGAAGGTGGGCTCCTGGCTAGGTCTGGGTCCTTGCCACATTGGTGCTTGGCCTAGATTTGCAAGGTACATGGGCCTTTCTTCTATTTCCTTTGAGCGGATCTGTGTTACGCTTTCTCTGATGGCGTACTTTGACTATAATTCCACCGTATTCTTGTATATGTCCTGCAAAACATTGATCTTCCAATACATGTGGAAATATGTCAATGTGAATAACATATGTGAGTAATCATTAGTTTATCCTTTGTTTGTGTCTTCATTGGCGGTCGAATAAGGTCATTAAGGACCGCCAATGGGAGCTCACCTCAAACATACACCATTTGAGCCTCTACACCTCCACTTCTCTACTTGTACTCTTTTACTTCTTAGTAGTATTTGGAGTAAGGCAAAGCTATCAAGGAGAGCTTGGATCCTTGGAAGGAAGGATATTTGGTATGAATAATATAGTGAGTTCTTCCAAAGTCTTGCTCTCATTTTATTATAGTAGTCCATATGAACTAGACTATAGTTCTCATGTTACAATCTTGACATATGAACTAGCATATAGTTTGTGTGTTATGATCTTAACATGTGCAACTTTATGCTTAACCATTCATATAACTTGTATGAGTAGAAGTAGAGCTAAGTTGAGGTGGTGGTTCGTCGTTTGGATTTGCCTATGTGCTATGCTTGTCGATCCGTAGGGTTGGAGTCCTAGGGGGATATGGGTAGTTTCCTTGTACACGAGCGTGGTGCTCAGGTATGCGGAAGCCTTCTGATATGACGGTGCCCCTAGTTGAGGGGTAGGCGGCAGGTGGTGACAACCCTATCCGTCCCTTGTAATCCCCCATGTTGGGGTACTATGTAGAAGTCTTAAAGTCTCTCGCGCTTGCTGGTAGACCAGTGCTCGGAGATCTCCCCATCCATCTTACACTTAGTTCTAACTCTAGTCATGTATTTTGTATGACCATCAACTATTTTTGCATGGCTATATTAGAACTTGCCTACTCTTCTTAGGAACATTCTTTTATTCTTTGTATTCCGTTTATCCTTGAGGTTGGCCCAAGTGTATGTCCACTATCCTTGAAATACCATTTTTACCCCTGTTATGAACTTTGGTTCACTATGCAAGTATGTAATTTTGTTCATATCCATGCTAGACTCTTTACACCTTGCCCTCCTTTGGAAAAATATAAATAATGATACCCTGAATACTTCTGGGTGAAATGCTACAATGATAGATCCATGCGCTTGTGGATATTCTCTATAATTGTTAAGAACTATCGTAGTTGGTGTTTCTTGGTGGCGTCGCTAAGGTTTACTAAATCTTAGTGATGGTGCTAAGAAATACCAACTGGCATTTCTGGTGCCATTGCTAGGGATGGATTCTTTCTCCAAACTTGGTAGTGACGATAAGAAATGCCAACAAGCATTTTTGGCACCGTTACCTATGATGAACTTAAAACTCCATATTCGGTGATGTCACTTAGAAATGTCAGCAAGCTTTTCTGATGCCATTGTCGGGGAGGGATGTTAGAAGAATCTAGTAGGACATGATCATGATCACATGCATGTAACGGTAGCCATAGTTTATGCAGGCTAACTCTACTTGTTTTCTTCCTATTGTGGATAAAAACAGGATAGTGTATGACCTGTTTCATCTTGCTAGAAAACTACACCAATAATCCGAAGGCTCTCCTAAGGAAGAACAGGTCTCATACCGCTTCTTCCTCCGCTACTCTGCTGGTAGTTGAACCAGTCAACCCTACACCATCCGCTACTACCGCTATGGTGAAGTCACTCCACGACTACTCCACCCCCGCTGTTGCCAACATGCCCATTAGGCCCACTGTCAACACGAGAACTAGAAACATTGAGCTTCGTACTGGCTTGATCGTGATGGTATAGGCAAACCAGTTTTGTGGATTGCCTAGTAAGGACACAAGTGCACACTTGCAACACTTTCTTGAGATGTGCGACACCATCATCATCAAAGACGTCGCATCAGCTAGCATCAGGCTCTGTCTGTTTCCCTTCTCCCTTGCAGGAAGGTGAAGCAGTGGTTCTATGAAGACAAGAAAGCTATCAACACATGGGACAAATGTTCCACGATGTTCCTCGTGAAGTTTTTCCCCATGGGCAAAACCAATGCCCTAAGGGGGAAAATTTTAAATTTCCAGCAGACTTCAATTGAATCCATCCCAAGGCATGGGAGAGGCTACAGGATTACATCTAGGCATGCCCGCACCATGGGATGGGAAACTGGCTCGTGCTCCAGAACTTCTACGAGGGGCTTACGCCAATGTCAAAGGGGCATGTAGATGCCGCTGCTAGAGGAGCGTTTCTTTCCCTCACCATCAATGGAGCCACGTCTCTCATTGAAAAGATGGTGGCCAATCAAAGCTAGGGGGAAGAAAGAAAACAACAAAAAGGTATGCATACCATAAAGGAGGCAGATATGCTTGCCACAAAAATGGATTTATTGCTGAAAAGACTAGATGAATGGGCCCACAAAAAAGAAGCCATGAAGGCAACAGTCTAGGCCATGGACTCACATATGACATGTGAGGTCTGTGGTGAAGTCGGCCACTTGGAGACTGACTACCCCAAGACACATGAAGAAGCATCATACATCAACAACGGGTCCGACAAGGTAACAATAACAGGTGGAACAATCACCCCCGCTCGCAAGGAGGTAATTCAAACTTCAATTCCAATTTCAATTCGAATCAACCATCCTTGAAGGACCTAGTTTTAGGTCAAACTAAAATCAATGAAAATATCACTAAAAAGTTGATGTATAATGATAAAATGCTTGAGAACATTAACTCTAAAATAGAAGGTTTATCATCATCTGTTAAGAATCAACTAAGCTTTAATAAAATGATAGAAACACAGTTAGCTCAGATTGCTGCCTCTATACCTATTTTTGATTCAGGAAAGATTTGGGGCAACCTAAATCTTCTCTTAGATATGTCAAAATGGTCTCAATGAGGTTTGGTAAGCCTCTATATTGGGAAACCCATGATTATCTCTTAGATCCACCATTCCTTGCCAAGAAAGAAGATCCTGGCTGGCCGACAATTACATAATCAATAGGCCCACATGTGTTCCACAACACCTTCTGTGACCTTGGAGCAAGCATAATGTCATGTCCAAGGTAATATATGATAAGATACTGGGTGGACCTTTGTCCATTACACATTTTCGACTACAGATAGCATATCAGTCTTCACGAAATCCAGAGGGATTAGCCAAGGATATCTTGGTAAAAAATCGAGACACATACATCCCTATGGACTTCGTCGTTCTAGACATGGGCCACAATGAGGAAGTTCCCCTTCTAGGTGAAAGGTCCTAATGGCTAGAGGGGGTGAATAGCCTATTAAAAATTTCTACAACAACACTTAGCAAACTAGTTAGACAATTATAAGGCAAAGCAAGTGTTGCGCTAGCCTACTAAAAATGCAAGCCACCTACCACAATTCTAGTTTCTATAGTTTCTAACCACACAATGGCTATGTCACTACACTAAGTTAGTGTGCTCTCAAAGGCTAACTAAAGAGCCACACTAACCAAACTAACAAGCTCTCACAACTAGCTACACTAAAGAGCTTGATAACTAGTTTGCGGTAATGTAAAGAGAGTGAGCAAAATGGTTATACCGCCGAGTCGAGGAGTGAACCAATCAATCACAAGAATGAATACCAATCACCTCAGAATCAAATGATGACACAATGATTTTTTACCGAGGTTCACTTGCTTGTCGGCAAGCTAGTCCTTATTGTGGTGATTCACTCACTTGGAGGTTCACACGCTAATTGGCATCACACGCCAAACCCTCAATAGGGTGCCACACAACCAACACAAGATAAGGATCACACAAGCCATGAGTAATTCACTAGAGTATCTTTTAGCTCTCCGCTAGGGAAGGGTCAAGAATCCCTCTCAATCACCACAATCGGAGCCGGAGACAATCACCAACCTTCGCTCGATGATCCTCGCTGCTCTAAGCCATCTAGGTGGCGGCAACCACCAAGAGTAATAAGTGAATCCCGCAACAAAACACAAACACCAAGTGCCTCTAGATGCAAACACTCAAGCAATGCACTTGGATTCACTCCCAATCTCACAAAGATGTTGAATCTATGATGGAGATGAGTGGGAGGGCTTTGGCTAAGCTCACAAGGTTGCTATGTCAACGCAAATGGCCAAGAGAGTGAGCTAGAGCTGGCCATGGGGCTTAAATAGAAGCCCCCACAAAATAGAGCCATTGGCTCCTTAGTCCACTGAAAAACGGGCCAACCAGACTGCGCCGGTTAGATCGACCGGATGCTGGACCTCAGCGTCTGGTCGCACGATGCACGCCACGTGGCCCCTGCTTCGAACACTGATCGCCCGATCTCAATAGTCATTAGTACATTTAAGTTGTGACCGGACGTGCTTCTACAAAGTGACCGGACATAGGACCTTAGCGTCCGGTCATTTCCAGTAAGCATCCAGAGATGATTTTTCACGATCGAACGCGTCCGGTCACCCTTGACCGGACTCACCCAGTGTCCGATCAGTCACCCTCTTCACTGTGTGTTGCCATGTCAGTAGGACTGGATGCACCCCATTAGCATCCGGTCACTTAGTGACCCAGCGTTCTGATCGATGATCGACGCCAGCGTCTTCACTGTTTCTATTGACCGGACGCAGGACCCCAGCATCTGGTCACTGCGTGACCAGCGTGACTAACTCCTTTTCAACTCTATCTTCTCCACCCTAGCTCAAATGTGCCAACCACCAAGTGTATCACCTTGTGCACATGTGTTAGCATATTTTCATAAATGTTTTTCAAGGGTGTTAGCACTCCACTAGATACTAAATGCATATGCAATGAGTTAGAGCATCTAGTGGCACTTTGATAACCGCATTTCGATACGAGTTTCACCCCTCTTAATAGTACGGCTATCGATTCTAAATGTGATCACACTCTCTAGGTGTCTCGATCACTAAAACAAAATGGCTCCTACCATTTATACCTTTGCCTTGAGCCTTTTGTTTTTCTCTTTCTTCTTTTCAAGTCCAAGCACTTGTTCATCACCATGGCATCACCATCATCATGTCATGATCTTCATTTGCTTCACCACTTGGAATGTGCTACCTATGTCATGATCACTTGATAAACTAGGTTAGCACTTAGGGTTTCATCAATTCACCAAAACCAAACTAGAGCTTTCAATCTCCCCTTTTTTGGTAATTGATGACAACCTTTTCACAAAGATATGAATTAAAATTCAGTTGAATCCATGTTGCTTGTCCAAGCATATTTACTATGTGTAAAAGGATATGGACAAGTTTCATGAACCCCAAATGTTAGCAATTGCTCCCCCTACATATGTGCTAAGAGTTTGGATTGTAGCTTGCACATATGCTTAGATAAGAAATATAGAACACAATGTCTACCAAATGATGCTAAGGTATAAAAGATGGACCTTTGAAGCGTGATACCAATTGGAGTGCACCAATATACCATCCTTAGCACCATGGTTAGCTCGATACCACTTGGAAATGAAATCACTAGATAACCTATGCATGCTAGTTTTTCATTTCATCATTCAAACCTACAACTAGCATACACCCCACAAGCATGGATATTGAAATTTAAAACTTGTGCCATGAAGAAAACATATGGAATGCACATTCAAATGCAGCCATACAAGTTCATGAGCTTGCTCCCCCTACTTGTGTGCTCAAAATTTTAATTGATCCCTTTCCTTTATCATATCTCTCCCCCTATGTCAAGTTCTCCCCCTTTGTTGTCTTTTTATTATCTTAGTACACTAATATCTTTGTTTTTCTCCCCATGTACTAATATCACTAATATCTTTGTTTTTCTTCCCCTTTGTCATCAATGACCACAAAGGTTCAAAATGTAGATAGGTTGAGATTATCAATGTCAATCAATGGGGTGAGGATTATTTTCCCAAAATTTGGTCCAATCTAGATTATTTGCCAAAGATATTTAACTCGGTTTGATCCAAGGACAAGCTTCTTCACACCTCCAAATAAGGGTTATCTTGTACCATGTTGAGTTAAACACTTAGAGCTCATTTTCTAGATTAAACACTAGGTTTACAAGCCCACAAACATGTCATATGCTACCACTAGATCAAAATAAGCATAGAAGTAATAGTGGTACCATATAATCATCAAATTCATTTGATTTTCATGAATGAGCCTATTAAATGTGAAAGATGTCTAGATGCACTAAACATGTCCTTAGCAAGGATGTATGCCATGCCAATCAACTTTTACCTTGGATTGCTTGAAGGAGAGGCATGTCATATGAGTGGGGGGGTGCATCAACACATATTTGAGAAATCCAATATGTTCAACTCATTCCTTAGCGTGCAAAAACCTTTTCTCATCCAATGGCTTGGTGAATATATCGGCAAGTTGATCTTCAGTGCCTACACTCTCAATGCAAATGTCCCCCTTTTTGTTGGTGATCTCTTATGAAATGGTGGCGGACATCAATGTGCTTTGTTCTTGCATGTTGATCCGGATTATTGGTCAACTTGATTGCACTCTCATTGTCACATAGAAATGACACTTCTTGAAATTGATTCCAAAGTCACTCAAAGTGGCCTTCATCCAAAGTACTTGTGCACAATAACTACCGGCGGATATATATTTGGCTTCGGCTGGTTGATAATGCAACACTATTATGCTTCTTTGATGACCATGAAACAAGTGATCTTCCCAACAATTGACAAGTGCCTGAGGTGCTCTTCCTTTCAACCTTGCATCCTGCATAATTCCAAGTCAGAGTAACCAACTAGCTCAAACTTTGCTCCTTTGGGATACCACAAACCAACATTTTATGTATAGTTTCAAGTACCTCAATATTCCCTTTGTCGCCTTCAAATGACTTTCTCTTGGTGAGGCTTCAAATCTTGCACACATGCATACACTAAACATGACATCTGACCTTGATACGGTCACATAGAGTAGGCTTCCAATCATAGACCGATATAATTTTTGATCCACCATATTGTCCACTTACATCACTATCTAAGTTGCCATTTGTTCCCATTGGTGTGCTAATGTCTTTGCTATCACTTCAGACCAAACTTCTTGACCATGTCCTTGGTATACTTACCTTGATTCACAAAAGTACTATTCTTCAATTGCTTGATTTGAAGACCAAGGAAGTAACTCAACTCTCCAATCATGGACATCTCATACTCATTAGCCATCATATTTCCAAACTCATCACAAAAATCTTAATTGGTTGATCCAAATATGATGCCATCAACATAGATTTGCAACACAAATAAATCTTTTTCAATCTTCTTGATGAAAAGAGTAGTGTCAACCTTGCCCATCATGAACCCTTTAGAGAGTAGGAAGTCCCTCAATCTCTCATACCATGCTCTAGGTGCTTGCTTCAAGCCATATAATGCCTTCTTCAACTTGTACATATGGTTGGGCTTCTTGTCATCTTCAAAACCATGAGGTTGCTCAACATATACTTCTTCATTGATATAACCATTGAGAAATGCACTCTTGACATCCATTTGATAGAGTTTGATGTTGTGGGCACTAAGCATAAGCTAGCAAGATTCTAATTGCTTCCTAATCTAGCAACCGAGGCATATGTTTCTCCAAAGTCAAGACCTTCAACTTGTGTATAGCCTTGTGCTACCAATCTTGCTTTGTTCCTTACTACTATCCCATCTTGATCTTGCTTGTTTCAAAAGATCCATTTGGTTCCAATTATATTGTGTCCCTTTGGTCTCTCTACTAATTTCCCATACTTGATTTCTTGTGAAATTATTCAATTCTTCATGCATAGCATTCACCCAATCAACATCCTTCAATGCTTCATCTATCTTCTTTGGTTCAATGGATGACACAAATGAGAAATGCTCACAAAATAAAGCCAATCTTGATCTTATTTATACACCTCTAGAAATATCACCAATTATAGTGTCCAATGGATGATCCCTTGCAATATTTATTGGTTGGAGCATTAGAACTTGATTGCTTGTATTTACTTGATCATTGGGTTGAGATGATGTACTAGCCACTTGATCTTGTTCATTATCATGAGAGCCACTTGTACTAGTTTGAGTTGTATCATCTTGCACATTTGAGTTAGAGAGCACTTGCACTTGATCATCTTCATCATCATTCACTTGCCTAGGCCTCAATTCACCAACATCCATGTTCTTCATGGCATTTGAAAGTTGAATGCCTCTAACATCATCCAAGTTCTCATTAGTCTTCTTGTGAACCCTTGGTTTCATCAAATTCAACATCATGAACTTTCTCAAGAGTACCACTATCTAAATTCCAAACTCTATATGCTTTGCTAGTGGTTGAATATCCAAGTAAGAATCCTTCGTAACATTTCTTATCAAACTTACCCAATCTAGTGCCTTTCTTCAAGATATAGCATTTGCAACCAAAGACCCAAAAATATGCAATGTTGGGCTTTCTACCATTCAAGAGCTCATATGGTGCCTTCTCTTTCAATGGATGACAATAGAGGCGATTGCTACAATAGTATGTCATGTTGATAGCTTTGGACCAAAAGGATTGACTCACATTGTACTCACTAAGCATAGACCTTGCCATATCAATGAGTGTTCTATTCTTCCTCTCAACAAGGCCATTTGATTGTGGAGTGTACTTGGCCGAGAATTGATGTCTAATTCTAAATTCATCACACAACTCATCAATTCTAGTGTTCTTGAACTCACTACCATTGTCACTTCTAACTCTCTTGATGGTTGTTTCAAACTCATTGTGAATGCCCTTGACAAATGATTTGAATGTTGCAAACACATCACTTTTGTCCACTAGAAAGAATACCCATGTGTATCTAGTATAATCATCCACTATCACAAAGCCATATTTGTTACCACCAATGCTAGTGTATTGTGTTGGCCCAAACAAGTCCATGTGCAATAACTCAAATGCTTTACTAGTGCTCATCATGCTTTTCTTAGGATGGGTGTTTCCAACTTGTTTGTCGGCTTGACAAGAGCTACAAAGCTTATCCTTTTCAAACACAACATCTTTCAAGCCTCTAACCAAGTCATGCTTAACCAATCTATTCAATTGTTTCATTCTAACATGACCAAGCCTTCTATGTCATAACCAACCCATGCTAGACTTAGTAAACAAGCATGTAGATAATCTAGCTTCACTAGCATTGAAATCAACCAAGTATAGATGATCATATCTAAAGCCTTTGAAGATTAAATTAGAGCCATCTACACTTATGATCTCTACATCATCTACCCCAAATATGCATTTGAATCCAAGATCACACAATTGAGCCATAGATAGAAAATTAAAGTTCAAGCTCTCTACTAGCAATACATTGGATATGCTCATGTTATTGGATATTGCAATCTTACCAAGTCCTTTGACCTTGCCTTTGCCATTGTCACCAAATGTGATACTATCATAACCATCATTGCCATTGGTGTTGATTGAGTTGAATATTCTTGCATCACCTGGTCATGTGTTGAGTGCACCCACTATCAAGAACCCAATGCCTTCCTTTGGTTTTGTAATTGACCTACAAAAGAGGATCAATTCTTTTTAGGTACTCAAATTTGCTTGGGTCCTTAAAGGTTAGTGACCAAGCTCTTTGGCACCCAAATGACTTTCTTCTTTGAGCCCATCCATGGTTTACCAATAAACTTAGCCTTTACACCATTTGCACCCTTGGTAAGCATATAGAAAGAATCAAGCTTAATGTAGGATACATTAGCTTATGACTTCTTGTTTATGCACTTTTGCTCTACATGACCAACTTGCTTGCAACTAGTGCAAAACCGACCATTGTTCTTTACAAAACTAGTCTTCTGAGGAGCAAAGGTCGCCTTGCCTTTCTTGGGGGTATAGCCCAATTCCTTTTTGTAGAGAGAAGCTCTTTGGCTACCCAAGCACATAAGCAAGCGGTCCTCACCACCATAGGCCTTAGCTAAGGTGTGAGTGAGCTTATTTATCTCCTTCTTGAGGGTTTCATTCTCAACCATTAGTGAGGCATCACAAGTGAGACCATCACTACTAGATAAGGTGGAAGTAGAAGTACTACAAGAAGGGTTAGCAGGAGCAACAATGATAGGCATAAATAATGATTCATCAATAATATCAAAAGTTAAGCCTACATCACAAGTCTCAACATGCTTATTTTTATTTTGATCATTAAGCAAAGAGGAATGAGCTTTTTCAAGCTTCTTGTGAGCCTTGCCAAGCTTCTCATGGGCTTCCTCTAGCCTCTCATGAGATGCATTGAGCTCATCAAAGGCTTGCTTAAGGGCTTTTAGTTCCTTACGCAAGCTTTTGCATTCCCTTCTCTTAATGCCAAAGTGTTCTTTAGCATCTTCTAGCATGTCAAATAGTTCATCCTTAGTAGGTTCATCATCATCACTATCACTATCATTTTCATTATCATATTCTTCATCACTTCCATCATCACAAATTTGTACCTTAGTAGCCTTAGACATGAAGCATGATGGTGTGTCAAAGAGAGAAGGCTTCTCATTTATAGCAATGCTTGCAAGTGCCTTCTTCTGGGTGGTCTTGTCATCATCACTATCATCATCATCACTTGAGGAAGCATCACTATCCCAAGTGAACACATATGAACTGTAACATCCCAGATGTTAAAAAGTAATTAAGAAGGTGATCATGTCATCATTATGCATAATCATCATGCATCAACTCATGAATGCATTTCATGTTTATATCTAAAAGATTTGATTTAAAGTCCAATTTCTAGGGAATTAATAAATCAATTTTTTTACAAATAAAGGTTTAATAATTTTTGTTGCAATGCTTGGTGTGAACCTTGTTTTATGATATAGTGATATTGGTTGAATGTAATTGAGTTATATTTAACCACCAAAATGACTAAATAACTGTTTTTGGAAACTCTATAAATTCAATTTTCAATATATACATTTCGTCGGAATTCTATAATTTTTAAACCACAAAGAATTTGAGGTTGATCCTTAAAGCAAAGTTGTAGAGCTCATCAAGGTAAACAAGTTTGCTTTAAGGAGCAAAATGAGATGCTGAACAGTTTGGGAGTAATTTGGGGGAAAAAATCTGCTCTTTGCTACAGTAGCCTAACATGAGCTGCTTCTCTTCTTCCCTCTCTGTTCATCACCGTCGCCGTGTCCTCTCGGCGTCCTCTCGCGCTGCGTCGTGCTGGCAGCCGGTTGGCTTGCCCGAGTTGCTCCTGGGCAAGTTGATTGCTTTTTCTTCTCTTCTTAAGGCACCAGAACCGGCCGACGCAGTCACTGCCTTTTCTGGTTCTTCCTCGGAGCGCCGCCGTCGGTCATCTTCTGCTTGCCAGAAAAATTTGCCTCAACCGAGCAGTCTCAAGCCAATTCCTCTCTCCCTCAGCTTCGCCTTGCCCCTGCGCCTCGACTGAGCCCAGTCTAGCTACTGCTACCAGCTAGAATCGCCTTGTTCGCCGGAACACCATCGCGACGTCGGTGCGAGCCGCCATGGCCGTCGTCATCGCCTGCGCCGAGCTCCATCACGTCATCGCTTCTATCAGTTGATCAATCACGTCGTGGTGAGCATGCTTGATCTCCTACGAACTCCATTTTCATCTTTCTGAGGCTGTTGTAGCCATTCCGTGCCCTGCCGCCGTGCCACTCCGCCGCTGAGCCATGGGCTCGCGTGGCCAGGCCGTCACGGGCTGCTACCGGCCGAGCTGCGGCCACCCTTAGGCTCACCTCGCCACCCCGTAGCTCGACCACCCCTCCAATTGGCACCAGCGAGTCTTCACCGGCCGGAAATCGAGCTTCTCCGGCGTCCTCTGTTCTTCAAATTGCGACCAGGGACTTCGGCTTTGAATTCGAGAATTGTGAGGGGCTTTTCTGTGAACCGCAGACTCATGTGAATAGTGCCTTTTGGACCTGTTTGCTTTGAAATCGGCTGGAACTTTGAAAATTCATAGTAATTCATAGGAAATTCGTAAAATAGCAAATGAGGACTTTTTGGAATCCTTGTGAAATTTTCTATGCAATAGATCTATAATATGGCATGTTTTAGTTTAAAGTTTTAGCTGCAAAAATAGATTGTGAAGTTAGGGTTTTAATGCTAGTTGTATTTGTCCTTTTTCATAACTACATATGTAGGGCTCCTAATGAAGTGAAATTTTTATGGCATGCTACTCATGTGATGTTTGATATGTGATAAAAATTTCATGATCATTGGTTGTTGTATTAGTGAGTTAATAATTATTTTCTTGCAATTGTTGTTTCAGGACAGTTTTTGGGACTGTTTGGATTACATCATGATAATGATGTTTTTTGGGAAACTTGTTAATAACAAAGTTGTAGATAATTCATGTATCTAGCTGCTGTTAAAATTTAGTGGTATTTGACCTTGTGGTTTGTGAGTTATGCCTGTTTAAATTTGGGTTTCAGAAATAGCTGCTCTCTGTCAATTGTGGACCAGTTTCTATAAATGGGTACATTTGACTTAGTTAACTTGAGAATCATGCTAAGATGATTAAAGATGAGTTGTAGAAAATTTCATAAGCTTTCCAGAATGTCTTATTGCATGGCTATTGGGTTTGTATAACTCTAGTTATGATCCAAACATGAACCTGTTGTTTCCAGTCCAGAAATAGACATGCTAGTTATGGTTGTTTACTCCATGTGTTGCTAAGTGTGGCTTATGCCCTTGTTGATGGTCAAGTTATGATACTTGTGACCTTGTTAAACTTGTGTCATGCTTGATGTGCTTGCTCTCTATAGTTAGTTGTGTGATGTTAGTTAAATAGTAAACCTTGATGACTTAGGTTTTGTTTAAAATTTTGATTGAGTGATGACCTTGGGTCATTAGCATAAGATGATTCTTGGTACTTAAAGTAAGTAGTTGGGTTTATAAAAAAAGGTTTAGTTAGTTTCGACTTGTAACTGTACCATGAAGGAAAGTTGTATTCAAGTTAGTTAATCTTTTATGCTTTCACCAATGCACCTCCATGCATCATGTCATACAATCCATCATGCTAAAGCATGCATTATTTATTTACGTGTAGTGCATACGTGAGTGAGAAGGTTCGCGTTGACTAATCTTCGGATGAGTGTCATCATTCAATGGTGCTCATGTTGATCAAGTGTTGGAGAAGGTTCATCCATCAATGGTGATGCTGTCAAGTCTAACTTCATAAGCTCTCTGTGGAACTAACCTTTTCTGCTGACCAAGGTAAGCTCCGGTTTATGCATTAAACCATTACCTTGTTACTTTGAAAAGTTTATCACCTATGTTACTTATTGCATTAAGTTGATTAATTGAAATGTTACCTACTTGACGCATTACCTACCTTGTTAATTGTTTACCATCCTTGAAGATGTTTTCTTTTACAAAGGCGTAGATTGCTTAGTATGCTTTATAGTAGGCTTTTAAAGTAAAAGTTTCGATACAATCAAAGATGGCATACTGGCCAAAGAAAGAAAGAATGTAGAATGAACTAGTCGGGTGACTTATCTTGAATGTTGGGTAATGTTGCCGACTATGTCGCTTAAAGGCCACTCATTGTGGATCTTCTGAATGAGACACTTTGTAGTACTGGTCACATACTCCGGTAAGCCTACTTCGGCTAATCTGATACTAAGACGAATGCCCACGCACTGGGAGTGGAGAGATGGCGGGAGTAGCGTGTACCCTCGTGGCTAGAATGTGGCTGGATTTGAGGTGTGCTGTGCTCTCGGGTGGCGTGGAGATAGCTTAGTATAGGAGGATCCGGTAGCGAGGTTGATATATGCAAGATTAAGTTCTACATATGTCGTGTGATAAGGAATCCCCAGCTGGGACTTGAATCAATTTGAATTGCCGGTGCTCTGCGGATATGGAGACTCGATTCATTACAGAAGCAATGCAGGACTGGTGAATTACTAAAATATAAGAAAAGAATGGAATGAGAAGGAATGGAATATGGGAAATGTACATTTAGTTGAGATAATGAACTAAAAGAACTTAGGGGTAAAACTTGAAAATAGAATGAAGAATAGTAAGCTTTTAGCAAAGAACTTTTGAATCTTGCTATATCCCTACCTTGCCCCAAACCCCTGCATCTCTAAAGTCTTATACCCCGTTATGTCAGGTTAGCCTTGTTGAGTACCTTTGTACTCAGGGTTTGTTAACCCTTGTTGCAGGTGAGTCGCATGCGCAGGCTTGTTTTGGTCCCTGCTGCATGTCTGTGTTTGAAGTCAATGATGATGAGGAGTGATGAATGGCCTTTGGACAAGGCACTAGTTTGTATGATAAATAAAGTTAATGTAATATTATCCCGCTACTATGGTTGTATGACACTTATGGTATTGTAAGTTTGAAAACAACTGGTTTGTAACTATGTTATCTTAAGACTTCCGCTAATGTACTCTGATGTATATATTTGAATAAATGTTGTAATACTGTAATGACTGTGTAATGGGATCCTGCTTAGAAATCGTGGATGATTCGGGGTTCCCTGAGGACACCCGACAGACTTCTTAAGTTACCAGGAACATATGCATAGTCATCAAAGGTCGTTGGACATTGACAAGTGCATGTGGGTCCTATAATTTAGGAGGTTCTGCCACATGAACCACCCTTCTTCTTCTTGAAGATCATCTTGTCCTTCTTGTCTTTCTTTTCCTTCTTTTCCTTCTTCTTCTTCTTGTCATCATCTTTGTCGCTATTGTATGGGCATTGAGCAACAAGATGATCTTTTCTTCCACAATTGAAGCATCTTCTTGACTCTTCTTTGTTCTTGGATGAAGACTTCTTTCTTCTAGCATGGTAGCCCTTCTTCAACATTAACTTGCCAAATCTCTTGACAAAGAGAGCCATCTTCTCATCATCATCATCATCATCCAATGAGCCATCATCTTCACTTGATGTATCTTGCTTTGCCTTGCCCTTGGATGATGTGGCCTTGAATGCCACGCTCTTCTTCTTCTCATCCTTCTTCTCATCTTCCTTCTCCTTCTTTTCTTCCTTCTCATCATCATCTCTATATGTATCATCGGTCATTATATCTCCCAATACTTGGTTTGGTGTCATGGTGTCTAAACCACTCCTCACTAGAATAGTGACCAATGTGCCAAATCTTGAAGGCAAGCATCTCAAGAACTCGTGGGAGAAGTCCTTGTCTTTCACCTCTTCTCCAAGTGCTTTGAGATCATTGACAAGCACTTGTAGCCTATGAAATATCTCCGGCACACTCTCATCCTCCTTCATCTTGAAGCTTGCAAACTTCTCTTTGAGAATGTATGCCTTTGCACCCTTCATGGCTTGAGTGCTCTCAAATGATTCCTCTAATTTCTTCCATGCCTCATGAGCTCTCTCAATGTTCATGATTTGCTCAAAAGTTCTATCATCCAAAGCATCATGGATGGCACTAAGAGCAATGTCATTATTATGGAGTAGCATTTCTTCGGCGGTGGTGGGAGCCTCTTCATCTTCAATCTCAATCTTTGTCTCTACCACCTTCCAAACCTTCCTATTGATTGACTTGATATAAGTTGTCATCTTAGCTTTTCAATATGGATAATTTGAGCCATCAAATTAGGGTGGCTTCTTGGTGTTGTTGATTTGAGCCATTTTTACACCGAAGGTTGTTAAGCCTCAAATTACGGTGACCTCGGCACTGATACCACTTGAAAGGTCCTAATGGCTAGAGGGATGTGAATAGCCTATTAAAAATTTCTACAACAACACTTAGCAAACCGGTTAGACAATTATAAGGTGAAGCAAGTGTTGTGCTAGCCTACTAAAAATGCAAGCCACCCACCACAATTCTAGTTTCTATAGTTTCTAACCACACAATGGCTATGTCACTATACTAAGTTAGTGTGCTCTCAAAGGCTAACTAAAGAGCCACACTAACCAAACTAATAAGCTCTCACAACTAGCTACACTAAAGAACTTGATAACTAGTTTGTGGTAATGTAAAGAGAGTGAGCAAAATGGTTATACTGTCGAGTCAAGGAGTGAACCAATCAATCACAAGAATGAAGACCAATCACCTCGGAATCAAATGATGACACAATGATTTTTTACCAAGGTTCACTTGCTTGTCGGCAAGCTAGTCCTCATTATGGCGATTCACTCACTTGGAGGTTCACGCGCTAAATGGCATCACATGCCAAACCTCAATAGGGTGCCGCACAACCAACACGGCAACACAAGATGAGGATCACACAAGCCATGAGCAATTCACTAGAGTACCTTTTGGCTCTTCACCGGGGAAAGGTCAAGAACCCCTCACAATCACCACGATCGGAGCCGAATACAATCACCAACCTCTGCTCGATGATCCTCGGTGCTCCAAGCCATCTAGGTGGCGGCAACCACCAAGAGTAACAAGTGAATCCCACTAGCGAAACACAAACACCAAGTGCCTCTAGATGCAAACACTCAAACAATGCACTTGGATTCACTCCCAATCTCACAAAGATGTTGAATCTATGATGGAGATGAGTGGGAGGGCTGTGGCTAAGCTCACAAGGTTGCTATGTCAATGCAAATGGCAAAGAGAGTGAGCTAGAGCTAGCCATGGGGCTTAAATAGAAGCCCCCACAAAATAGAGCCGTTGGCTCCTCAGTCCACTAAAAACAAGCCGACCGGACGCGCCGGTCAGATCGATCGGACGCTGGACCTCAGCGTCCGGTCACGAGATGCACGCCACGTGGCCCCTGCTTCAAACGTTGATCGCCTGATCTCAACAGGTCATTAATACATTTAAGTTGTAACTAGACGCGCTTCTACGAAGTGATCGAATGCAGGACCTCAGCGTCCAGTCGTTTCCAGTAAGCATCTAGAGATGATTTTTCATGATCGGATGCGTCCGGTCACCCTTGACCAGACTCACCTAGTGTCCGGTCAGTCACCCTCTTCACTGTGTGTTGCCACATTAGCAGGACCAGATGCACCCCATCAGCGTCTGGTCACTTAGTGACCCAGCCTTTGGTCGATGACCGACGCCAGTGTCTTCACTGTTTCTATTGACCGAACACAGGACCCCAACGTCCGGTCACTGTGTGACTAGCGTGACTAACTCTTTTTCAACTATATCTTCTTCACCCTTACTCAAATGTGCCAACCACCAAGTGTATCACCTTGTGCACATGTGTTAGCATATTTTCACAAATGTTTTCAAGGGTGTTAGCACTCCACTAGATCCTAAATGCATATATAACGAGTTAGAGCATCTAGTGGCACTTTGATAACCGCATTTCGATATGAGTTTCACCCCTCTTAATAGTATGGCTATCAATCCTAAATGTGATCACACTCTCTAGGTGTCTCGATTACTAAAACAAAATGGCTCCTACTATTTATACCTTTGCCTTGAGTCTTTTGTTTTTCTCTTTCTTCTTTTCAAGTCCAAGCACTTGATCATCACCATGGCATCACCATCATCATGTCATGATCTTTATTTGCTTCACCACTTGGAATGTGCTACATATCTCATGATCACTTGATAAACTAGGTTAGCACTTAGGGTTTCATCAATTCACCAAAACCAAACTAGAGCTTTCACTAGGGAGACCATTTCTTAACACTACAAATGCAGTTTTACACATGGGATCAGGACATGCTAGCTTTCATATTGAAGGGCAAATAATAAGGTGCCTATTCAATGGATTTGACATGCATAAATATATTAAAAACAAACACCCTAAGAATCAACCACGTAAAGGGGTCAAACAGGTATGGCAGATAAAAGGATCAACATCCACACCATCCTCAAGCAAGAAATGAAAGGAGAAGAGTCTCGCTTATTGGACTTTAAACAATGAGCCCTTGCCAAATATAAATTGGTAGTTATCTTATATCTATTATAATCTATAAGTCGCCTAAAATTCCTATATAATAAAATTATAAACTATGCTTTAAACTATACTAAAATAAAAATAATTAGTTCATCTTTCATATATCTAGAATAAAACTCACCATGTTCTATATAAACATGTTTTGGTTTGGGCATGGTTCTCGCGCTGATCTTGCTTCCATAAGCTGTTTAATTAAGCATGGTGCTTAGATTATTTAGCCTACCTTGATCAAATTAAATATGATGTCTATTTTGATCATTGAACTAAAACTACTTAGTATAGACATGGGAGGGATAAATAAAAAGTGTAAATCTATAAATACAATAAAGCTACTTCGGAGTCATCACCAAGCAAATCTCGGATCATAGGCCTTGAGCTAGCTTGGGAGGAACCCCGCAGAGGTACCTTGTATATTTTTCATATTTTAAATTTTCACATTTATTTTCTACATTTATTTATTTATTAGCATTTAAAAAAAAGAAGAAATCTAAAATATTTTAAAAAAACCAAAAAAATAAAATATGATAAAAACAACAAAAATATGAATTCCACTCTCATATGTCTTTTAAGAATGTTTAGTTTCTCCTAAGTTGAAATGATAAATAGTTGCTTTGTCTATAATTTATTTGTGCCTAGGCTGTAACTTAGTATTCCCTAAAATTTAAGTTTGTTGGATAAAAAAGTCTCATCCTAAAAACTTGAGAACTTATGGTTGCAAAAGTGGCTCCTTTTCTAAGTTGTTGCGAGTTATGATATGGTACAAATAGAATTTGTTATGATTTTGTTCTAAGAGATACTAGACATCTGGAGTTTTCAATTTAAAAAATGCTAAAATTCAAAGTTCCTTAATGATTATTAATATCTACCAAAGCCATATGACATAATATTCATGCAAAACCTCAGTCATATGCTACTTGTTTGATCATTGAGCTTTGTCAAATTATTTATGACCCTTGTTGAGATTCTTGTCATGCACTCATGATTAAGACACACGTACACCCACAAATAACCTGCTAACTCTTACACTGAGAGTTACACACAAACATGCTTATTCCGTCCACCAAAATAATTACTCCATCCATTTATCATGAGTCTCTCTTTCTAAAAGTTTCATATGCCAAAAGAATAGTATGGGCTATGCTAAAAAAAAGAGGAGAAAAATATCCATGCTAAAACGCAGGTGAGAAAAAAAAATACATACCCATGAGCATGAAGAAAAGAAAAGAAAAAGAAAGAAAGAAATAAGATAGCCCATACTTTCAAATAAAAGTCATTTATCCAAAAATAGAGAGATTCATGATTAAAGGAGTACAAAAAAATATTTTAGAATTAGGAATATTATAAAAATTCCACACACTTGCACGTCTTGATCAAAGTGTATGACTTGCATCTTCTTAAGGTTCGGTTTTTTACTTAGCAACATATGTGATGCAAGTATGCCTCAATTTCATACCTACCCAAAACTCCACCAAAAAGCCTTTAGAGGTAGGATGAAAAAGAAGGCAAAATTTCAAATGCCTTGGTGAGGTTCATACACATTTAGTGATCGAGAGAATCATTTGAGGAACTTACATTTTCTTTGCAAAAAACTCATAAAACCTCCGGATAGATAAATGATCATGGAATGAATGATTGGTGATTCTATTATAACCGTTCTATCTTGCAACCTGCCCAAGAACTTAGAAAAGCTATACGCCCCACAGGGATCAAGGTAAAGGGTGAATAAAAATACCGACTTATTTAAATTGCGAAAGAATACTTTGTTATAGGCATGACACTTATGAAATATAATCGGCATAGTAGCAACTCCTGATCAACAACCAAGTACTTAACTATTTGCTCGGGATGAGCAAAGGTTAAGCTTGGGAAATTTATTGGCAGTTCTTAACAACCAGATCCGACCACCAATTTATATCCAAAACAGGAGAAATAAACAAACTTTTGACACATATGCATTTACTATTAACATATTTCCACATATATTGGAGACTCACTATTTTGCATGACGTATACATAAAATACATGGGAATATGATCAAAAGGTGCAACTCAGGAAAGTGTAAAGCAGAAAAGCGCAAAGGAGCCAAGCAAAAGCCCACCTTCATGCCACATTTGGGCCAAGCACCAACATAGACTGAGGCCTAGGCCCACCCTAGGAATCAACCACACGAAGGCGATCGCGAGGTGGCCCCACTAGGGTGCAAGCACTAGGGGTGCGGCCGTAACCCTAGAGGCTGAATGTCTGGGTTGCATGGCGGCATGCTGAGGCGGTATATGATAGTTTCCTATTTTTCCACGCCCAAAGCGACCTCAAGCATGTATAAAAGCAAGGTTGGAGCTCACCTCTAACATACACCATTTGAGTCTCTACACCTCCACTTCTCTACTTGTACTCTTTTACTTCTTAGTAGTATTTGGAGTAAGGCAAAGCTATCAAGGAGAGCTTGGCTCCTTGGAAGAAAGGATCTTTGGTATGAATAATATAATGAGTTCTTCCAAAGTCTTGCTCTCATTTTATTATAGTAGTGCATATGAACTAGACTATAGTTCTCATGTTACAATCTTGACATATGAACTAGCATATAGTTTGTGTGTTATGATCTTAACATGTGCAACTTTATGCTTAACCATTCATATAACTTGTATGAGTAGAAGTAGAGCTAAGTTGAGGTGGCGGTTCATCGTTCGGGTTTGCCCATGTCCTATGCTTGTCGATCCAGTAGGGTCAGAGTCCCAGGGGATATGGGTAGTTTCCTTGTACACGAGCGTGGTGCTCGGGTATGCGGAAGCCTTCTGATATGACTGGTATCCCCCGGTTGAGGGGTAGATGGCAGGTGGTGATAGCCCTGTCCGTCCCTTGTAACCCCCACGTTGGGGTACTATGTAGGAGTCTTAAAGTCTCTCGCGCTTGTTGGTAGACCAGTGCTCGAAGATCTCTCCAGTCCATCTTACACTTAGTTCTAACTCTAGTCATGTATTTTGTATGACCATCAACTGTTCTTTGCACGGCTATATTAGAACATGCCTGCTCCTCTTAGGAACATTCTTTTATTCTTTGTTTTCCATTTATCCTTGAGGTTGGTCCAAGTGTGTGTCCACCATCCTTGAAATACCATTTTTACCACTATCATAAACTTTGGTTCACTATGCAAGTTTGTAATTTTGTTCATATCCATGCTAGACTCTTTACACCTTGCCATGCTTTGGGAAAATAAAAATAACGATACTCTGAATACTTCTGGGTGAAATGCTACAACGATAGATCCGTGCGCTTGCGGATATTCTCTGTAATCGTTAAGAACTATCGTAGTTGGTGTTTCTTGGCAGTGTCGCTAAGGTTTACTAAATCTTAGTGATGGTGCTAAGAAATACCAACTGGCATTTCTGGTGTCACTGCTAGGGATGGATTCTATCTCTAAACTTGGTAGTGACGCTAAGAAAAAACAACAAGCATTTCTGGCGCCGTTGCCGGGGATAGACTTAAAACTCCATATTCGGTGATTTTGCTTAGAAATGCCAACAAGGATGTTGGGGTAGAACTGCAAGGTTAACACTACCACCATAGCTTACCTAAGGAAGGAACACACATCTCATAAGCCATGCTATAGGTAGACTAGAAGAAATCTTGTGTGTACTAGGATTTACAGGGATGAGCAGCAGTAGTAGAAGTGATATATATAGGCAATGTGAAATGATAGATCGACTTCCAAACACAAAAGGCATTAAAAGAATACAATTGGAAAGGCACTTAGTGGGAGGAAGTTAGGAAAAATACATTAAAGAAGAACAGTAGCGGATGCACTTAGTGGGAACAAATCCACCTAGTGGGAGAACATTAAAGAACAATGGCCAGAGGAATTAATGGGTTGTAGGTGACATGGCTTCACGAAATCATAGAAAAATCTTGTAGTGGGGTTCTCCTATTTAGGTATAGTAGATGAGGTAGGAGGAGTGAGGTGAACAAAAGCCCAAATGAATTCTCGAGAGTTCGTCCCCCCCGGAAGAGAGGCCTGGCCACCCTTATATAGAGTTAAGGGGCCAGGTTACATGTAGAGAGACGGGTTCTCCTAGCCCAAGTGGTCGAGAGCCCAAGGGAGGGAGAAGCGAATAAACTTGGCTAGCAATCCATCATGTCTTGTCTTTGCGTCATCATACGTATAGGCATGGTCATCGTCGTGATCGTCGTGGTCTTGTTCCCATGTTCGTGGAGCGACATGTCATGATGCTACAGCGCCGATCATGAAGACACTGTTGGCACTGGCGGTGGTTCGCCAACTATCTTGCATGACATGGTCTTATCGTGGTCTTCAGTCATCATTTCCTATTGTCTCGATGGCTCGTGGCGACAGTGAGGGAGCAGGTGGCTACTCTTGGGTCGTTGGTTGCCTTTCCTAGTCGTGGTGCCAGTGGGCCTCAACCCTAGGTGGCCAGGTCAAGGCACCCGGTGGTCTAGGTTGGTCTTATGAAGTCAAAGCTAGAGTCGTGCGCCCTATCCCATAGTGGGTGGGGCTGTACGCCCATTTTGTCGGGCTAACTTTAGTCGGTGCTACGCCGTACCAGTTGTCATCGTCCCCGCGGTGTTGTCTTGTCTGCGTAGGGGCGTGCAGGGATGGCATCTACCCCGAGATCTCACAGTCCTATGAGACGATCGTCCCCTCAATCCTAGTGGAGTGAGTGGAGCGTGCCTGTCCCTATGGAGCCCAACCCATCCTCGTCAATCCTCAGGGGTCGAGATGAGGAAGAGGTCGAGCGCAACTACGTAACGTGCAGTGGAAGGAGAAGGGAGAGGTTATGGTGGACCACTTGTCTTGGTGTCTGGCCTAGGGCCTACATGACTTAGGTGGGCCATAGATACTATGCCTTAGCTAGTTGGGCCGCCCAAGTGGCTAACTATTCAGTGCCTTGAGATACCCGGGGTACCTTGACCCCGATACCTCTCAACCCCCGTTCCTCTACCCCCATCCTCTTCTTCGTCTACGACGCCTTTGAGTGGCCTGGCGGGACGAATTCGGGCTCTCTGGGAGTGGATCTGCCCTCCTCACCACCGGATCCACCTGGTGCGGTGGCAGTGGTCACCCCCTAGTACACCCTTCCTATCTGGTGCCGACTTTTCTCCCAGCATGGGCTCGGGAGCCCCCCTCCGCCTCACGGATCCCCTTGTGCGTGCGGGGGCTCCTCAGCTAGAGCCCCATCCAGATCTGCGCGGGGCGTAAGTCGGCACTAAGTTGGGTGGTGTTGTCATCCTCCTCGTCATCATAGGGCTCGTAGGTCTCGCCTTCGCGCGCTAGCTCCCTCAACCAAGTGCTCATTGTTGTGGGTGCTTGCATCCTGGCGGTGTTGTGGCGGCTGACGCCCCGATAGTCCTAGCACGGACACTTGCCGGTGCGTGCCTCCCATTATCGCCGGTGAGTCTGGGCAGCTAGCTGCCCTCACGGATTCGAGCTCCCTAGGCCTGGATTTGTTGCTCCCATCAATGACTCCGCGCTATGTGGTGTCGGCTAGCACCCCCTCAAGTCCAGGCACGGATGCTTGCTGGTGCGCTCCTCCCACCTTCACGGGCGAGTCTGAAGCGGCTAGCTTTGCGGATTTGGGCTCCCAGGGATTGAATCTGCCTCCCCCATCAATGGCTTTGCGCAATGTGGCGGCGGTCGGCACCCCGTTCGTCCAGGCACAGGCGCTTGTCGGTGCGCGCCTCCCACCATCGCGAGCGAGTCCGGGCATCTGGCTTCGCGGATTTAGGCTCTCCGAGCCCAGGATTTGCCGCCCTTGTCAATGGCTCTGAGCGGTGTGGTAGAGGCCAGGCACCCCCTCCATCCAGTGTGGACGATTGCCGGTGCGCGCCTCCCACTATCGCGGGTGAGTCACAGTGGTTGGCTTTGTGGATTAGGGCTCCCTAGGCCTAGATCTGTCGTCCCCGTCAATGGCTTCTTGCGGTGTGGCGGCGGCTGGCACCCCCCTTTGTCTAGGTGTGGACGCTTGCCGATGCGCGCCTCCCACCATCATAGGCGTGTCATCGGGAGCACTGGCAAAGGCTTTTGGGTGAAAACTCAGCTCAGATCAGTCTAGGCTAGCAACGAGGATTTCTTTCTTCAAGGCGTCGCTGAAAATCTCTTGCTACTGCATCTCCTTGATCGCCCCGATCAATGCAACTACCCCTCAGCACTAAGGCTCGAGCGAAAGCCTTGGCAAGCTCCTGCTTGGCTGAAGATGATTACGTTCTGGCGTCATTGACCTCCCTGGAGGCATCGTTGAAGAGCTCCTATGCCTTGATGTGGTAGTCTTCGTATTTTGATAGTGTATTTATAGTTTTATCACTTTTTGCCCTAGTGCTGGGGCGTCTTGTTGTTGTTGTTTTTTCCTCCTCAAATTTTATAAAACATAAAACAAACCGTTTTTGTGCTATATATATGAATATTCAGGTGGAGGAATAATCCCCGGGTTGACATTAAAAAATAAATCCTGTCAGACATAAAAGAGTTTAACTTAATACAAGTCTAAAAATTTAATTTATTCAGGGAGCGAGGGCCGAATAACTTCCTGCCGTCTCTTGTTCACTTTACATTAACTCTCGTGTTCTTAGTTTAAATAGTCGCCTGACGCAGACACGCGAACAAATCAGCAGGACTTGGACAGGGGGATCGAACGTGCACATATATATAGCCCCCGAGTTCCACGAGAGACAACTAGCTAGAGCACGTTGTGTTGTCGAATCAGCTGGAGCGTAGCTTGGAATGTTTGTTGATGAGATGAGCGCGGAAATATGAGCCGCTTATATAGCATTCCAAGATCCGAGAGAAACGTGTGGACGGTGGGTGACTGGTGTATACCACACAGTCTTCGTTCGAGTCCTCTCGAAGCAAGCACACAGACACGGCGCGTTGTCTGTTCCCAAAATTTGGTCGTGCAGAGGTAGAGCAGCAGGTACTTTTGGAAGCAGATAATAATGGTTGTTGAGTTTAATCATGAATTTGTCGCCAACATCATCCATCCGGTGGACGAGATTATCATCATCTGATCCACGCGCGCGCTAATGGGATGTGTAATGTGTTGTGTTGATCAATCTGCCTGCCATCGTGTGCGTGTGGGCGGGCGTGTGGCCCACCACGCAAACGGTTCCCAACCACGGCATGGAGGTGGAGAGCGCGTGAGACGGTGAGAGGGAGAGACGAAAGAGAATGCTCCGCCTCCGCCACGGCGTATCCGTATGTACCACGCGATGCTTCAAATCCGACGATTCCTTCCTTCCGTGGCCCTGCTCCTTCCTTCCATTTCCACCACCACCCACATGCAAAACGGCAAAACTACACCGGCCTACGCGTCCCGTTCCGGTTGCGCCAATCCCTCTCTCTCGCTTGATTTCTCGCGCGCACGGCGCACCGCGCACCATATTATCCATCAAGCCCCTCCTCCAGCCTCTGCTCACTGCCGTCCAGGAACGAAGCTGGATAAAATTTACGTGAGACTAAACAACGGTAATTAGTAAAAAAAGAGGTTCAGTAAATTTCAAGCTTCTACTATTTGTATATCTACGACTAAAATTTTAGACGGGCTTCACTTGCTTTGCGAGCTGTAGGGACCTAGCCTCACCGCTGGCTCCGTGCCTGCCGTCTATATATCCGCTCTTCGGCTGGCGCCGCGTTCCTCTCCGAGGAACAAGAGCCAGCCAGCTACATTAGGTACGGAGCGGTGCGGTCATCAACTGGCCTGGCCGCCTTCTGAAATTCTGAGCGCTGGCCTCGAGATTCCAGTCGCCGGAGCGCGACAGGGGCGGCGGCGGCGACATGAGGCTGCTCAGGATCGTCGGCAAGAGTGCCTCTTCCCACACCAAGGCGGAGGCGGGGGCGGCGGCTCCTTCGCCGGACGACACGGATGGTGCCGGGGCGGTGGTAACCGTCGTCGCAGCAGGCGCAGATCGCAACAACGGCACGGTTAATGGTACGCGTGTGTCTGTCTGTTATCAGTAATCGCATCTGCTTTTGCTACAATCTTTATCGCTGATTAATGAAGCGATTTGCGTCCACAATGCCACCACAGTTTTTATGATTGTCTGTCGCTGTATACATTTCATTCCCTCTTTTGTTTATAAAAAAAAATCAATTTGATTACCCTGTTTACAGAAACACACATAATTACACTAGTGGGTGGGGGTTGTTATGGATCGATGCAAAAAAAAAAAAAGAAGAAGCGATGAATCAAATTAACTATGTTATCTTAGCACCTGGACACGCGCAAGACTCCAGCGTGTTAGTTAGCCCGGCATGTTTCGCAGCAGCATAATACAAGCTGTCGAGTCTATTTGGTAGGATGATTGTTGATCCGGTGAGTGGTGGTCAGGATGGACGATCATATCACCAAGAACAAGACAGTTAGCTCATGCGTTAGGTCACCTGATTGTTTGTCGACGAGCCTAAGATAATAAGAAGGTAAAGGAATTGAACGCACGGCCGTCCTGTGCCTTGTGCCTAAGAAAAAGGTGAAGGCACGCACGTCCGATGGGAATCGTTAATGCCGTTGAATTTGACAGATGGGAGACGAGTTTTTGCACTATCTGAGTGAATGCTGTCCTGTGGCCTATTCTATTTCATTGACTTCTTTCTATATGGGGCGGGCGAGGTTGTACTACCTTCTCTGTTTGTCAAACTTGAGGACGAACAGCTTTATTTCTTCCAACGAATGCGTCGTATGGCGCTTAAATGTGATCTGTCCTGAATATTATGACCAATTAATGGACAAAATAAAAAACTAATATCCAAATATACTTTTCGATTCTACAAGTCAATGGCTCAAATCTTCTTTCCCTGACAATAAAAAACAGACCTTGTAATAGCACTTCCTAGACATTGGAAATTCAATACTAATATCTGCACACATTCTTTATACACAACAAAAAAAGTCAAGCTTTTCACCTTTTCTGACAATAATAGTTAAAAGTAGCAACTCTCTATCCTTGGGCATTTTCTTTCTAGTTTCAATGTTACCACAACAGTTTGTCAGTTTCTTGTATTTCTAACGCACTTGCTGCTTTACCTTGTACTAATAAGTGAAGCTGTAGCTGCAAAAGACATGACTGTGTAAGTTTTAGCTGCAACACCACTTCGGCACTTGCCTTTGTTTGATACATCAACGTAGGATAGGAGACAAAACGCACTTAATTTTGTTCTGTTAACATAGTAACATGCGTCTCCATGTGGCCAGGAAGCAAAGATGAGTTGTTCTTCGAAGCAAGGCCCTGGTTAGATTCCGACAGCGAAGACGATTTCTACAGTGTGAGAGGAGGTAAAACTGAACTAGACTCACACATGTGCTGGAGCACTGGAACTCAAATTTTCTCATTCTTTTGACATGTTTCTTCATATTGGCTGAAGATTTCACACCATCAAGAGGCGGCACACCAGATCATCCAAGATTAACACCCTCAGGTGGGCGGATGCCGGTAGACAGATCGGGTCCTTCTCTGATTCAAAAGAAGCAGAGACTTCTCGAGCTTCTTCAGGAGAAGCAACATTATGACGACGAGGATGACAGTGTCATCGATGTTAGTAGCGATTTGGAAAGTAGCGCGGTTCATGCTGAAGAACACTTGAAGACTTCTCGCAAAACTGAGAAATCAAAGAAGTCATCAAGGTCGGGCTGTTTCCCAACCTTAGTCTGGAAGCGTAGCTTCACAAGCTGCAGGAAGAAGAAAAAGGAAAAGGAGCATAAGGATAAAGTGAACTAGCATTATGATGTAAAAAGAAAGGGAGAAAAGTTTCTAATTGGCCACGAAGGTGCATGTACATATACGTCTTTGCATTTCTGAAATGCTGAAACCAGGATGGAAGGACGTTTTGAGTGGTGTACTGTTCTAAAAAAAGTTTAAAGGAAAGATAATGTAGTGTAAAAATATACAGGACTGGTTTGTCCTTTCCAGATTGCTGATTTCTGTCTAGACTTGATCTCACTGTGTTTGCTGGACTGTCAACATTCTTACTGTTGCGATGTCCAATGACTTGGGACAGATGAAAACTTCGTCGGTGCCCCTTTGATTGTGCATATCCGTATTCGGATGTATCATTCAAATTATGCTGCTATCAAGGAATCACAGTTTGGCATACCTCTGAACACAGGTGACAGACATTACTTTACAAAATAACAAATGGATCAAAGAACAACCTTTTGCCAAAGTGCAACACTGCAACCTTTTCCTTTGGCAATAGCTCGTAAAGCATTGAATTTCCACTGGATTCTAAATTTCTAATAAGAGACTGATGGTTATAAAAAAAAATAAGGATCAGGAATTTAGAAAGTGTTTGCACGGTTGCATTTAACGCCCATCCTGCTGCAGATAAATGGACATTTTTGTTTTGTCAATCTGAGGACGGAGAACTTCATTTCTTAGAATGAAAATGAATGCATCTTATAGTGCAGGTGTTCTTTCTTCTCGGCTCAGGTTTTCCCAAATTGTTTCAATTTATTCTGTGCATAATTACCTTGTAAAGTCATCCTCTTTTAATATATGCCTCGGTATAATCATGCCAACGATTTTTGACAAAAAGAAGTGCAGGTGTTCTGAATATTTGGAGCAATTAATTGACAAGATGCATACATTGGAAAAATCAATGTCCGAACACACTTTTCAGTTCTGGACAATGATAGAGATCTTTCTTTGCAGAGAAAACTTTTTAATTCTAGGCATTGTACATTAATAATCTGTGCATAAGATTTCCATAAAAAAATAAAGTTAAATCATGCTTTTCACTTTTTGTGGCAAAGTGAAACACACCATATTGAAAGCAGCTAGTTCTTTGTGGGCATTCATGATTTTTGTAGCATGAGAAGAGCTAAATACTGAACTGCACATATACATGAAGTGAAACCTAAGATGAATTTTGCATTCTTGATTCTGATATTTTACTCCATCAAGAGACTGTACATGGTTAAGTGGGTAGATACCGGTAGACAGATCGAAGCCTCCTCTTATACTAGTATATAAACAACATGCAGATACTGCTTGAGCTTCTTCTGGAGAAGAGAAAACCTGTTCATGCTGAGGAACACATGAAGCCTTCTTTCAAAGCCATGAAACTGAACAAGTCATCAAATTCAGGCTACCTCCCAAGCTTAATCCTGGAGCAGCTTCAAGGGTTGCACAAAAGAGCAGACACTAGTATTGCCATGTCGAATTATGATTTCGTGAAAAGGAAAAACACAAGTTCCTAAGATGGATATCAGGTAGACCGCCAAATTCATGCGTGAGTACATATGTATTCCTGTTCTTTTCTTGAATGCTAAAAGTAGGACAAACAACAGTGGCATATTTCTATAGAAAAAAGTTAAGAAAAGATGGATATCAGGTAGACCGCCAAATCTTGATCTGGCTGTGTTTGCTGGACTGTCAACATACTTAATGCTGCAATGTCGAATTGCTTACCTAGAACAAACTTTCTTTGGTCATCCTCTGATCTCATATATCAGTAATTGGACTGAAATAAGTTGCATTTGAAAATTTTAATATACTTTTAATTAGTAAAGATTTAATGTCATGACAGAAGCCAAGTCCCTTATATGAGTTCCTTTGTCAGACGATGGAATGACGATGTTTAAATAAGTTGCTTGAACTTTACTCTTAACAAGCACCAAAGAGGTAAAGCAGAAGGGTTTGAATACTAAGAAAAATCCGAAGGATAATCCAAACATGTACTGCATATTTTATTTTTGGTTGTACTGCATATTTAAACAAGTGCATTTTGCAATAAGATTTTTTTTAACCGGAAATACAGCAGGGGAGGCCACCACCTTAGAATTTATTAAAACCAAAACGAACCACTGTACAGAAGGGAAAAAAAAAAACTGTACAACAAAGAGAGAGGAGGAAGAGAAGAGGCCCGAGCAGGGCCAACTAGTAAACTAGCCAAAGAGGTCTAAGAGGTGAAGAAAAACTGGTCGCTCAAAAATACAAATTCTATGGGCTTGGAGCCTGGCTTCATTTAAGAAATCTTGCCTCCAATGCAAGTGCCTCAATAAGAAAATATAACAAACGGTTAGATAGATTATTGAAGGATTGACTATGCAAGTGTCCCTCAAATTGTGAATTGCGCATTTTTCATCATAGCAGTCAGAACTGAGAATAGGCGGAAAATAAGGCATAAAAGGTTTTAAAAAATCATCAAATAATATGAAGGACCGAAATGGTGGCCAGGGGTGTGAATAAGAGCCAATAAAAATTCTTTGTGAGAACTTAGACTATATCCCAATTTCAAGTAAACTCACTTTTGTTCTAGCTGTCGAGGTCATACAAGCCAACTTGTGATATGATGAATTGATGACCCTCAAAACAATAAGGACTTACTCAAACGATAATGATACGATGCGGGCGTCCGTCCGTTCGTCCACACACCACGCTCCCGCACTCCGCCTTATCCAACGCCGCTCGTCAGTCCGCTTCTTAAAAAAATAGGACAGCGCTGCTCCCTTTTCCAGTGCGAGGCCCACTCCGCTCTCTCTCCCCACTCCATGTTGCACGGTGTGGCCGCTTGCCCCACTTTGCTGCGCCGCCGCTGCCATCCCCCGCGGCGCCCCCCATCCCCGCCTCCGTCCACTGCTGCGCGTGCCGTGCTCCACCTTCCGCCACTGCCCAAGCCAGGCGTCCATGAGAGGGGCGTCGCTGGCCGAGCCCAGGCCAAGCGCAGCAGGCCGCGCCACCATCCTCGGCCGCCAGCTAGCCGGAACCGGCCGTCCCCCCACTCTGCGCTGCATCGTATGGAAGAAGGGTGAACAACGCATGATGCAAGCCTATGTTTCAACTGTTTCAGATATTTCATAGGTATGTTGCAAGTGTTTCATGTGGATGTTGCAAAAGTCGATTGGGATGTTGCATATTGTTGCAAGAGTTTTACATGCATGTTGCAAGCGTTTCTTTAAAATGTTTCATCTTTCAAACGTATGTTTGCAAGCGTTTTTTATTTGGATATTGCATATGTTTCACACATGTTGCAAGAGTATGTTCCAATGATTTCAACTGTTTTAGTCTTATGTTGCAGTAAGTATTTTCATGTTGCAAATTGCAAGTGTTTTATCTGGACGTTGTATATGTTTCACACATATGTTTCAAGTGTATATTCCAAATGTTTTATCTGCTTCAGATGTATGTTGCATTCAAGTGTTTCATCTTTCAGAGTTGTGTTCAGAGAGTCATGGGAGCACGGCCCAAGCGCCGGGGGATGGGGCATGGCGAGCCGGGTGCCAGCGGATGGGGCGTGCTGGGGGCTAGCGGTCCAGGTGCGTGGCGCGCCTGGGTCCTGTGGGCGAGGGCGTGCTCGTCCTCATCCCGCAGCTCTCCGGATCTCGCCCGCACGGAGAGAGGGGAGCGGTGTTGTTGGGAAGGAGCCGCGGGCGCAAGCAACAAGGTCGGGGTGCGCGTGCGGGCCGTTGCGAGGTGGACGAGGGCGGGTTGCGCGGGTGTCCGGACGTCCGGGCGCTAGCCAATCCCTTACTCAAAACAATGTGGAAGCAGAAAGAATGAAGTCTAAGGGTAAAAGCAGTCCAAAGAAATTTGGTGCACTACTTCTATGTACTGTTCTAATCAGACCCAAAACTAAACAAGAAATGAACAGCCTTAAAAAAATTAGGAAGCACCAAAAACAAACTATCCGAACTAAACTGAGACCAGTTAAAACGAACTGACTGAAAAGCAGAGTTTGCAGTAACTGAATAACTACTGAACCTAGTGCAGCAAGCTACAAGTCTATAGATTTAAAGAGCAAGCAATGGTTTCATGAATGATTGACTAGTGTAGCTTGATAGGGTGTGTTTGGTTTGCTAGTCTGGCTAGAATCCTAATCTGGTCAGCCTTAGCCTGCTCCCACCAAACCGAGCCCTAGTTGTTTGGTTGTCGGTGTTTTTTAAGCCTTGTTAGCAAATGACGTATTTGGTTGCCTGGTTTGCTTTGCATAGAGTGGCCGGGTAAGTTTACCTCCTTTGAGGGATTTTATCGAACAGATGGTGGGTGCGTAGGAGGAGAGCACCTAGCCGGCGATCTCCTGAGCGAGCACCTGGGCAAGCACGTCGGCGAGCACCTGGGCGGGCAGGGGCGGACGCCATTGACGACGACGACGACGGAGAGCACGGAGGAGCTCCGGCGCCAGGAGCTGCGGCGGGAACAGAGGAGTCACCGACGCCGCCCCGAACTGTTGGTGCGGCTGCTCGCTGCTGGGAGCACGCCCGTGAGCATCGCGGGGGAACGCCACGCAGACGTCGGTGGCGTGGTGCATGCGGCACCACAGCGGGTCCCCGACGCTGCGATTGACGAGGAACAGCTGCACGAGCACCTGCGGCCTCACGACCGCGCCCGCCGCTCGTTTCGCTTTCGCCGTGGGCGTCGTGCTCGTGCTGTGCTGCTGGACGAGTCTCTCGTGGAGCGCCCTGCCGCGAGCCGGGTACACCTTGCATACGACCATGTCGAACGCCGCCCCGGTGCCGGAGTCGCCGCCGCGGTCGCCGTACTTGTCCATGCGCCACTCGGTCTCCCTGGAGGCGCTGCCCCCGCCGCGTCCTCGTGGTAGCGGAAGGAGTGGCAGTACCACGCTGGATCTGAGCGAGGAGGGCGTGAATCTGGGCAGTGCGGTGGCAATGGCGAGGAGATCTCGTGATGAGCGGGATGGAAGACGATGACCGTCCGGAGCGGAGGAAGACGGCGCTGGGCGTTGCGGTGTGGAACTCCACCGTCCAAAGGTGACGCGAACTGGAGCGGCCGGCTGGCCAGGGCCTGGCTCCAGAAAAACGAGCGCCCCCTGCGTTCTTTCGGGGTCAGGCTAAGCTGGTACGGCTGGCTCCCCCAAGCCAGGCCCCAGGCTCTCCACCGGCAACCAAACAAGCGCTCCCTGGAACTAGGCCAGGACTCATTGCTTGCTGCGCTAGGTTGGTTAGTGTCACCTGTTTACCTGTTGGTCAAGATGCAGCTGCTATCTTATACACCTACTGCAGACAGAAATACAGAGAAACGGTCTGTTTGCTTGCTCGTATTTGGCTTATAAGTCATGGTTTATCAGTCAATAACTAGTATTTTTCTCTCGCATCAAATCAGTTAGCAGTATTTTCAGCCATGACTTATAAGCCGAACCAGTCCAAACGAACGAGGCTAAAGCAGAGGAGAAATTTTCAGAGAAACACAGCTGAAGATTGAACTGAATTTTAGATTTTTCTAAGCCTGACCAAACTGCAAGAATCAGAACAATTTGCTGTTCCTCTACTGAACTGGATGATTCAGCTATGCTGCACCTGAAGAAATCGCAAAGAATCCAAACTCAGAGACTAGGAGCAGCAACTGCTGAAGGCCACCGGAGAGAAAACGAAAAGCAACGAAAGAAAAACAGTACGGCCTGTAGCTCGAACTGAAGCCTAAGCTCTACTGAGAAAACTCCCAAATTTCTCAAAACAAATCCAAACGAACTAAAATTTAACCAAGGCCTTGCCTCATCATGAGCAACACATCCCAGCAGAAATCCCTCAAAAAAATCGAGAATTTAACTGGGGGGGGGGGGCAATCATTAAATCGAGGTCTCGTGGAGGAATTCAACAAATGGATTAGTGAGCTACCTTCTCACTTATCCTAGCACCGGTTTCCCCAAAAATGACCCCAAAACGCAGCCAAAAATAGAAGACCGAAAACCCCTAGAAAAATAGTACAAAATTCTAGAAAAAGAAAAAGGTGCGAGAACAGTCGGGAGAGAGATTTGACTCAGATTCAAAGCAACGACAACATGAATTGCATCACAAATTCATCTACATGAACATGGCTAGCCACCTCCCTTCATCCACCGACTAAAAGGTGAAGAAATAAGAGCCCGCCCACTAAACGGCGAAGAAATTAGAGCAAGAGTGCTCAACTCTCTCCAATCTCTCTTCTTCTCTTTAAGCACTTGGCTAATTGTACTATGTTTGCTTGAACTTATAAGCCCGGTTGTACAGTGTTTCTCTCTCATAACAAAACAACATCAACCGGCTTATAAACTGCAAAACCATCACAACTTGAAAATTAGGGTTGCAATGATACTACTAACACCAGCCACATCTAATATTCATAGTGTTATGGCTAATTACTAAATTACAAATTACCCCTACTAACTAATACTTGATACACATCCCGAGGGGCAAAACTATTCAAATCTTTTCTCGCATCCGCGACTTTATTTCGTCTTGATGCAAGCCTCTTTGATGCCGCCACTTGTCCGCCGATCCACCATGGTCCGATTTTGAGGCCCAAACCGGCAAACCCGCCGCCCCTTGGTTTCAAGGCCAAAACTGCCAAACCAACTGGAGTCACATAGCTCGTCCTCGACCGGCGGATCACCAAGTGCTTGCGTGCCCACCTCGACTTGGTCCAATCCTCGTCTTAACTTCAGTCAACACCATCTTCATCACCATCCTTCATTTACTTGTTGATGTACCCAAGTGCTAGCTGTCATGGTATATCCATCGGCCTTGGTCCTCGGTCCAAGCCTTTGCGTCCGTCCTTCGTTGCTCCCAGTCTATCACGCATAGACTCCTACTTGACCTCCTTCATTACCATCGATCATCTCGCGCTCAACCCATGCACATCCACAAGCCATGAGATATGTTGCACATACAAACTCATGCCTCGGTTAGTCCCACACACATTTCACCAGCACTCTAATTATCTCCTTGAGAATAACTCATACATGTGTATATATCAACTATGTGTTCGCATAATATTTTGGGATAAGGTAGACAGTGTGTACATTAAACTTGAAGAGGAAATGATTTAACTTGAAAATACAAGAAAACTATAAAAGGTCGGAACGATCTGTCGAGCAATTGTCTTGTGTATTTCATAAATGAAATTTCTGGGCTTTCGAGGGGAAAGAATGAAGTCACATTTCATCTTGAAATATTTTTATGGCTATAAAACATAGGGTCAGTTTAGTTCCTCTAACAAGGGAAAACCTTGCTAGAGATCCAAACACTCAACCCCATCTGATTTCTTTACCTGCCAAGGTGAGGCATGGTTTGCTCAAAGATCAAATATGCCTAGTGTGCCCTATCTCTAACTTTCCATTTAATTAGAGTGCATTTTACCAATACGCATTATATTGTAGAAACTGAAATTTTAACACCACTTTCTGTTCAACAAAAAAACAAGTAAGGCACATTGAAGTGCTGCTTTACACTAGTAGTAGTTCATTTCGCAGATGAAGGACAAGAAATTTTGCTGTTATTAAGGAATCAAAATTTGGCATATCTGCAACATATATACATCAATTTACAGAATCACAAATGGAGCAAATTACAACCTTTTCCTTTATCTATTGCTCTGCCTATTGACTAAAGTATGGAGCAGAATATATGAGTGACAACACCACCTAAAGGAAAAAAATTACTCGTATACAACTATGAATACATATGTTCATGGTTTGACAGAAGATACAGAAGAACAGAGAGGCAGTAGAAGAATACCAGGGGTGCCATTTATACATAGCCATACCATCAAACTTCAATGCTCACACTGCATATGCACGACCCTGAAGGCTTGAGCTTAGTTGTCTGCCACTGACACCCTGAGGGTGCTGCAGGTCATACACCAGTGTTTGGTACCCAGGTTCTTCCTCAAGTGAGAATAGAAGAACCTTCATGCCAAGCACCCCAAGGCAAAACTTCGTGCTGGAACTGCCAGTAAGGGGCACCGGGATCCTCTGCCAAGAGCTGTCTGCCGGGTTAAATGTTGCAAGTGACCGCTGGTTATTCCACTCGATGCAGAACAGACTCTTGCCAAGGACAGCATGAGAGGTGACCATTACACAGCCTCTCTTGAGCTCCTCCCAAGTGCGGAGATCAGGTTCATACACGTCGACAGAGCGTGTATTGCCAATAGTGAAGCTAGAACGCCCACCCATGACGTAAAGCTTGTCGTTGAACCCACAACCAAAGCAGCCCCACCTCGGCCTGCGAAGGCTCTCGATCAGTGTCCATTTGTTCTGCTGTGGATTGTATGCTTCGACGCTGCTCAGGCTATTGCCAGCAAGGTCAAATCCACCAACTACATATATCACACCCTTGACCTCTGCGCAGGCAGAGTCGCATCGCGCAACATTCATCTTGGCAAATGCAGTCCACCTGGAGTTTGTGCAGCAATATTAGTACTCGATTAAAAAGAGAATAACAATATCCTTTGGTAAAAGTAAAAAAAAAAAATCAAACCTGTTCAGACAGGCATGATAGCAGTAAACCTCATCAGAAACAAATTCTTTCCCATGGTCAGCAGCATAGCCAGCCATGACAAAAAGCTTTCCATCAAGAACCACCACACCAAACCCAGCTTTGTTTGGCCCAGGCATAGGTGGAAGTCTTCTCTTTTTCTGATCCAGGCTCCCCAACACCTCCCAACAGCTTCCATTTCTGCCTGCTTCAGTGGTCAGGACATAAATCCACTCTTCAACCTTCCCAACCTCCTTCCGGACGGCGATGAATTCTCTGCTCCCAATGAATGCCATCCACCTCTTTGACACAGCACCCATGCCAGGGAAATATCTCCGAGGAACAAGAGCAAGGCAAATCTTTGCCACATCTTCTGGCAGACCAGGTATCAGCGTGCTGGATGAATAATCATTCTGCATTTTGGATCATCGTCTTGGAGGGAACATTTTGCCCAGCTGGGAACATGAGCTGCATTCTAACACCAAGGCACGTCTGTGATTGAACAGGACCTTCTCTTGCAACAACAAGGCAAGCATTGCCAATATAGCACCAAGTGCCTACCAATGCTTGCCTCCTTGTTAACAAGGGATAAATGATTTCTGTGTTTGCCGATTTAGCTTATTTGTTATATGTGGTGATGCTGCAAACATAGAGTTCATGATATCCATCACCAATGGGAACTATTGGATTGAATGCTACTGAAATTAGGTTCAATTTATATTTATCAGTCTCTTTTATTTTTTCCATATTAAATGCTATCCAATCGTGAAAGGCCTTGGAATGGTTTGTCCTGGTTAAATAGACAGCCTTAGTCTCCTTATTTATGATGTTGGAGCAGCTCCCGGCCCCAAACATAGCCCCAATATCTACAGAAAGCATAGTACTATAGTATTACATTAATACCAGGTAGAAACGGCAACACCAGTGTACAATCAGTATAGACCAATGGGCATGGCCTATAAGCCTGAGACAGAGACAGTTAGCCACCACTCGCTTCCATTTCACCAGCGCTAGTTGCCTACAACAGAACAGAAAACTTCTAAGCCTTTCAATTAAGTGATTACTAACTTATAAATCATTGGATTTGGAATAATCAAAAAGAAGATCATGAAATGGTTTCTTCCAGAAATTAGAGTGAAGGACATAATAGTGGTGGACTGGTGGTGCAAACATAGCTAGTCAGACAAAAAAACACACACACACAACTCTCTCAACAATGTTGGAAGAATACGTGAAACTGAAACTTTGTCCCACTTTCAGTTTATGGTAGACTTTAATTCTCAAAAGGCATTGAACTTAGAGCTCAATGCCATCAATAAGATCATTTTCAAGTAGTAACTATAGAGGGTATGGCATACTATGCTTTACGTTTGATGTCACAAATAACTAAGCTACTCCCTCCTTTCCAAACTGTAAGTCGTTCCGTCTTTTCAAGATACAGTTGTTTTTACTCTATATCTAAACATAATATATATCTACGGTGTGTAACAAAAGGAACGTACTTCAAAAAATCAGAAAAGGACTTACAATTTAGAATTGCCACACCTAGAAATAACTATAACGACTTACAATTTGGAACGAACGTATAACATGTCAATGTATAAGATATCTAAAACAAAATTTTCATTGTATTTATGTCATAAATAAAACTAGAAGTTATTAACAAACGTGAATTGCAGAGTTGAGACTTGGAAGTAGTGCTTTCATACTATTAGATTAGAAACTAACAGTGTCACAAAAAAAGGTGATTCCGTTTTCGTGTACGCTTTTTAATTGGTATCCCATACTAAGTAGCCAATCAATGGGAAGTCCACAGCAGAAACTGATTTCCTCACTACTGCTGCCAACCGAATAGGCTCAACGTTTTTTTTTTCCGAAAACAAGAAAAAGGAAAATTGCTTTGGAGACAAGGTCTGGAATCAAACAGCCAATATTGTACCCCCAGATTATATATAACAGAAAAGCGCCCAAGAGCAGGGCGAAGGCAGGGGTTACCTGGAATCGGGAGTTTTTTTTCCTTGGAGGGAGCTCCAAGTTTGGAGGGCAATATGATTATGCGAGCGATGACAATTGGCGATGGCGGAATTATTTTGAGAGGAGACAGGAGAAGGCGAAGCGGTGAGAGTGCGCAGCGCTCGTGGCGCGCTGCTCTTTATATCGTGGAAATTGCAAATCCTTTTCCGCTGCTCCCGGTGTCCTCGGACATCGATCTGTGGCTTTTCTCTTGCGCCCTTGAGGATCTTTTTATTGTTATTGGGTCCAGCCAGATATGCTCACTGACAAAGTAGAAACATCCCAAGGAAAATAAAATACAGACGGCAGACCAAGATACCTGGGCATTCAATTTATACGTACATACATACATACATCAATTAAAAATTAAAATAGATGACACGCAAGAAATGCTCATGTACGAGAATACGAGATGTCACCCTTCCCGGAAGGACCCTTTACGAAACGAAACCAAACGTCGGCCAAATGCGAAGGTCAATTCACCTCCGTAGCCGAGCTTATCCCAACTACTGCCATGGTAGTACGGCAAGGGTAACCTGATAAGTTATGGCACCTCATCCTCATCAATGGATTGATATGCAAGTTGCATATATATATGTTGACCTTGATACGCTTTCCTCGTCAAAACTTCTCCGAAGAACAGCCACCTTGCAACTGATGCACTCTCAGTTTTGACTTCTTGACCCACCACCTCCCTGTCCAAAAGGGTTAAGATGTTTTTTCTTCTCCTTGGTCCAATATGAGGATTAGTAATTTCCGAATTTTGAGCAACAGATGAGAATAATTCACGTTCAGATGAGGTTTGCTTTGGGAGTGTCCATACATATGTATAGCATTTTTTTTAGATAAATGATAGTTTATATCCGGCTTCATCTACACCTAGGGTAGAATCAGGCCAATTATTAAAAAGTTTGGGCCGACGGTCCGACGCACAAGAACCAAAAACTAGTCTACAACCAGACTCGAGGATAACAAAGCGTGAAGCAGATCCTGACTACTATAGACCAATAAACCTAGATGATAACCACCCATTGGAACTAAAAAAATGCAATGCCGACGTCTTCCAAATGCTGTCCAGCAAAGGTCAATTGGTCTCGAAGATCATCATGCCGCTGCAGTCCTTGCTCATTGCCTTAGCCAATGGGTTCTCCCTGAATAATACCTGCAAAAAAGTTTTCGGTCTACACTTGTCAAAAACCACTTCATTTCTTGTTATCCAAATTGTCCAACATAAGACTGATGCCGCTATTAATAATAACAAATTATGTATGTTACCACCAGCTTTAGACCAATTAACAAATAATCGTCTATGCTATGGGGGTGATATCCCAAACATTAAGTGTACGGCGCGCCATAGAAATTTGGCATAATAACATTGAAAAAAGAGGTGTTGAATGGTTTCTGGGCAGTGACATATGTATAGCATGAGAGTCGATAAGACAGAGAGGTATATCAGAGCGCACATCTTCAAGAGACTCTCCATGTCCTTCCTAAATGCTAGAAATAGAGATCTAGATGAAAAACTACCCTCCTAAAAGCTTCTCTAAATGGTTATTTAGCCATCTTCTATTCTGGAATTTTTCGCTAGCAAAAAATAAAAGATGAGAATAACTCTCTAGAGTACGCATGAGATATAGAAGAACTGTTGAAGAATGAAAAGATATAGAAACCGATTTTTATGCAAATGACTCTCTAAATGATGATTTAGAGAGTGATATTTAGAAAGGCTCCCTGGAGATGCTCTGAGCAGGCTAATTAATTCCTAGACAACCGACAGTGTAAACTTCGGGCAAATTTTTTTGACTTCTGATATGTGGACTTTTGTTGATAATCTTATCCAAAGGAGGGATGGACGACATGTGAAAGCATGGTTGCTGTGTCTGTGCAGCTGCGACAATTTCTCTATGGCTTCACTTTGTTATATTATATAGTTCCGTTGACGCTTAATTAGGTCATAATACAGATAAGGAGCTAGATCACTTGAGGTAGGATCTACCTAACTTTTAGGTCAGCTGGCGTCTAAGTATGTTCACACTCGAATCTTGTGCCTATAGCGATGAGCGCTAGAGGAAAGTCGTTGGGAGCGCGATACACGCCGATGAGGTCTCTTGAACCTGAAACCCTCACACGCCCTAAGGAGGGATCCCGTTAGAGCGTGTCACAGCAATGGGTTGTCCTAGCCGGCCAAACTGCTCTAGAGCCTCGCCGTCGTCGATCCACCAATCATGTAGCGCCAACGTAGAACGGTGAGAAGAATTAGATAGAAAAGAGGGTAAAAGAGAGATAGTTGATTGGTTTTTGTGTCCAATGTTTGTGTCGGGCACCCCAATCAGCCATGGCCCTTATACTTATAAGGGGTGGCCTTAACTCGTAAGGAGTCGAAACCCCTTCCAAATTGCGTTAAAGCAGCAATTAAGATCCAATTTGGCCCGTCAGGACCGACCTGGCCACTGCTAAAACCGGTTTAACTGGTTTTTCCTACGGTTCCAGCGTAGAAAATATTATGTAACTAATTCAAATGGACTCCAAACGACTGTGGTCCATATATGTTTTTAATACGAGAGGAATGCAATAGTGCAATCCATTCTTGCATTTGAGAAAGTTAGGAAAACCAGCCTGACTGGTTTTGGGAACTAGCTAGGCCGGTTTCAGCTGGGTCAGCCTCCCGAAAAGTTATTTTCTTTGTCTGGGCCTCAAATGAGATGATCCAAGTATGCCTTCTAACCGTCTTGACGACAGAAACATGATGACAGAGTCTATTATGCACTTTTGACAATTTTGGATGTCAAGACATGCCCCCATATTTTTAATAAAACTTGCGTATTAAAAACATTTTGATTGGGCTCAAAACTCAATTTCTGCTTTGAGGTGACAACTTCTGCTTTCTGCCTTCACCGATATCTTCTGTTTGCTGTTATGAACTTTTTAAAGTTATTCCTCAACTTCTTTCACTAAATTCTTGCATATGCACAAAGCGAACAACTACCACCGTCCATGGTAAATTCAGACATTGCTTCCGAAACGGAGTTAAGCATAATCAATTTTCAGTCCTTGTGCTGCACCCGAATAAAATGTAACTACTAAATTCGATCCCTCAACACATCCAAATTAGCATATTGTTTAAATAAATTAATTGGACAGTCGTCCCTAAAAGACCATAGCTTAACAACAAGATGCATTAAAGTGGCAAGCTTCAAGCAGATATCAACATCTTGAATTCAAGCATCTCACACTACTAGAAATATCCACTTCTATGATGAATAGCTTTTGTCACCGAACGAAGCCTAAATTTGTCATAATTTCAGTTTTATGATGAGTTTATGATAGAAAACGGTTCGTTATAGAAGTCGCGTCATTCCTTAACTCCTATGACGATTCTAAAAATTCACCATAGATGTGGATAGATCTATGACAAAAACTGACTATCATAGAATTGCTTTGGCATGCGTGACAAGGGGGCATCCATGCTAGCGGTTGCTTCCATTGGAGATACTTTCCACGTATACCTGCTATAGCCGGTTGCATTGGAGATGGTTCGGATACGTGTCACCTTGTTATTGGACAACATGGTCATCCCTGGTTCTTGCACGTTTTAGGTTCTTAATGGACCATGTGTCGGGCCCCTGTTGTTTGACATGTTAGTTTTCTATTGGCACACGTGTCATATTGTGGTTGGGTCACATATCATTTCTTCATTGGACTATGTGTCGTATTTTTATTGGTCCACGTGGCTGTTTCTTATTCGACCACGTGTCACGGTGCTGTCTGTGCATGTTTTGTTTTTTGATTTGGCCACGTGGCTTGACCATTTTCTTCCATGTGTTGGATTTTTATTATCCCACTGTGTCGTGCCATGGCTATTTGATGTGTCATACATTGGTTGGTTCACGTGTCGTATTTTTATTTGATCACATGGCTTGCCCAGGTTCTACCACGTGCCCAACAATCAATTCATCATAAAAGTAATTCAAGATTGTCACTGCTGCACAGATTGACTACATAAGTATTCAACGATGTCTATAGAATTATTCAGCAGTGATAGTCAAATACAACAAATTACTGTTTACACATCAACAACAACCCGCTAACAGTTTTACTTTCACCACATCAAAGCAGCACATGAGTACACATGAAACCACAAATGTTCACTGCATTAAGCCTAACAGAGTTGACTGACTGAGAGTTACCAGAAGAAGAGCTAAAGCGCATGATATCCTCAGCGTAGCTTATTGTACTCCTTCTGTAGCTATATCTTGAACGTCCTCAAACTCTCTTTTAGTCTTTTCTGTCTTCCTGTTCAGTTCATTCACTTATTCGACGAGGTTAGCGGAACTTTCCTGTTCAGCAACAAGCTATTCTCGAAGCATTCTCTCCACCGATGTCTCTGTTCTGGCGGAGCTTGTTAGGATACAACATTCTTCAAAAAAGGGTGTTGTCGTTGACCTAGGAGTGGACCTAGGCCATGGGAGAGGCAAAGGACCATGGGAACAACATTAGCACTTGTCATTGTTTCATGCCCATCAGCAACAGGTTCTGCTTGCATAGTTTCCATAGCTTCCTATGAAATTCAACTAGTAAACATTAGGTTACAAATAGTGGAAGAGGACTTTAATTGAAAGCCCAAGAGATTAGTTCATAACAAGTAACATAGGTTTCATATTGATATGGATTACATAAGCACAATGCATAGGTACTGATATGGATTACATACTGCTGAAATTCAAGTAGTAAACAATAGGTTACAGATATGGATTACATAAGCACAATGCACAGGTATTGCAACTTCAAAATTAAATGAGGATGCCAAATTTAGGGTCCCTTTGGTTCATAGGATTTCCAAAGAAAAAATGTAGGAATCAATAATCCTATGGAATCAACACCGTAGAGGTCTTGGGTTCACAAGAAGAAATGGGAAAGGAAAACCATAGGAAAGTTTCCTATCCTTCAACTTTCATAGGAAAAACAAAGGGAAAAAAATCTAGTGAAATCTCATTGTATTGGTTTCCTATGTTTTTCCTATACAAAACCAAACACCCCTTCTAACAAAATTCATCTATTTTTCATTCCTATGTTTTTCACATGTATTCCAATCATATTCCTATATTTTTCTTATTCCTACATTTTTTCGATCCTGCGTTCCAAAGGGGGCCTTAGGCTCCTGTCACTATTGCTTCTATTAACAGTGCACATGAGTTTCTATTTATACAAAGGCTAGAGTAACAATAAAACACAACCATCACTTACAAATGGTTGTAGTAATACAACATAGGAGCGAGATCCTATAGCCTAGTGGCACTTCATTTTTGCACGGTTTTGCTTGTTCTTCTCAGATCCATGAGTCAACTCTCTAGGTCGTGTTGACTTCACTCTCTTGGATTGCCTTGCCTCTAGGACTGATATCAACACTGCCTTTTGTCCTACTTGGCGGAGCCTCCTCTACGGCTTCTTTCGAACCAGACGCTAAAATTAGAGAAACAAATTTAAGCAGGAAGCATGTACAAATTGTATTGCTGTCTAGATAGTAAAGCATTGCATTGCTATCCGCACCCCCTCCGCCCCCGCCCCTCCTGCCTGAACTCAA
Source organism: Miscanthus floridulus (assembly GCF_019320115.1). Classification (NCBI taxonomy): domain Eukaryota; kingdom Viridiplantae; phylum Streptophyta; class Magnoliopsida; order Poales; family Poaceae; genus Miscanthus; species Miscanthus floridulus. The sequence continues at coordinate 29,477,596 of NC_089591.1, read as the reverse complement.
TACAAGGTAGAAACAAGCACCTCAACTACAAGGACCACTAGCTCATCTTGTAAATCTAAATATGTTTCATCTGTATCACCAAATCCCTCAACAACCACCCCTAGTTCTTCCATCTTCCTATGATTCTTTGTGACTTGTGCCTCCCGCTCTCGTTCAAAAGCAATTAGTGTCTGTTCATCTAGATTATAAAGGTATTTATTAACTGAAGCTTCTAGCGAATGTCAACATAACAGAGAGCAAGAGTATGCAAATAAGCGCCTAACTAGTAACTACTGCTTATATGGAAGTCATTAATCCAATAAAGCACACGTCACCTACACTCAACTATAGGAAATATGCAACCCCATCACTATCTACATATCTTAGGTTGAACCACTATAATACAACACATATCATAAAAGAAATTTGGGTACCTCTTCCTCCGTGTACCCTGGCTACGCTTCATCGTTGGCACAGTTGTCTTATCATCGTGGTTGCAGAACTAGTGTGGCCAGCATTGACAAAGGGGTACCAGATCTGACTTCGACTAGTCATGATAGGTGCCAAAGTAGGGGATCCAGATCTGGCCTATACTATCATCGAGGTGGTCCTTCCTCCGTTAGCTGACCTGTTATCGATGAATTGAAGGGGATCTAGCTCTGACTGGGGTTCGAAAAGCTATGAGAGAGGGTGCGGCTAGAGAGTGGAGATTGATGAGTCAAGCTGCTTGTCGATGGCACCTTGGGTCCGAAGAGGGGTGGCAGAGGGGATGGCTAGAGAGTGGAGAGGAAGGCCATGGGGCTAGGATTTGAAGCGAGAGGAGAGACGGTGGCAGCTAGAGGATGGAGATAGAGGTAGAGATGGCAACTCCTTGCACTTTTATGTGGCCATCACAGTACCACAAATGTCCTTGTCAAAAATCAATTTCATGGTAAACCTAATTTCCGAGCGGAGGGCAAAAGAGAGACATCTAATTTTTGGTGCGTGTTGGCGGCACTGCTCGGCGCGGTGCGAAATTTTCACCGAAAATAAAATTTTTGCACGGACAGATCTCCCTGTCTTTTTGGGGCCCACCAACACTACAAAATGGAATCTCAAGAAATGGACAAAAAAAACTCAAAAACTTATGGCTCCTTTGGAATGGAGGAGAAACATGAATTTTGAAGGATCCAAATCCTATCGAAAAAATCCTATGAAGCCCTTTGGACTGGCAGCTCCGGCCGAAACCCCAGCTCCACAGCACGCAAGTTTGTGTCTAAATAGAGGTGGGTGGCGGCCAGGGCTGACGCAGCCCCATGGCGAATGCCATGCGTCACAACCTCCTGGATCCACGTCGGTAGAGCACAGACGTGCTCAAGGAAGTTTGGCCCCACCAACAGCATGGATGCGACGTTCAGCTGCTCCATGACAACTAAAAGAGCAAGAACAAAGAAAACCATACCAATTAATAAGATGCGGTGCCACACAAAATAAGAAGATACAATAATGACAATGCCATACCAGCGAGCTGTGCCTGCGCTTAACCCGCTACGGCTTTAGCCGTGGCCGTCTCCCTATCGGCTACGGCGAGTGTCGTCTCCACAGCGGAGAGGCACGGACATAGCCGCTCTGCCTCCCGGTTCTTCACATGGAGAGCCTATCTAGTAACGTCTAGGTCCCACAACATCATCTCCTCCCTTGGATGCTTCTCTGCCGCCATGGTTCAAGCTTGAAGAACATGGTACTAGGGAGGAGGTGGCAGGCAGGAAAGGTGAGTTCGCAAGGTTACAAGGCAACTGTACTGACTTCCCTATTTTCCTCTATTTTTATAGTAGGGGACACGCATGGCCGATGGAGTTCCAGCAGATGCTGGGCGATAGTAGGAGGTAAGGCGAGGCCACATCTCCACAATCTCTGAGGAGCACGCCTTCCGAGAAATACGCATCGAGAAACAAGCCACCAAAATGAAGCAGCTAGATAGTTGTTTATATTTTACTACACTCGCAAGAAAGTTCAGATGCAGCATATTTGATCTCGTCAAAAACTATACAGTACAGAGCTATGAGTAAAACTATTGCCAATGGAGTGCACTCGGTCACAACATTTGTATCAGTAGTAGTAGTCATGAGTGGCTTTGATCTGTGTTGAACCCAACTCGTCTTATTTTCATGTATTTGATAAGATTTGTTGAACTTGTAAGAACCATGCATCAAAGATAATTTTATTCAGAATTTAGTTTTTATAACCTAAGGCGTGCCTCTGCAAACCAAGAGAAATTGAAGCAAGTCCTCAGTCTGCCCCTTGACTATCGTGACTACTTGGATTAGACCGCACTATCTATATGTCATAGCTAGTTTTCCAAAGAATACCAAGCGCTAACTTATGTGTGCCCATGATGTCCACACGACACACATAGCGACAAATATGGAGAATATCAAGAACAATGCTTTATTACATAATGAAACATAGTTACAACAAGACTTACATCTATTACAAATCATAGCAGAAACTATTCTATATCTTCTCTTTGGGTCTCCATACTCCACAGGGTTGGTTGAGTGGGGGTAAACTTGCCTAGTACTCTTGGAACTCCTTTGGTAAACTCATCACTTGAACCACCATCTAGTACCCATCTGGGATTTTTATTGATTATAAAGCAAGTGTGAGCGCACCATACTCAACAAGTATAACATGAGGGTATGCAAGGTTCAAAGCCTAGACATAGCTAAACTATGGTAAGCACTTTTAGTTGGTCATATTTTATTTATTAAACCTATGTTGCTAGATTATGCTTAAGATTCCAAGGTGAAAGTATAATTAACATCAAGATTAATCATCACCCAAACCATCCATAGAACCACCTATCTCGAAAAGGATCCAAGCCGCTCGTGTCTGTGAGCATGGCTGATATATCAGTTTTACACTCTACAGAGGTTGTACACTTTCACCACGAGTCGTGAGTGCCCATTGCCCGAGGCGGCCAACCTCTTGACTCACTTCAAGGTAAGTCAACAAGAATCACTACAAAGCTTTTCACCAGTCATTCTAATAAGTAGCAGCCGCTAAGGTTTTGGATTGACCAGGCAGATATAGATGCTCTCCTCTGAGAGTGGCACACATATGACCGTAGCCCAGCACACACCACGGCAGTACAAGAGCTATACCCGAGCTAGCAACCCCCTCTTGCCCTTTCGGTAAGCTGCTGATGAACTACAACAGATCAAGATACTAGGCTAAGACAAGAGCCATGTAGTTCTTGTGGTTGTTACTATAAGTCCTGGGTTGCTGCTTTAAGATTCAATCCTTACGGAGGGCAGACTAGAGCACCCAAAAAGGCCCAATACTCTAGCCCCCTTCTATCCATGTTGCTAAAAAGCATCATTTTATCATTAATTCTAGAATCCATTAGTCAATATTAATGCCATATGGTTTGGTTATTGCAGGCTAAGCAAAACTACCCATATGCATAAACCCAAGGTAACAAGGAATACGAGATAACAAAGGTTCTAGGTAAAGTCCTTAGGGGTTCATCATATTAGACACATGCATATGAAAAGGTCATTAAATGGTTATTAGGTAACAAGGGAACTCATGTTACACTTGCCTCAAATAGTGCTCAAATTTGTCCAACTTTCCTTCTAGATCATCCTTGTACAACTTCTTCTAACGATAGCAACAACCATCACAAGCATCATAGACAAACCTAGAAGTAGTACACCAAGCATTATAAAGCAAGATATAAAGGTTTTAAAACGTGTAGGGCTTGTAGCTATGAACATATGAGCGTAAAACCTACTAAAAACAAAGCTACGGTTTAAAAGATACGAGAGATTGAAGGTATAGATGGAACAGGATTGGAGTTAGATTTACTTGGTGAAATTTGGAAGAATAAAAACAAGTTCATTAGAACTGCATAAGTTGGATAGGTATTAGGTTTTGAGCATAGTGTGGTTTGGGAGAGAATGATATATTGTGGATTGGGAAGGCGCTCAAGTGGTAGCCTTTGAGATCTTGAGCACACTTTGTCAGCAGCATGGTGATTCACTCACCAACAATGCAATGGGATCTATTCCTCAGGTGGATCCAGCTATGGCAGTTTGAAGGTAGCATGACCACATTTCTATAGTGCGGTACCATGACGAGCGGGCACAGAGCTCAAGTCCTGCTATGAGTGCCATGTTCACTGTCATGCAGATGTTTTATGCCTAAGAAGACGCCCGGTATGTCTGGCAAGAGTCTTATAACATCTGTGTGAATAAGGTCATGGAAGCTATGGAAGTACAGCGAAGGCTAAAGAAGCTTGTGCATAAGCACAAGAAGGCATCTAGGGAGGCTCTTTGGGACACTGATGACACTCATACAGCATTGGGATCCCTCCAGACTCAGATGGAGAATGTTGTTGTAGATAGGAACGTAGCACAGGCAGAGACACGGGTGGCTCATGATCAGAGGGTGCAGGCCATCCAGTAGAGGGATGAGGCCTACCGTCTTGCATATGCTAGAGAGGAGGCTAGGACTAGGACAATGGTTCTAGCTAGGTGGCTAGAGAATGACTACCATTAGAGGGAGACGGAGTACCAGCGTCAGATTTAGGAGCACCAGAACACCATTATGGAGCTTCAGCATGATGTTCATCGGCTCAACAACATCATTAATCCTATTCCTCCCCTAGTAGCCGTGGAAGAAGAAGAGAAAGATCCAGAAATGTTCATGGAAGATGACAGTTGGGAAGAGGAAGAGGAAGAACAACTTGTGCCTGTGGACAATGATGAGGCAAATGCTATGTCCGGTGTTGACAGTGACCACTCCGAGGCATAACTCAACTATAGTGCTTAGCTAGATGCGATAGCTCCTTATCTTTTTTGATCTTTTATGTAATGGACATGTGATTTAAGTTTTGATATTCAGATGTATCATTAATGTAATATTGGAACCTTGCATGTTGGTCTACTATGGGTCAAACTCTAATGAAATTCTAGTTTGATTTGACTGTTAAAATGTGACATGTATGCGAACGTATTGCGAGTATGATAAGTGATCAAATTGGTGATGTCATGTTGTGAGAATGAATTATTGTGCCTCTATTTTATTGTATGAATTTAGATTCTCTCCAGTAAATTTAGTTTGGCATGACTACACAATTCTTCTACAATTTCTTGACATAAGCCAATAATCACTTATTGTTGCAATTTTATAGATGACTTGTACTCGCGCTGGGTAGGTACCAGCCAAGGTGGCAATGATGGTAACCTACCACCACCACCTCCACCCTCCACGAATGAGTTTTTTTGCGCAATTCTTAGGGAATCAGCAAGCAATGGAAGAAACACTGCGCCTCATTACGCAGAATATTGCCCATACCCGCCAGCAAAATCAGGGGCCAAAACCTAATCAATACAGTACATTCAAGGACTTTCTGGAGACTAAGCCTCTTATCTTTAAAGAGGCAGAAGAACCGCTCCAGGCCGATGAGTGGTTGAACACTATTGAAGAGAAGTTCTGTCTGTTGAGGGTCACCGAAATGATGAAGGCCAAGTATGCATCGCATCAACTGTAGGGGCCTGTAGGTATCTAGTGGATTCATTATTTGTCTGCCTTACCTGCTAGAGCAAATGTTAACTGGGAGCAATTCGAGACAGCCTTTAGGGGCATCATATATCCCTAGGGCTGATGCGGATGAAGGCCGCTAAGTTTATGAAGCTGACACAGGGGATAAAGACTCTCACCGAGTATATGCATGCATTCAACAACTTGTCCAGATATGCACCAGCATTTGTGGATACAGAAGAGAAAAAGATAGAAAGCTCCAAGAGAGGCCTTGGCACCAAGTTGACGAAAACCATGGCCAACTCTAGATGTGCTACATATAATGAATTTGTCAGTGATGCCCTCATGCAAGAGAACTAGAACAACTTACATGTAGCAGCAAAAGGCCGCAAGGGAGCCACTGAGGCGGGTGCCTCAGGCTCATCTCAGTCAAGGGCTTTCATGGTAGCAAGGCCACAATTCTGTCCCCCAACACCTAAGTTTAGGCCTCCCTAGAAGAACACCCAGTCTAGCCAACCTCAGAAGGTATTTCACAAGGCATTCACCATTGCCATGCTCAAGGGAAACGTAGGGCAAGGAAGCTCAGTAGGACCAAGAAACAACCAGCCATGCTTCAACTACAATCAGATAGGCCACTGGGCCAATGAGTGCCCCTATTCTAAAAAGGGCAGTAATCAAAATCAAGGCAACCAAAAGCAAGCCAATCCTAAAGCACGTCCTGGCTATGTGCATTATACAGCCGTGGAGGAAATCCCCATAGGAGAAGTTGTTATAGCTGGTATGTTTCTTATAAACAAACACCCTACAATTGTTTTATATGATTCTAGAGCTTCGTATTCATTTATGAGTCAGACTTTTGCATCTAAGCATGATTAGAAAATAATTGAGGTAGACAAGGGTGGCTATAGTATAAGTTCAGCGGGGCTACTATCTCTACAAACCAATTAGTTAGAGATGTGCTAATCTCCATACAAGAGAGGGATATACTATGGATCTCATAGTACTGCCAGGATTAGCCATAGAGTGATATTGGGCATGAGTTGGATGAGTGGTCATGGAGTTCTCGTTGACACTACCACTAGAACAATTATGTTGAGAGAACCAAAGGAGGGTAATGCTTTTCTAATACCACTTCCCCAAAATTTTGATCTTCAAAACTTGTCATGTGTCATCCAAGCCACTACTCTCTGTGATATTCTGGTAGTTTGTGAGTTTTCTAATGTATTCCTAGATGAGTTGTCTTGTTTGCCGCCTGATAGGGATATGGAATTTAAGATTGAGTTAGTGCTAGGTACAACACCTATCTCAAGAAGACCCTATAGGATGCCACCCAATGAGTTAGTCAAACTTAAAATTCAGCTACAAAAAATTTTGGACAAAGGTCTCATTTGACCTAGTTCATCTCCCTGGGGTTGTCCAGCCTTGTTTGTGAAGAAAAGGACGAATCATTATGGATGTGTGTGGAGTATAGGCCGCTCAATGCCGTAAACATTAAGAATAAGTACCCTTTGCCTCGTATTGATATTTGGTTTGATCAATTAGGAAGAGCAAAGGTATTCTCTAAGATCAATTTGAGACTAGGCTACCACCAGATTAAGATCAGGCTGGAAGATGTACCTTAGATAGCTTTCTCAACTAGGTACGGCTTGTATGAGTATTTGGTCATGTCTTTTGGACTGACAAATGCTCCTGTCTATGTCATGTATTTGATGAATTCGGTATTCATGCCTGAGCTCGATAAGTTCGTGGTCATGTTTATCAATGATATCCTGATCTACTCTGAGAATGAGGCAGATCATACAGAGCATCTAAGGACTGTCTTGTCTAAGCTGAGAGAGCATAAAATGTATGCAAAGTTTAGCAAGTGTGAATTTTGGTTGTGGAAAGTACCTTTCTTAGGTCATATATTATCTAAAAATGGAATCTCTATAGACCCATCTAAAGTGCAAGAGGTCATGGACTGGAAGGCCCCGACTTTGGTTCATGAAATTCGGAGTTTTCTAGGGCTAGCAGACTATTATCGTCATTTCATTCTAGATTTTTCCAAAATAGCTAAGCCCATGACCAGATTACTCTAAAAGGATGAGAAGTTTAATTGGACTCCAGAGTGTGAGGCTGCTTTTCACACTCTGCGAACCTTGCTAACCACTGCTCCTATTCTGGCACAAACCGATATTAAAAAAGCCTTTCAATGTGTTCTATGATGCATCAGGGACTGGTCTTGGTTGTGTGCTTATGCAAGAGGGCCGAGTCATTGCCTATGCTTCTCAGCAGTTGAGAAGGCATGAAGTCAACTATCCTACCCATAATTTAGAGCTTGCCGCAGTTGTTCATGCATTGAATATATGAATACATTATTTGTTGGGAAACATATGTCACAATGTCACATATACACTGATCACAAAAGTCTCAAATACATCTTCACTCAACCAGAACTAAACATGAGACAACGTAGATGGTTAGAGCTGATTAAGGACTATAATTTGGAAGTGCACTATCATCCGGGAAAAGCCAATGTTGTAGTAGATGCACTTTGTCAAAAATCTCATTGTAACACCTTAGAAGCCTTGTTGGAAGATGGGTTTAATCTGTTGCATCCTGTTGTGCTACACAACATTACTGTCAGTTGCTCACTTGAGAGCAACATCATTGAACTACAAAAGACAAATGTAGGTGTGTTTCACATCAAGAGAAAGATGAAGGAACAAGAAACCAAACATTTTAGGTTAGATGAAAGAGGTGTGCTATGGTTCAAGGACCAACTTGTGTACCAAAAGACTGTGACCTTAGAAATCAAATTTTAGATGAAGCTTATTAATCTAAGTTATCTATCAATTTGGGTAGTAGCAAAATGTATCAAGATTTAAAAACTCATTTTTGGTGGACCAAGATGAAGAAAGAAATCACCGCCTATATTGCTAGATGTGATACTTGTAGTAGGGTCAAAGTGGATCATCTGAAAACTGCTAGACTGCTTCAAGCATTGTCCATTCCGAGCTGGAAATGGGAGAAAATAAGTATGGACTTCATTATAGGTCTCCCACACATGCAGTAGGGTCATGATTCCATATGGGTCATTGTGGACCGCCTCACTAAGTCAGCGCATTTCGTACCGGTCAACATAAAGTATCCCGCTGGGAAGTACACCGAGCTATATATTTCTCAGATCGTGAGGTTAAATGGGGTACCAAGGACCATAATCTTAGGTCGAGGACCATAGTTTATAGCTCAGCTTTTTGGGAACATTTGCATAAGGCATTGGGAACTAAACTAATTAGAAGTTCAGCATACCATCCACAAACCTCCTGGGCAGACTGAGCGAGTGAATCAAATCTTAGAAGATATGTTGAGAGCATGTGTTGTATTCTCTAAGGGATCATGGGAGAAGTACTTACCTCTCGTGGAATTCTCTTACAATAATAGTTACCGAGAGAGTATCAAGATGGCTCCTTTTGAAGCACTTTATGGCTGAAAATGTAGGACCCCCTTGAAGGTTGAGCCTAGGGAAAGGAGGTACTATGGTATTGATTTTGTCAAGGAAGCTGAACAATAGGTTGGAGTTATACAAGGCCATATTGAAGCAGCCCAAGCATGATAAAAGAATTATGCTGATAAAAGAAGAAGGCCACTAACCTTTGAAGTGGGAGATTATGTGTACTTAAAAGTTTTGCCCATGAGGGGTGTACAGAGATTTGAAGTAAAGAAGAAGCTTGCACCCAGATATGTAGGGCCGTATTAGATTATTGAACGGAAGGGAAAGGTAGCCTACAAGTTGCAACTTCCACTAGAGATAAGTGCTATCTTCAATGTATTCCATGTTTCTCAGCTGAGGAAATGTCTTCGTGTGCCTGATGAGGCGATTGAACCCACCAATATTAAGCTCCAATCAGATTTGACTTATAAAGAGAAACCAATCCGAGTGCTAGAAGAAATGAAAAGAGTAACCTAGAGCAAAGTTATTAAGTTGTACAAGGTGGTGTGGAATAACCACAGGTGAACAAGATGCCACGTGGGAACGGGAGGATTATTTACGTGAGGTTTATCCTGCCTTTTATGAAAAATGGTAGGTCATCCAAATCTCGGGATGAGATTTCTATAAGGGGGAGGGGCTAAAACACCCTAGTGTTAAGCATTGCATTTGGCACTTGCATTTCATGAGTAGAAGCATCATCCAAGCATTAATGAGCATGAACATATGGAATTTCATCTTATTCTTACATATTATCACATGTGAAGTTGATTATATACATGCATATGCTTGTGACAATGTGTGGCCAATACAAGAGATGGTTATGAGGTCACAAAAACACCTTAGACACAGCTAGGATGGTAAATGAAACAATGTTTGTATTCATGACATGGGCTAATTTTGCTTCTAAGTGTTGGTTTACATGGAAATGCCTTTTACATGATGCTAGTTTGACCAAAGTTGAACAATAGCTTAGAGTATTTGCATGGCAGTGCACCCTTAATAAAGTGTAGTTCTTGACATGGGGAACAAACTTTACATAAGGGTCATGAGCTAATTTAAGTGCCTAACATAGTAAAAAATAGCTCCAAAGTAGCAATCAAATGCTGTTTAGGGACTTAGAAATATTGCTAAGTCTAAAGCTGGTTTTTAGTTTCAAAGTAGCCTACTTTGGAGCATTATAGTTTGAAAACCATTGTGAATTAGACAAAACTATTTTTAAGCAAAGTTGTAGATATTCTGTAGCCCTACAATTCTTAGTAATGATGTTTTTGCTAAATTGCCACGGATTAGGAGATCTAGGAGCTCAAATTTGCCCTATCAGTTGACTAATTAGACCTGATGGTCGATTTCAAATGGCCTCGATGGTCGGACCAGCGCATAGGCTAGGCGCGCCATCTGGCGGTTGTACACTGACGCTAGGCCATGTTGCCAGGCCAAAGGGAGCACAAGCCTCACTGCACACCCTCTCTCACTCTCACTCGTGCTCTCCTATCTCTCTCTCGCTCTCGCATAGCCCCAAAGCGGAAGAGCACCACGCTGTCGCCGCCTGTTGAGCTTCCGTCTGGTAGCGCTCACCGAACATGCAGCACCACCGCCCAATCCACCTGCACCGATAGCTCCACCGTGAGCCACTCCACCTTCCTAAGCCATTAGCTATGACAATCGAGCCTAGGTAAAGCCTCAGGACGAGTTCAGCCGTCTCTAGCGACCATCACTAGGAGCATCGTCGAGCTCGTGCTCGCTCATGGCCATGCTCCTTCGAGCTCTCATTTTCTCTCTTCTCATGTTAGGGATAACCTAGGACTAGGTCTAGCTCACTGCCACTAGCTTTTAGCTAATACAAACATGCTAGTGCCTAGAACATAGCCTCTCAGCCGCCAGTGATGCCATGCACGCGGCTGGATCTCACCGCTGCTCCATCATGGCTGTACCCTAACCCTAGATCTTCGCTAGGTCACCACAAAGCTATAGCCATGCTCACCCGAGCACGCCATGCTAGGGATGGTCCGGAGCACCACCATGTGCCTCTGCCAGTAGCCAACCGCCGTTAGAGGTCCTATGACCGACCTCATTCGATGCGGGATGTTGAGAGGAACACGACGGTGGTGACCGTTACCCCAGAGACCTCGCCGTTGGTGAGCTATGGCCAGTCAAAGCGCCGCCTTTCTTTTGTGTGTATGACATGTGGGGTCACAGTTGACTATGGGCCCCCACTAGTCAGCATGTCCGGGTGCACTGGACCGGGTGCACCTAGTGCTGGGCCCAATTTGAAATTTGATTTTTCTTTATTTCTTTTCTAGATTTTGTAGCAAACTTGCAAAAATCATATATGGAGTTAGGAGTATCCAAATGAGGTGATCCAAATTTGGTTGGATTCATCATGAAGTGTAATATTTGATAAAAATATCAAAATTACTTTTTTGGGTATTTTTCTAAGGGAATTAAATTGAGCTAAATAAGTTCTTTTAAATTTGTTTCTATCATGTAAAATGTATAACTTTAGCTAGGGAAATGCTAAAATTGTGATTCCAATTTTGTGGGTCTTGTGTTGGCATGCTCTAGCTAGGAAAAATACTAAACCTATAGAAGACATACTTGAAATATGGTCTTTCTATTTAACCTTGATTATTTGCTAGTTTCTAGTGAAAATAAATGGGGTAAAAATATATAACATATGATCATGCAAATTTTTACACAGTGTTTTATGCTAGGATGAAAGTAATAAAAATATTAAATCTATTGTTTGATACTTTTCACTATGCTAAACTTTTTTTTGCTAAAATAAGCCTATGCAATGTGTCATTTTTGTAGAGATTGCTATACTTATCCAAATAGCATGAAATTTGTACAGTAGACTATTGGGCTTATTTGTAACCTACTGTAATTTTATCAGAAATTATTGAGCAATGGAAATATTTATCCTCTAAATCACCCTATTATATAAGGAAAATTAATAAATGAATATAAATAAATTATTTGGGCATAACCATGATGTTTTCTAGGGTGATTGTGATGCAAATGATCTGTTTATGTTAGTAGTATTGCTCAGAAATAATTCGTTATAGGCAACTTGTTAATTATGGCTCTATAATTCAATTGGATGACTGCATGTATAGTTTCTGTTGTCATGATGTTTTCATAATGAAGATGAAGTTTGCTGTGAATCTTGTTAATAACAAAGTTGTACATAACTTACTCATTTTGCTTGTCCTAAAATTTCATGGTCATAGGCCTAATGGTTTAAGAGTTATAGCTGTTAGAAGTCTGCTATCAGATTTGCTTGTCCTCTAGATAGATTTAAAAGATTGAATTGTTTGACCTAGATAGATAATGAATCACCTTAATAGTGATTAAAATAAGGTTATAGGCAATTTAATAATATTTCCAAAAAGTTTACAACCACATTGTTTGGATGTGTATAACCCCAGTTATGGTCAAAACAAGTAGGTGCTATCTTGCAGCCTAGAAAATGCTAAATAGGTGTTTGTTTAATTACTAGAGAGAAGATATGCACCTACTCAGTAAAAGAAAGTTAGTCTTGTTATCACCCTAATACCTTGTTGTTGAGGACATTTATGTTTATGCATCATATCATATCATCCATATCATTACCGTGCATTCTTGTATCTTATTTTGCGCTCATGCATATAGGATCATTAGAAGGAATCACACTCTTGGAGTTTGAGGCAGAGGAGGAGGAGAATCAGGAGGCACCACAGCAGGTAGCCCCCAAAAGCAAGGAGCAGGCTCCTGAGGAATTACCGAAGTGCCCCGATCATGGGCCTACCTCCTTTCTGAAAGGCAAGCCCCGGAGCATTCTAAGCCTCCTATATTTTTACAAATATCACTTGAGTCCTTTATGTTTGATGCATTAGGTTATAAGAGTTGGTTGAAAACACTTGATGTATAGAACTACCTTGTCCAGAAATATACCTTGAACCCTATGTAGGTCCAGGATTGAACATATGCTTAGCCATGCTTAGACCGGTAGAAGTTGGGTGATTTCCTATCACCTGTGAGATATAGGTGGATACCAGAGCACGGTTGGCTATATTTGCTATCATGGAAAATAACCATGGAATGTTATCTAAGTGGAGACTGGGTGGGATCTTATATGCACATGGTGTGGGTTGGCTATGTTGATCCTGTCTATGTTGATTAAGGACCATACCGTTGTTGGTGCTTCTATCGAGATTGAACGTATGCCTCTCACTTAGCTGACCGGATAACTCATTCCGACCGTGAAGCTGAGTAGCTCAACTCAGGCCGGGCCTCGTTCTATTAGAGTGCACACTTTGGATGGTAGTAAGGATGTGCGGGGTGCCAAATGTGAGCCCAAGGGCAGGCCGGGCCTGAACGTCCTGGTAGTTGATTGTCCTTGGTTGTGCGGCGCTGATCGAACCCGTGAAATGTGGACCTAAGTTGTACCAAAGGTGACCCAATGCGACCCCAATGGGGGAAGTGTAGGTTTGTGTTAGGAATAATTGCCCAGTTGGTTGCAACCGATTTGAATCACTGTCTCTCCCGGATAGTGAGAAACTTGACTAGTCCTAGAATCAGGAGTAATTGGACTATGGAATTTGATGGCTATATTGGATATGGGAATGCTACACCAGACTATGGTTATTATTGTGATGCTACATAATGATATATCACATGTTTGGCACAGGTTAGTTGTTAATCTAGATATGAATAGCAATAATTAACTTGATACCCGAATTATAAAATGTATAGTTGAACTAGTGGCTTTTTATGCAAAATATTGTTAAGCTAGCTCCACTTATAAAGCCTTGCATGATCCTTGGAGTCACATTATTTTTGGTTTATGATGGGTAAGTCTAGCTGAGTACCTTCTTATACTCAGGGTTTATTTCCCCACTTGTTGTAGATCATACAGTTTATCATGGATATTGTAAGAACTGCTTCTGTCCTACCATGGACGAGGAGTAGGCCCTAGGCAAGGTGCTTCTATATATCTAATCTATGATGCTTTTGTGGGATGTGATCAGAAATTGGAAAGTATTTGAACAATGGTGTGAGATGTTAGTTTCAAAACTACCTTTGCTTCCGCTACTACTTCATTTGAACTTGGTTTGTAATAACTTTAATTGTACTCTGATGTATGGTGAGGTATTTGTGAAGTTTATGTAATATGTGGCATGTATGTTGAATCATGTATGACCTTGGTTGTATGTTGGTGATGAATTGAGACCCTTCATGGTACTCAACAGACTACTACGGTTTATATAGACTCAAGTATGACAGTGCGATCGTTTTGGTGGTTGTCATTGTACTTGTGCTCTTATAAATTGATCGGTTCTATCACAGACGACCCTAGGGGCATCCAACCCCTTGCCAGCGCTGCTTAGCCCCTCCTTGGTATGGCGGTGGCATGGAGCCATGCTAAGGTGGTGGGAGCCGGTCTTGGTGCCAATTATAGCTTGTAGCACCACATATGCTCCTGTATAAGTAGAGGGGTACCCCCCCTCTCTAAAGACACACCACATTGAGCAATACCTCACTCACTACTCTCTTTAGTCTTACCTTTTAGTTGTACTAGAGCAAGGCAAAGCCACCTTGGATGGCCTGGCTCCTTGGAAGAAAAGAGTCTTGGTATGAATATCAATATGGGTTCTTCCAAAGTCATGTCTTCACTTTATTATAGTCATACTTATGAACTAGAGTATAGTTATTGTGTTATGATCTTGATATATGAACTAGTGCAGAGTTTATGTGTGATGAGAGTAGCACACTTAACTTTATGCTTAAACAATCATATACCTTATAAAATTAGAATTAGAGCTAAGTTGAGGTGGTGGTTCATCATGCCATCAGGTGTGCTCAAGTTCTTTACCTGTCGATCCATAGGGTCAGGGACTCGAGGGTATTTGGGTAGTTTCTGTATACGCAAGCATGGTGCTTGGGTATGGAGAGACAGGTCAATGCATTGTCCTTCTCTCTAGTTGAGGGGTAAGCAGCAGGTGGTGATAGCCCTATCCATCCTTCGTATTCCCCCATGTTTGTTTAGGGTGTAGGAGTCCAAATTGTCATATGAGGTTGCTGTCAGACCAATACTCGGTGGCCTCTCGACCTGCTTCACACTTAGCCTAAAACTAATCATGTAATTTGTATGATTGTGAACTAATCTTTGTAAGACTACACTAGACCAATGCCTGCTCGACTTAGGATTATTCTTTTGTCCTTTCTTTTCTATTTTATCCATTGAGGTATGCCAAGTGTGTGTCCACTATCTTGGAATTAATATTCTTACCCCTGTTATAAGCATTGGTGTGCTTGCAAGCATTATTATTCAAGTTCATATCCATACTAGACTCTTAATCAAATGCCTTTCTTTGGGAAAATATAAATAACGATACCCTAAATACTTCTAGGTGAAATGCTACAATGATAGCTTCATGCGCTTGCGGATAAATATCTAAAATTGTTAAGGAACTATGAAAGCTATTTCTTAGTAGCATGGCTACATGTTAGTTATGTTGCTAAGAAGTACCAACAAGGTATTTCTGGAGCCATTGCCGAGGATGGATTCAAACCCCATACTTAGTAGTGATGTTAAGAAATACCAACATGCATTTCTGGTGCCATTGCCGAGGATGAATTCTAACTTTAGGTGGATCTTTGTCCACTGCACATTTCTGACTGTAGATGGCAGATCAAACTTTACAAAATCCAGAGGGATTAGCCATGGACATCTTGGTGAAAATTCAAGACACGTACATCCCCATGGACTTCGTCGTTCTAGACATGGGCCACAATGAGGAAGTACCCCTCCTCTTAGGGATACCATTTCTTAACACTACAAATGCAGTCTTACACGTGGGATTAGAGCATGTTAGCTTTCATATTCAAGGGCAAACGATGAGATGCCCATTCAATGGGTTTAAAATGCATAAACATGTTAAAACAAACTGGTCCAAGAAACAACCACGTAAAGGGATCAAATAGGTATGGCAGGTAGAAGCATCAACATCCGCATCTTCTTCTCCGAACATGGATGTACCTCCATCAAGCAAAAAGTGAAAGGAGAAGAGTCCTGCTCATTGGACTTTAAAATGGTGAGTCATTGCCGAAGGTAAATTGGTAGTTATCCTTCATATTTATAATTTAAAGTTGCCTAAAATTATTAGATAATAAAACTATAATAATAATTAAAAAATTATTTAGTTCTCTTATTCACCATTCAATGTCTTCGCCTCCGTTGGATGAATCTTGTTTATCTTATCATGCTTCCTTTCTCTATACTGGTATGTTTCGGTTTGGGGGTTGGTCATACATCTTTCAAATTAAGCCAGGTGCTTAGGTTAATAAGCATGCCTTAATCAAATTAGACATGGCGTCTAGCTTGATCATTGAACCAAAACTGCTAGTGTAGAGTTTAGACTGACCCATGCAGGAATTTATCAACTTCATGAGGGTAAGTCTTTGAGATGACAATTGAGATGAAAACTTGTTTGGTAAACCTTGATTAAAATAATAATAATAATAATAATAATAATAATAATAATAATAATAATAAAGATAATAATGATGGTAATAATAAAAAAAACTTTTGATCCCAAGTATGGTTGTCTTGTTATCTTGATGGCACCATAAGACAAGCTTGGGGGAAGCCTCCTAGCATGCTCAAAAGGAGGCCATGAATCACAAATTAGGCCACAACGTCCACCAGCTAGCAGCGTTCCTTACTGAACCACGGACCGTAAGCCAGGAGCTAGCTTGGGAGAGGACTCCCACAGAGGTAACTTGTATCTCATATTTTTTAGTTATTTTATTATCTTAAAAAATGATGAGATATGACTAAAAAATGATGATTTCCACTCTCATATGTGACTTAAGAATGTTTAGTTTCTCCTTTGTTGAAATGATGAATAGTTGCTCTGTCTATAATTCATCTGTGCCTAGGCTATAACTTAGTATTCTCCAAAATTTAAGTTTGTTGGCTCAAAATATCTCATCCTAAAAACTTGGAACTTGTGGGTTGCAAAAGCATGATCCTTTTCTAAGTTGTTGCAAGTTATGATATTGTAAATAAGATATGCTATGACTTTGTTCTAAGAGAAACTTGACATCCGGAGTTTTCTTTTAAAAATGTTAAAATCAAAAGCTCCTCAATAATTATGAATTCCTACCACGGCCATGTGACATGATTCAAATTCAAAACCTTAGTCATATGCTACTTATATTCACATTGACTTTTGTCAATTTGTTGTAACCCTTGTAGAGATTCTAGTCATGCACCCATGATCAAGATTCACGTACACCCACAAATAAATGCTGACTTACACTGAGAGTTACGCAAAAACATATTTTCCATCCACCTAAAATAAGAACTCCATTCATTTGTCATGAGTCTTTCTCTCCAATGTTTTCATATGCCAAAAATAAGTATGGGGCTAAGCTAAAAAGAGAGACGCAAGAAGCTCTCAAATTAGCAAAAGAAAAAGAAGAAGAAAAATGGAACACATGAAGGTTCTGTGGGGTGTACGACCCTGGATACCCATGGCAGACCACATGGGTTACGCCCCTAGGGGTGGCCCAGCCCACAAGAAGAAGCCTTGCGGGGCATGACTTGCTCGGCACTTTCCACAAGACATCCGGAAGATATCCTGAAGATACTACGAGATCTGTTAGGATATGTATGATCCCAAGATTCCTGTAATTAGTTATTACTTTCTGGTTATCTCTCAGATCTAACCGACTTGTAACCCTACCTCCCGGACTATTAAGGCAGGTAGGGACCCCCTCTAAAAACATGGCATATCATACGATAGCTAATACAAACCAACAGACCACAGGAGTAGGGTATTACGTCATACTGATGGCCTGAACCTATCTAACTCATGTGTCTCTGTTGCCTTCTTGTTCTTGATCTCACGCTCCCCTGCCGATCAATCTACCTTCATGGGATACCCCTCGGAGGACTGCCGACGATATTCTGTCGACAGTTAGCGCGCAGGTAGGGGTGTGCATGCTGTTTCCTTGTCGAACAAGATGGCTTTTTCTACAGGTTCTTCGCCCCTTCCGTAGCCTGACCAGATCTTCATGGTTGAATCCATCTCATGGGTCATCAACGTTGATGGAGTTGGAGAGCTCCTCCAGCCGGGGCAGATCGGTTCTGCGCTGGTCACCCCCGCACCTGCAACTGCAGATCCAATCTCGGAGCTGATTCCGAGGTCTCCTTCGGCAACAACTCGCCGTCCACTTCCTTGCTACCAGAGGAGGCCGATCAACAACTACGATCTGATCAAATCCATCAATCGGGTCAGACTGAAGCTCGCCAATTATCTCTCCATCGCCGAATCGGCACTGGACACTCTGGTTCAACACCGACCACCCTCCGATCCAGATCTATCGAAGGCTACTCGGGAAACTACAGGGGCTATGGCCCTACCCTTCAGATTCTCCAACACCACCGCCGCTTACCAGCACGCCCTAAGGGGCAAACTCGCCGACCAGGTCACCGTCTAGCTTCTGCCAGCCGTCAACACGCTACACTTAGGCCGGAGCCCCGGCGCGTACCTCCAGATCATCCTGGAAGAAACTCCGGGCTCTGAGTCTCAGCGCTCTATGGAGACCCTCATCGAAACCTTCTTCGATCAATTTCACCTTCCACCCTTCCAGGGTGGTGCAATCTTCAACATCAGCATCGATAGCCCTCCTCGGAACAGTGAAACCGAGGAGGAGCGCGTTGCTTAGGAGAACCAAAACATCAACCACATGTAGTGGCGAGAAAACGAGGCAGCCATCGTGAGGGCCGAGGCTGCTCGAAATAATTGGCTTAACTCTCAAGGAAGACCGCTCCCGCTCCACCGTGACCTCGACGAAGAATTTCTCTGCATCGACGGCCATGACATCTTCAAGACTCCAAGCACCAATTTGGCAGTAGCCGCTAACGAGCTCGCTCGTTTCCCTCAAACGCTCGAGCTCACCAAGATCACCGCCATGCTTAAAGCGACTCACTGTCAGGTCAATGAGATCTGTGAGGATTAGAGACCTTCGTGCTCTACGAGCACGATTCACCGATCAGCTGCACTGAGGTCCAATCGCCGCCCTAGTCAAAGCTGTTTCACCAACCAGTCGCTACCTCTCTAGGGGGACTCGGGGGGCATCACACCGAACACCATCGCCAGCACGACCAGGAGGTCAAACAGGATGCTAGAGTACATCTTAGCAACCTCCAGGATGCGTGGCGGTGTATCGAGCAACGTCGCTTTGGTCGCCATGAAGATGAAGTGCATCGCCGCCAGGATTATGAAAAGGAGTACGACAACCCAGACTCAGTTGACAACCCTAAAGGGCCTCTGACTTTCACAAGGGCACTCCAAACACTTCGATGGCCCTATGGTTTTAAGATCACCGGGGTCGAGCCCTATGAAGGAAGAATGAACCCAACTCAGTGGCTGCAGGCTTACGCCATGGCCATCCACGCCGCGGGAGGAGACTCTAGCGTCATGGTAAATTATCTCCCCATCATGCTCATGCCACTCGCCATGAGCTGGTTCACCAGCCTTGCACCGAACTCCATCGGCTCATGGGAAGAGTTGAAGAAAGTTTTCACCGAGAACTATATGGCCATGTGTACTCGACCCGGCATGAAGCATGATCTCAGTCGCATCAACCAAAAGCCATCTGAACTCCTCCGTAGCTACATCCGGCGTTTCTCTGAGATGAGGAACTCTATCCCCAACATCATGGAAGCTAAAGTCATCACCGCCTTTATCTGAGGACTCCACCATCGCGAGCTTCGCTCCAAATTCAACCATAAGCCACCGACTGGTATCGGCGAAATGATAACTACTACCAACCAGTATGCCGATGTCGAGGAAGCCAAGGTGCGTTTCAATGAGGATGTAGGCACTTAGCGACTACCTCACCGCTATGACGATCACCC
Source organism: Miscanthus floridulus (assembly GCF_019320115.1). Taxonomy (NCBI): domain Eukaryota; kingdom Viridiplantae; phylum Streptophyta; class Magnoliopsida; order Poales; family Poaceae; genus Miscanthus; species Miscanthus floridulus. The sequence goes on along the minus strand of NC_089591.1, from coordinate 29,457,707 downwards.
TGACGATCGACGTCATAGCGACCACTGTCCCGACGACCGCTACTATTTTCGCAATAGCGGCCGTGATCGAACAGGAGGACACAGGCCTGGCCAAAATCACCGCCGCTGGCCAGAACACATCTTTGCCACCATTAGTCAACCTCACGCCAAGTGTAACTACGACGAACAGTACCAAAAGATCCTTGACGGCCCGTGCCCTCTTCACAAGAACGCCAAACACAAGATGAAGGACTGCATTGGTCTGGCCAGGGAGTTCTAGGACAAGAGGCTCAATGACGACGCCAACAATGGAGCCGGAGGTCGCCAACCGCCTAGGAACAACAACAATGCCTTTCAGGACCATGATAAGGTGGTCACCACCATCTTCAGAGGCCTCGCCTCCACTAAGAGTAGAAGGGAACGGAAGCTCGCCGCCTGATGAGTGCTTGCCGTCGCTTCAAAAGAAACTACCACCGACCCCAGCTATCGCTCATGGTCTGAGGTCCCAATCACCTTTAGCGGGGCCGACCAGTGGGTGGACATACCCTATATAGGGTATTTCCCCCTCGTCCTTGATGCAACCATCCAGAAGGTGCTCTTCAGAAAAGTCCTTGTTGACGGTGGTAGTGCTTTGAACCTACTCTTCACCGGGGCTCTAAGGGAGTTGGGCCTCACGATATCAGATCTCACATCCTCGGACTTCTTCTGGGGTGTGGTAACTAGAAGGGCATCTAGACCACTTGGAGAGATCACCCTACCAGTATAGTTTGGCATGGCAAGCAACTACCGCATCGAGCATATCAACTTCTATGTCGCCGACTTCGACACCGCCTACCATGCCATACTTGGCCGGCCAGCTCTAGCCAAATTCATGGCCATACCACACTACGTGTATCTAGTGTTGAAGATGCCTTTGCATACATGAGTCCTAGCTCTATGGGCCAACCTCTCCGTTGCCTATGCATGCGAAACAGAGTCTCGCTCTCGCCGAAGCCACCAACCTCTCCATCTAGATGGCTAGCGTGGTCACTGAAGCCAAGATAGCACCCACTGATGACATGGAGATTCTGGAGCTAGAGCTTCCCCGCACTTCCGCCAAGTCCAAGGAAATCAAGGAGGTCGGCCTCGGCCTCGATGACGCCTCCAAGACCATGAAGATTGGGGCTCACCTTGACCCCAAATAGGAAAGCACACTCGTCTCCTTCCTACGTGCCAATGCCGATGTATTTGCTTGGAAACCTATAGACATACTAGGGGTACCATGGGAGAAGATCGAGCACTCCTTGAATGTCTCGCCAACCACCAAACCAATCAAGCAGAAACTTCGCTGATTCACGCTAGACAAGGAGGCTATTAGGGTAGAAATAAAATGGCTCTTAGCTACCGGGTTTATAAAAGAAGTGTATCATCCAGATTGGTTAGCAAATCCTGTTCTTGTTCGAAAAAGAATAAAGAATGGAGAATGTGTGTTGATTATACTGATCTTAACAAACACTGCCCTAAAGACCCCTTCGGCTTGCCTCGGATAGACGAGGTTGTAGACTCTACTATCGGCTATGAATTACTATCCTTCCTTGACTGTTACTCTGGCTATCATCAGATCTCCCTCAAGGAAGAAGACCAGATAAAGACGTCATTCATTACACCTTTCAGTGCATACTGCTACAAAACTATATCCTTTGAACTGAAGAACGCCGGGGCTACTTATCAAAGGGCCATTCAGATGTGCCTCGACCAACAGATCGACTGCAACGTCGAAGCCTACATCGATGATGTGGTTGTTAAGACCAAGATGGCTGACAACCTTATTGCCGACCTCGAAGAAACCTTCACCAACCTAAAGAAGTACCGATGGAAGCTGAACCCTTCAAAGTGCATCTTTGGAGTTCCATCCAGTATACTGCTGGGCTACATCGTCAGCGCTCAAGGCATCGAGCCTAATCCTGACAAGGTCTCTGCCGTCACCAATATGAAATGGCCAACATGTGTCAAAGATATACAGAAGCTTATAGGTTGCATGGCTACTTTAAGCCGCTTCATATCATGCCTCGGCGAAAAAGGGCTGCCTTTCTTCAAGCTCCTAAAGGCCTCCGAGCGGTTTACCTGGTCAAAGGAGGTAGACTCAGCTTTCAAGCAGCTCAAGTTGTTCTTAACAAAGCCGCTGATCATGACAGCGCCAAGGCCAGATGAGACTCTGCTAATATACATCACCGCCACTTCTCGTGTCATGAGTACAGCTATCGTCAGTCGAACGCAAGGAAGTTGGGCATGCTTACAAGGTGCAACGTCCTGGTCTACTTTATCAGTGAAGTACTTAATGAGCTAAAAACTCGTTATCCTCAGGTACAAAAGCTGTTATATGCAATTTTGATTACATCGCGCAAGCTCCGACACTACTTCAAATACTATAAGATCAGCTGTGGTCACTGAGTTCTCTTTGGGGGACATTCTTCGCAATAAAGAGGCCAATGGCCGCATCACTAAATGGGCTATTGAGCTTGGCACCTATTCCATTGAATTCAGAAGTAGACCTACCATTAAGTCACATGTGCTCGCTGACTTCATCGCTGAATGGACCAAGATCCAAGAGCCCATCAGTCGCTGCTTGCCCTGAACACTGGGTGATGTACTTTCGACGGTGTCCTTAACATCAACGGTGCTAGGTGCGGGCATTCTGTTCATTACGCCGACCAAGGATAAGCTACGTTATATTCTTTGGATACACTTCATGACCTCTGACAATGCTACAGAATACGAAGCATGTCTCCATGGTCTTCGTATAGCCATCGAGCTCGGCATCAAATGCCTCATGGTGTACGGAGACTCCGCACTGGTTATCAACCAGCTCAACAAAGACTGGTCCTGTTCCAGTGAGAAGATGGATGCTTACTGCGCTGGAATCAGAAAGCTTGAAGGAAAATTCTATGGCATCGAGTATCACCACGTGGTACGTGACCAAAATCAACTCACCGACCACTTATCCAAGCTCAGTTCTTCTCGCGCCGTGATCCCGCCGGGGGTTTTTATTCAAGATCTCCTAGCGCCATCCATCAAAGAAGATAAGGAAGTTGAAGAAGTTCCCCCTACCGAGTAGTTAGTACTTGCGGTACCTTGCCAGTCACATATTGGAGGGAGCAATTCATCAAGTACCTCACCAGCGTCGAGGTACTCAGTAGACAAGACTAAAACTGAATGCCTAGTTCGTCGGAGCAAGCTTTACAGTGCTAGGTGGATGGTAGCTTGATGAGGAAAAGTGCCAAGGAAGGGATATTGTAGAAATGCATCACCCAAGAGGAGGGAGTGAAGCTGCTTCTTGAAATTCACTCTGGTTCCTGCGGCAACCATGTGGCCTCAAGAACATTGGTCGACAAGGCTTTCTGAGCTAGGTTTTTATTGGCCCATAGCCATCACTGATGTAGAAGATCTCATCCGACGTTGTGAAGGATGCCAATTCTTCGCTAAGCAAATACACGTGCTGGCTGCAAGAGCTGCAAACCATCCCTAGCTTCCTAGCCCTTTGCATGATAGGGACTGGACATGATTGGGCCTTTCAAGCCAAGCACCAGGTGGTTTCCAGTATGTGTATGTTCGCCATTGACAAGTTCTCCAAGTGGATTGAATATAAACCGCTCGTCTCGGCTACTACAAAGAAGGCAGTTGAGCTATTTGAAGATATCATCCACGGATTTGGTCTACCAAACAACATCATCACCGATCTCGGAACTACGTTTACTGGACATCACTTCTAGGACTTCTACGAAGACTGTTGCATCTCCATCAAATATGTTTCTGTTGCCCATCCAAGAGCCAACGGTCAAGTCGAATGGGCGAATGGTATGATCCTTGATGCCCTAAAAAAGTGATTGTATCAGAAAGAAGAAAAGCACCCGGGTAGATGGCTCAAGGAGCTTCCAGCTATAGTCTGGGGACTGCATACTCAAGCTAGTCGTAGCACCGGCGTGACTCCATACTTTTTGGTATATGGCACAGAAGCCATACTACCAGCGAATGTTACTTTCTGAGCACCTAGAGTGGAAAACTATGATGAAGAGCAGGCTGAGGCTGTTCGGTCTGAGGACGTCAAGAGAGCCAAGGAAGAGTGCCTAATCACCTATGTCCGTACAGCTAAGTATCTAGAAGGCTTGCGGAGGTACTACAACCAAAACATCAAAGGTCATTCATTTGCTGTTGGTAATCTCGTTCTCCGTAGAAAACAAAAGACTGATGGTTTGCACAAGCTCGCTTCCCCCTGGGAAGGGCCTTATGTCGTCAAAGAAGTTACTCGACCAAGTTCTTATCGCCTAAGTGACTTAGAAGGAGTCGATGTTCCCAACTCATGGCACATCGAACACCTTATATGTTTCTATCCTTGAAACACTACAGATATGTACTCTACAAATTTATATTCAGTAATGTTTTTTGGTCTCCATAACTTGTCTCCATTTTGTCTCTATTGTGGATTAACAACCACTTGTGGTCGCCGAGCTATATGCTACTTCATAACGAACTCCAGTACAAACTCGCTGTAACTACGCCGACCACGATTTCTCCAAAACACCGAATGCGTTTTCTCCAAATCGCCGAACGCGTTTTCTCCAAATCGCCAAACGTGTTTTCTCCAAATCGCCGAACACGATTTCTCCAAATCACTGACCACAATTTCTCCAAAACGCCGAACACGTTTTCTCCAAATCGCCGAATGCGTTTTCTCCAAATCGCCGAACACGTTTTCTCTAAATCGCCGCACTATTTCTCCAAAACGCCAAACACGTTTTCTCCAAATCACCGAACACGATTTCTCCAAATCACCAAGCGTGTTTTCCCCAACTCGCCAAACATTTTTTGATCAAAGAGCAACATGCTTTCTTTTTTCTGATCTCTTCGGAGACAACCTAGTCTTCGATTTCTCCCTACACATGCTACAGGCTCCGCGCTCTGCATTATGGGTGGTCGGCTGCGGTCCCTTGGTCACACCTGTTTTTCCTACATGTCTACGGGCACCACGCTAGATGTTATGGACTATGGGTCTACCAAGGCCGAGAGTTCAACATAGAATACATTGCTCGGACACCGCTTATGTTGCCTTTATCTCCAAGTTCGTATAACAATCACCGACCAAAACATGTTCCGCGCTGTTTTTTTATGGAAAAGACTCAGTCACCGGTTTTTTCCTACACGTGCCACGGGCTCTGCGCTCTGCGTCATAGGAGGCCGACTACAGTTCCTAGGTCACGTCTGTTACTCCTACACGTGCACAGGCTCCGCGCTTGACATTATGGACTATGGGCTAGCCAAGGCCATAGGGATCAATAGCAGACCAACTATTCAGACGTTATTTGAGCTACGCATAATCGCGTCAGGTTTGAAACTCCAAATATTTTTTCGCCGAACTACAAGCAAACTGCATATATTACATATACAAGCACCTTATAACAAATATTTGATAAGTACTTGTTTCTTGCGCTATCACATTTTCTAATACACAGTCAAGGTTTTATAGATGGTACTCTATAATCAGATTAATGAGCTCTGCCATCACCATTCGTCTCGCCAAATAGATCTATATCACCGGCCAACATTTTTGCTGCATCCTCCACTTCATCCTCCAGCTGCTGGGTCTCCGTGTCACTCAGTCCTTCCGTGAACCCACCCTCTATGGACTAAAGGTCGATGGTCGGATAATGGGACCGAACAACCGCAAGGACATGGGTAGCGACGATAGTAATGGCATCGCGGTTGAAGGTTTTGAAGTTTTCCCATGCTACCTTGCACCTCTGAATGACGGTGTCAGGGTGTTGTCGCCTACCGTCGTGCTGAGTGGCCGTTTTCAGGTCGATGTAGTCAAGCACCAGCTTAATTGCGGCGACTATAGTATCGAAGTTCTCCTTCTGGACCTTGGCCTCCTGCACCAGCACGTCGAATTATGCTTTGGCTTTATGACGATAACCTGCGAGAGTTACAATGATCCGTTATACGAGGAGCTACTACAACAATGATACCGATCAGAAGGAATTCACCTTTTAGCTCCTCAGCAAGTTTGTCTGTCCGCTCTGCTTCCTTTGCTTTTTCCTGGTGAAGTTGATCGATGGTTAGGCGCATATGGCCAAGCTTAGCATCTTGCTCAACAAGCACACCAGTTGTTAACAGAAATGAGGTTGTTCAGCAATACTAAAGTACATTCATTGATGTACCATACCTACTTTCTGTTTGGATACACTATTGAGCTATTCGCTTTTCCTCTCCAGCTGCTTGGAAGCACATTTTAGTTGGTCGGAGATAGCGGCCAGCTGCTCGGACTGGCTTCGCACTTGCTCGGACATATCCGCCAGCTTTTCGGTAAGGACCCCCTTTTGGTATTCCAGGTCCCATGCGTTGGACTTCGCAAGGTCTCGTTCGTGTTGGGCTCACTGGATATTCTTCTCCAAGAGGTTTCTGGCCTCTTTGAGTTTTTCGTTCTCCGCTGCAAGGGGCTCCATTCACTTTATTAGTTGGCGGTGTTGCTCGACAACTCGAGATATTTCCTGCAACAAATATGATGACATTATTGTTAACCAATTCCAATAAATGACTAGGACCTTTCTAGACAAAGTATTCACCTTGATCTGTTTCATCACAATAGTAAGGGGAGTCTCTAGTGTCCTGAACTCTTTGGTGGTGTCCTCCTCTTCAACAATAACTATTTCTTCACCGCGCTTTCGAAGGATCTAGACTGCTTTAGGTCGAAGTTCGTCGCACACAATCTCCTTCACCTCGTCCTCCTCCATTGTAGCTAGGGGGACCACCTTGGGGCTCGGTGGTCGGATAGCAGGTCCGACCATGCCCTCCAAAGAATCAGGGACTGTCGTCTGTTTATTTGGCTCTGAAAGCTTTTCCACTCCCGTTTCCACCGTTGCCGAAGGAGCTATCACCGATTCGCTCGCCATCATAGGCAGTCGCTCGCCGCTAGGAAGCCCACCAGGGGCAGCAATTGGCTCCCTCGCGTGCTCCCGAGCACTCAAGGACTCCAGAATGTGGTCCACTAGTGTCTCCACCGCTCCAGGGCAAGTTTCTGATCGACGATCAGTCTGAGCGGGTGGGGCTGGATCTGTTGCTCACCTTGCACTATATCAAATCAGTTATTTAGTAACAACATAAGTAAAGAAAATACATCAAATTAACTACAGCACAAGAGCACTTATGGTTTGGTCTGACGGTTCAATTTCTTGAACCAATGGTGCCAGCCAGAGGCTCTGGGCGCAGCTGCGGGGTCGACTCCTATGCTCGGCGAGGGAATTCTTGGCTCTTCCTCGGTTGGCCTTGGTTTCACCTGCTGCTCCAGGGCTATTGTCGTTTGTTGCTCTAGGATCTCAGTTGCTCGCTCCATGGTGATTTTTGACATCTACTACACAGCAATTCCCTCCGCTCGATGCTCGGGGACTCTCCTTGTTGGAGCCTCAAGGACTTCTTCGCCTACCCCGGTTTGTTGCTCCGTGCGTGGGTAGAGCAGAGGCCCTTTCGTGCTCGAGGGAGGGTTCATGAGAATCTCATCGTCGTCAGACCAATCGAACACCGTGGTTCTTCATGTTCGATTGGTCTGGTCATCATCCAGAGAGATCCCGCCTGGTTTGCGGGGAGCAGTCGCTGCTATTTTCCTCTTCTTCTGGGCCGGCTCATCTTCCGCCAGCCTCTTTCCCCTAGTTTTTGCCAACACCGGGGGGGGACTCTCCATCCGACCAGTGTCCATTCCTCCAGATTCCGAGGTGACACCGATGGAGCTTTCTTCAATTTGAATAGGTCGACGTGCATCCACTGATGGTGGCCAATCATTTCTCGGTACACCCAAGAAATACACCGCCCTGTCCTACGAATGGATCTTCACATGAGTAGGATCAGTTTATTGCTCGGTAGTATAAATAAAATTCTTGGAAACATATAGTAAAGACATTCACCTGAGGAGGTAGATTCTTGCAATTGAAGGGCTTCGTGTACCCTGACAGCCTGAAGGAGGATAGCGGAGCAAACAGCTCGGTAGTTCGCTCTTCGACGTCGCTCCTGGAAAGTATTTCAGGCCTCTCTCGAGTTTGTCAGTCTCCCCTTTGAATTCAAAGCCTGGGTGCGCCCTCTCCTTGTAGGGTTGTATGTGGCGCACTATGAAACTCACCGCTACCAATCTGCCATTGGTCTTCACGCCCTTTATCAAGCCGAGGAGTTCATTCACTTGCTCCATGTCGTCCTTGCTCGGTAGCTCCGACCAACTCCTTTGGCTTTCTAGGATGTGGTTGGCGTTACAACGCACCGTGGGGTGGCTTTGTCTCATGTAGAACCATCTGGTGTTCCACCCCTTCAGCGACATGTTTAGCGGTATGGTAAGATTCACTCGCCATCCCATCCTGAAGCTAGAGATACACCTCGCCAACCACCTTCAAACCAGCACTGCCTCTCTTCTTCAGCTAGAATAGGTGACAGAAAAGATTGAAGTGGGGTAGGGTGCCAAGGTATGCCTCACAAAAGTGGATGAAGATAGAGATGTGTAGAATGGTGTTGGGGTGGAGGTTGCACAGAGTAACCCCCTAGAGCTCCAATAGATCCCTCAGAAATGGGTGCATAGGAAACCCTAACCTGTGCCAGAAATAGTCTTTGAATACTACCGCTTTGTCAGTGTGAGGCATGGGAATGGACTCACCGGAAGCTGGCCACCATTCGGTGGTCGCACGGTCGAGGAGAACGCCGGCTTCTACCAATCAGTTCAGCTCAGATTCTCCTGTTCGTGACGGCACCCACTCCTCGTCGCATTGGGCCATGACATCCGCCTTCTTGGGACTCTTCTTCTTCAGTTTCGTAGCTCCTCTCTTCGGCGCCATCTCTCAGATCTGGTTAGGTTTCAGGCGGTGGAGGCAACTGTGGTTGCAGATTTGGCAACACGAGAAGTGAGGAGGAAGATGAAGTGGAAAAGGTGGGAATGGGGACTGCGGTGACACTATTATATAGGATCCTCCCCACCATTCCGCATTCAAGGGTTTTTGGGAACTGTTCCCGCAATCTACGCCGCTGTGATTTCTCTGATGGGGCAAATGGCTGTTACCTGGGCTTCCACGCAATCGCAGCCCATGGCGCTCATTTATCGTTGCCTTTAGTTGCTCCTCGCTGAAATATCACCTATATCTCTGCCATTTATTGAGGCTAAGTAACTGACATTGTCCTAGCCGTTACTCCCATTTTTCCTCCATGATTCAATTTCTTCGATAACTCCGCCTACAGCTCGGGGACTGGCAGTCTTTTTTGTTGGTCTTTGATTGTTTTTTTGTTTCTGACCCTAGCACCACGTGACTACGCCACCTACTATTAGGCTCAGGGACTAAGTGGGCACACTTCACCTTGCGGTGAATGTGTTTTGTCTCTTTTTTGGGCCACGACCAGGGACTGGCTGCCTGCTCAGCTAGTTTTCTACTATTCTTTAAGTTTTGACCCTGGCACCACATGACTACATCTTTTGGTGTTAGGCTCGGGGACTAAGTGGGCACACTTCACCTCGCGGTGAGTGTGTGGGATTTTTTCTCGAAGACTACACGCCTATAGAGGAAGATTGACTCCTACAACTTTGTTCGGACTCTAAGTGGGCACACTTGGTCCACTGTGGAGAAATTTTTTATTCTAAACTTGAGCTCCTTACACCCTTATGGCAAGCCATACTTTGATCATTCTGCTCAGCGATGGTTCACGGTGCTCGGCGATAGGTCACGCTGCTCGGCGATAGGTTATGCTGCTCGGTAACTGGTTCACACTATTTGGCGACGGCTCACAGCAGCTCGATAGTTTCAGCATGGTGGTTGGACCATGAGCCTAACTGCTCGGTGTTGCTTGCACCTGCTTGGACAAGCTTAAGACAACATTGCACAATGGGTACAAGGCGCTCGGGGACTAGCTGTGGGGTGTACAACCCCGGATACCCACGGCAAACCACATGGGCTGCGCCCTAGAGGTGGCCCTAGCCCACAAGAAGAAGCCTTGTGGGGCACAACTCTGCTCGGCGCCTTCCGCAAGACATCGGGAAGATATCCTAAAGATACTATGAGATCTGTTAGGATATGTATGATCCCTAAGATTCCTGTAATTAGTTATTACTTTCCGGTTATCTTCTCACATCTAACCGACTTGTAACCCTGCCTCCCTAGACTATATAAGGCAGGACAGGGACCCCCTATAAAAACATGGCATATCATACGATAGCTAATACAAACCAACAGACCACAGGAGTAGGGTATTACATCATTACTGACGGCCTAAACCTGTCTAACTCGTGTGTCTCTGTTGCCTTCTTGTTCTTGATCTCATGCTCCCCTGCCGATCAATCTACCTTCAGTGGGATACCCCTCGGAGGACTACCGATGATAATCTATCGACATAGGTTCCAAAGGATTGAAAAAAGAGAGATAGCCCATACTTCTAAGGCAATTATTCAAAAGAGAGAAAGTCATGATCAAAGGAGTATAAAAAATATTAGGAGTAGAAAAAAATATTCCACACACTTGCACATCTTGATCAAAGTGTATGACTTGCATCTCCTTGGACCTCGGTTTTTGACTTAGCAATATATGTGATGTAAGTATGCCTCTCATTCATACCTACCTAAAACTCCACTCAAAGCTTTTTAGAGATAGGATGAAAAGAAGGCAAAACAAATGCCATGGTAAGGATCATACACATTGAGCGATAGTGTGAATCATTTGAGGAACTTACATTTTATTTTTGCAAAACTCATAAAATCCTCTGAATAGAAGGTTGATCAAAGAATGAATGATTGGTAATTCTATTAAATCTGTTCTATCTTGCAATCACCTAAAACTTGGAAAAGCAATAAGCCCCATAGGGATTAAGTTAAAAGGGTGGATTGAATGCCAAACTTATTTAAATTGAGGAAGAATACTTTGTTATAGGCATGACACTTGTGAATTATATTCATCATTGTAGCAACTACTAATCAACAATCAATAACTTAGCTATTTGCTTGGGACGAGCAAAGATTAAGCTTGGGGGAGCTTGTTGGCGGTAACTATCGATCAAATCCAACCGCCAAATAAGTGACAAAAGAGGAGAAATTAGCAATCTTTATCACATATGCATTTACTATTAATCGAGTTCCATATGTATTTGGAGAACATTATTTTGTAGGTCACAAACACAAATACATGGAATAATTCACCGAAAGACGCTTTCTAACGCTGATTTTCATAAAGGAACAAGGGAGACGCCCATCAAATCAATTCAAATGGGGCAAAACCCCTTGGGGAAGCAATCCTAGTCTAGCCCATGGCCTGCTAGGCAAAGGTGGTGGTGAGAGGACACGGTCAAGGGGCGGTCGACCCCTAGGGGTGCTTGAACCCTTGTCGGCAGCTGCTCAGTCCCTTCTTTCTATGGTGGGGCATAGAGCCATGCTAAGACGGTGGGAGCTAGGTCCTCACGCCAATTATAGCCTCGTAGCACCGCCTATGTTGCAATATAAGTAGAGGGGTACCCCCTCTCTAAAGACACACCACCTTGAGCAACACCTCACTCTCTACTCTCTTTAGTTTTACCTTTTAGTTGTATTAGAGCAAGGCAAAGCCACCTTGGATGGCCTGGCTCCTTGGAAGAAGAGAGTCTTGGTATGAATATCAATATGGGTTCTTCAAAAGTCACATCTTCACTTTATTATAGTCATACTTATGAACTAGAGTATAGTTATTGTGCTATGATCTTGATATATGAACTAGTGAAGAGTTTATGTGTCATGAGAGTAGCACACTTAACTTTATGCTTAAACAATCATATAACTTATATAATAGGAATTAGAGCTAAGTTAAGGTGGCATTTCATCGTGCCTGTCAGGTGTGCCCAAGTTCTTTACCTATCGATCCGTAGGGTCAGGGACTCGAGGGGATTTGGGTAGTTTATATATACACAAGCATGGTGTTTGGGTATGGAGAGACAAGTGAATGCATTTCCTTCTCTCCAGGTTGAGGGGTAGGTGGCAGGTGGTGACTAGCTCTATCCATCCTTCATAATCCCCCACATTCGTTTAGGGTGTAGGAGACTAAAATGTCACATGAGGTTGCTAGCAAACCAGTACTCAGTGGCCTCTCGACCTGCTTCACACTTAGCCCTAAAACTAATTATGTAATTTGTATGATTATCAACTAATCTTTGTATGACTACACTAGACCAGTGCCTACTCGACTTAGCATTATTCTTTTATCCTTTCTTTTCTATTTTATCCTTTGAGGAATGCCAAGTGTGTGTCCACTATCTTGGAATTAATATTCTTACCCCTTGTTATAAGCATTGGTGTACTTGCAAGCATTATTATTCAAGTTCGTATCCACACTAGACTCTTAAGCAAATGCCTTCCTTTGGGAAAATATAAATAATGATATCCCTGAATACTTTCAGGTGAAATGCTACAATGGTAGCTCCATGCGCTTGTGGATAAAGATAAAAAATTGTTAAGGAACTATCAAGGCTATTTCTTAGTAGCATGGCTACTTGTTAGTCATGTTGCTAAGAAGTACCAACTAGGTATTTCTAAGGGACATTGCTGAGGATGGATTCAAGCCCCGTACTTAGTAGTGACAGTTGAGAAATACCAATAAGCATTTCTGGCACCATTGCTAGGGATGAATTCTAACTCCATACTTGGTGATTGCGTTTAGAAATGCCAACATCGGTGATGAGGGTGTCAACAGTCTTAGACTTGACCACCACGTTATCAACATAAGCCTCGACATTCTTCCTGATCTAGTCCTTGAGGCAGCGCTGGATGGCTCTTTGATAAGTTGCATCTGCATTCTTGAGCCTAAAGGACATGGTCTTGTAGGCAGTAGGTAGCGAAGGGCATGATGAATGACGTCTTGATCTGGTCTTCTTCCTTTAACATGATCTAGGTGATAACCAGAGTAGCAATCTAAAAAGCACAAGAGCTCACAGCTAGCCATGGAGTCTACTGACCTTGTTAATGCGAGGTAGGCCAAAGGGGTCTTTAGGGTAGTGTTTGTTGAGATCAGTGTAATCAATGCACATTCTCCATTCTTTATTCTTTTTTCTTACAAGAACTAGGTTGGCTAGCCATTCCAGATGATACCCTCTTTTATAAAAATGGTAGCTAAGAGCCAGGTTATATCTACCCTAATGGCCTCCTTTTTGTCCTGCATGAATCATCAAAGCTTTTGCTTGATGGACTTAGGTGGTCGTAGGAGACATTCAAGGAGTGCTCGATCAGCTCCTGAGGCACGCCGGGCATGTTTGTAGGTTTACACGCGAACATGTTGACATGCTCCCTTAGGAAGCTGATGAGCATGTCTTCCTATTTGGGATCAAGGTCAGCCCCCATCCAAGCAGTCTTAGATTGGTCACCGGGGACGAGGACCACTTCCTTCACCTCCTTGGACTTGGTTGATGCTTAGGCAGGCCTCCATAGTTGGGATCTCTAGGTCTTCTAGGGAAATCTGCTGTGTAGACACGAGGTAGTCCTACATGCAGATGGAGATGTTGGTAGCCTTGGCAAGCGCAAATGCTTTCCTTCTTGTAGGAGTAGGCAACAGTTGAGGTTAGCATGAAGGACATGACCCCCTACTCCGTCGGCATCTTCAGCACTAGTACGTGTAGTGCGACACGGCCATAAACTTCACAAGTGCTGGTTAGCCTAGGATGGCATGGTACGCCGTGTTAAAATTGGCAACCAGGAAGTGGACATAGTCAATGCGGAAGTGCTTGGTGGTACCAAACTGTACCAACAATGTAATCTATCCTAGAGATAGGGACAGCTTTTTCAGGCAACAATCCCCTAGAATGGAGAGTCCATGGGGGTGAGATCTTCCTTCTTGAGCCCCAACTCCTTTAGGGACCTAGTGAATAGGATGTTGAGGGCGCTCCCTTTGTCAATGAGGACCTTCTAGAAGCATACGTCCTTGATGATGGGATCCAAGATAAGTGGGAAACACCCTAGATATGGGATGTCCGACCATTGGTCAGGCCCTAGACAAGGTGATCGGGTGCTCCTAACTAGTCAAAGTACTTAGGGATCAGCAATAGGGTCATCATATGTAGAGACCGACAAGGCTGCGTCGTGCTACAAGCTTCTGCTTTTGCTTGTCCTTGGAGAATGCTCTCCCCCCGAAGATAGTGGTGATGGTCTTGGTGGCAGTCTTGGTAGGAAGGGCCTTTGCTCTTGTCCCGATCTCAGCCTTGGCCGTCTTTAGTCTCGTCATTCGTTGCGCCATTGCATTTCGCTGGTTCACCATGGAATGCTTTGTTTAGGCCTCTACACTCCCCAATGGTGTGCTTGGCATCCTTATGGATAGGACATGGGCCATCCATGAGCTTGGCATAGTCAGCATCATAGATACGCTTAGCATGGGCATTGATGGCAGTTGATGGAGTTGTTAGGCCGATGGCGGTGGCCTTATCTGCTTCTCGAGCTCTCCAGGTGGTCCTCGTGCCATTGCTCGGGATCATCATGGGCAGCGTGCATGATCATCATGGTGATGGTCATGATTAGTCGTAGCAGCTCTCCTCACAGCGATCGTCATCGCAGTGTGAGTGGCGATCAGGATGGGCAGCCCATTTAGCTTCCTCAACATCAGTGTAGCCATTTGCAATTTGTATTAGCTCACCAATGGTTGTGGGCCTCTTGCGATACAACTTTCCACGGAGCTGCTTGTGCTGTAGCCCTTTGGTGAATGTAGCGTTGGCCTCTGGCGTCGCTAATGTTGGGTACGGAGTTAATCATCTCTGAGAAGTGCCTGATGAAGTTATGTAGGGACTCCCCTGGAGGTTTGGTGATGGTTCTCCATATCATACTTGGTGTTGGGCTGCTCGCACATAGCCATGTAGTTCTTAGGTGAAGACCCTTTTGAGGTCATCCCAAGATCAGATGGAGTTCTCCCATAGGCTGAGAAGCTAGTTGTTCATAGACTGGTTGAGCATGATAGGCAAGTAGTTTGCCATGACGTCTTCACTTCCGACCGTAGCTCTCATGGTGATCTTGTAAAGAGTTAGCCACTAGGTAGGGTTTGCCTTGCTATTGTAGGTGTTCACCCATGAATCTTGAAGCCCATAGGCCATTGGATGGCTTGAAGCCTCGCTGCTGAAAGGTTGGAGCCAGGAGCTAGTGATGGGGGCGATGGGTGGTGCTCAGTGTACAATAGATGCTTTGTGCTCTTCATCGATCTACCACTAGGTGTTCCATCTTAGTCTCATACCGCGTGGACCTGCTATTCTTGATGCGACCCCATGCAGTTGAGATTAGCATTGATGAGCTCACGAGCATCGTGTGAGGGGTTGATTGACCTCCTAATTGGCATCATGGTTGCCACCCTGGCCTCTTGGAGGGAACGAAGGGCAGTCCGTCTTGGCATGAATGTCCTTCATAGTTGCCCCTAGAGCCTCTATAGAGGTAGGGGCCACCACCTTGGTGCCGAGGGTGCTCGACGCCTTGATGTTGACTTCCTCTAGTCATGGTGGGAGTGGTAGCTATGAGCCAACATGGTCGAATAAGATGGGTTGGGGTTCCTAGAACTCATTGACCTAAACTTGAGCTGCTATGATATGTGCTCGAACCTTCTCGACCTCTAGAATTTGAGGAAGTTTCTCGAGCTCAGTTGAAAGCAATGTCGACATTGGTGCTTGGGGTTTGGTGGACTAGCTAGTCACCCACCATGTCGAACTCCTCCTCCTAGATTATGCCCCCTGGTGTGGTTGATCGTGTCCATCCATGTCGCCCCCATAGGCCACCTCTATGTCTTGATGACTGTTGGCGATTGGAGTTCTTTGCCAGGCGAGTGTTGCACTCGTCAAAGTTTCACTGTCCTTGGTCGCACTATCATGGCTAACATGGAAAATCATGCCCCCAAACCCTAGAGGGAAAGTAGGGTAGGTCGATGTAGTCTTGGTTGAGCCCTCGGAGTAATCATCGAGGCTTTCCTCTAGGACATCATGGAGGGAGTTAGCCATAAGCTAGCGAATGGCCACCATATTGACCACGGGTGCGGGTTGATCGGACTTAGTTGGATCAATCATGTAGAGGTTGGTGACGCAATTGTAACACCCTAGTGTTAAGCATTGCATTTGGCACTTGCATTTCATGAGGACAAGCATCATCCAAGCATTCATGAGCATGAGCATATGGAATTTCATCTTATTCTTTACATATTATCACATGTGATGTTGATTATATACATGCATATGCTTGTGATCATGTGTGACCAATGAAAGAGATGGTTATGAGGTAAAAAACACCTTAGACATGTGGTGGCCTTACCACGCGTGTCATGGCCGAACAGCATAGGTCGCGCACACCATGTGGTGGCCGTACACTGGCATTAGCCTAGCTAGTTGGGTTAGAAGGGGGAGAAGAGGGTGACACACTGCTGCCGCTGCTCATTCTCGCACCGACTTCTCTCACTCGCTCTCGCCCTCGCCACGACCAACGCTGAGCCACAACGCCACTACCATGCCCTCGCCGACAAATACGCCACCACCATAGCACCACCTCTCAATCCCTCACACCCATAGCTCTACCGTCCCTTGCTCCACCTTGCTAACCTGCTAAGATCGCCTTTTGAACCAAGGTTAGGGCCCTTGGGCCACGATGTCACCGCGAACACCATTGGCACCGCCGAGCTCGAGCTCACCATGGACGTGCTCATCGGAGCCCTCATGTCTTCTCTCTTCTAGTGTTAGGGTTAGGTTAGAGCTAGGTCTAGCTCAAGGCAAGAGCTTAAGGCTGATGCTGGCCTTGTCAGAGCAGAACGCCACCGTGCCGCTGTCGTGCTTGTGCTGCCGTGCCATCATGCACAGCGCCCGTGCCTCAGCAGCACCCTCGCAAGCCCCTATCCAAACCCTAGGTCTTTGCTAGGTCCCAGTAGAGGTGTAGCCAAGCCCAGTCTGAGCTCACCATGGTCGGATATAGCCGGTGCGCCGCCACGCATCGCCGCTGTTGAGCTAGCTCTAGCAAGTCTCTGAGCCAACCGAGGGTACCAGTCGACGCGGAACGGAGAGACAAGTGTAGTGGTGGTGACGCTACCACCGAAGACCTTGCCGTTGGCGAGCTTTTCGCTAGTCAACCATCGCTCTGCTTTGGTGTGGCTGACCTATGGGGTCAGTTGACTCTCGGGGCCCATGCGTCAGTCATAGCGCGGGTGTATGAACCGGGTGCACCTAGCAGCTGAGCTCGATTTGAAATTCGGTTTTCTTTATTTATTATTCTAGATTTTGTAGCAAAATTCAAAAATTCATATCTAGGGCTAGGAGTGCCCAAATGAAGTGACCCAAATTTTCTTGGATTCTTTATGAAGTGTAATATTTGATAAAAATATGAAATTGAACTGTTTGGGATATTTTTCTGGGGAATTAAATTGAGCTGTATAAGTGCTTTTAAATTTGTTTACATCTAGTAAAATGCATATTTTGAGCTAGGAAAGTGCAAAAATTGTCATTCCTAATTTTACTGGTCTTGTGTTGACATGCTCTAGCTAGGAAAATTTCTAAACCTACAGTAGGTATGCTTGGAATATGGTCTTCCTATTTAACCTTGATTAATTACTAGTTTATAGTGAAAATAAATGGGGTAAAAATACATAACTTATCATTATGCAAATTTTTACACAGCGTTATGGTGCTAGGATGAAAGTAAGAAAAATATAAAATTTATTGTTTGACACTTTTCACTAGGCTAAACTATTTTTGCTAAAATAAGTCTATGCAACTTGTTATTTTTGTAGAGATGGTTATACTTATACAAATGAGAGAATTCCTTATTTGACACTAGGGAAAATGAGTCATTCCTTTCTTGGCCCTAAAATTTTCTTCGTTCCTTATTTGACACTCGCTTAAACTTTCATCCCTAATATGACACCGCAGTCAAATCCATTAGCTAACGGTGTTAAGTGGCTGTTAAAAAGACCTTTTTGCCCTTGGGCGCTGGCGCATGCATGTAGCACATGCAGAGGTGTGGACGCCAGCATGCAGCGTATCTGGCCGCTGGCTGCTCATGTGAGTTCAAGTCATATTAGGGATGAAAGTTCAAGTGAGTGTCAAATAAGGAACGAAGAAAATTTCAGGGCAAGAAAGGAACGACTCATTTTCTCAGTATCAAATAAGGAATTCTCTCTATCCAAATGGCATGAAATTTGTACAGTAGACTTTTAGGGGTCATATGTAGGCTACTGTAATTTTCTCAGAATTTACTGTGCAATTTGATATGTGTTCCTTATTTCACCTTACTGTCCAAATAAATTAATAAAGGACATTTAAATAATTTATTTGGGCTTGACCATTATGTTTTCTAAAGTGTATATGATGTCTATAAGTTGTTGGTACCATTGGTTGTGCCCAAATTTAATTGCTTTTATACAGTGAAATATTAATTGCTCTATAATTTAATTATAGTGACTGTTTTGGATAGTTTCTGTTGTTAAGTAAATTGTCTGGGTAAAATTATGTTTGCTGTGAATCTTGTCAATAACAAAGTTATAGATAACTTACCTATAATGCTTGTGTCCAATTTTCATGGCAATAGGCTAAATGGTTTTTTAGAGTTATAGCTATTGGAAGTTGGTCTCCAGAAATGCTTATTTCTTGAAATTTCTGTATAGATCTAGGGAAATTGCTTTGTTTGACCTTGATAGTTGTTGAATCATCTTGAGATGACTATAAGAAAGTTGTAGAAAATTTTATTAGATTTCCAAAAAGTCTTGTTTCCTATTTGTTAGATTTGTATAACTCTAGATATGGCCAAAATAAGTAGTTGTTGTTTACAGTCTAGGAAATGACTAAGTCAAATTGTCATTGTTTGTCTTATGTGATGCTTGTGTATATTCTTAGGATAATTGAGATTAGTTGTTAGCTGCAGGTTATCAGCCTTTTACTGATGATGAACAACTTTACCTTAGGTTACTAGAACTTGGCGAGTGTATGTTTCTTGTACTATAGAAGAGATATGCACCTACTCAGTAAAGATCAACTAGAAGAAAGTTATACATCTACTTGGTCAATGAATGTTAAACTTATCATACATCTTGTAGATAACCATGCTCATGCATATACACTTCATCAGGTCATCTCATCTCTTATGCATTCATGATACTCATTTATGCATATACATGCAATAGGTTCACCAAAAGGAGTGACGCTACTCGAGTTTGAACCCTGAGCAGTGAGGAGGAGCAGCAGGCAGCCTAGGAGCTAGAGTTTCAAGCGGAAGGAGGAGTCAATGTGGAAGATCTTCCTAAGTGTCTTGATCACCAACCTTCCTCATTTCTAAAAGGCAAGCCCCGGAGCATTCTAAGCCTGCTATGTTTTCTAAATATCAACTTGAGTCCTTTTATGTTGATGCATTAAGTACTAAGGGTCGATTGGAACCACTTGTTGCATATACTTTCCTTATCCAAACAAATATATCTTGAATCCTATGTAGGTCTAGGATCGAATATATGCTTAGCCATGCTTAGTCTGATAGAGGTCAGGGTGATTTTCTATCACCTTCAAGATATAGGCAGATATCTGGTCATGGTTGGCTATAATTGCTATAGTGGAAATAACCATATATTGATGAATAAAAGAAGACCAAGTAGGGATTGTGATAGAGAAAGCAACAAGGCATGGAGGTCTTAGTGCCTTATTTATCCAAGTCTATGTCGGTTAAGGACCGATTCGCTATACATCCTCATGTCATGTTGAATGCATGCCTAACACTTAGTTGGCTAGATAAGTCGTTCTGACCTGCGAAGCCGAGTAGCTCAACTTAGGCTGGGACTCCGATAACTGAAAGTGCACACACTAGAGGAAGTAAGGATATGCAGGGGAGCTAGTGGCGTGAGTGTCAAGGGCAGGCCTAAATTTATTCCTAGAAAACCCTAATTAACATAGATAAATAAAAACAAACAGAAAGTTTCTACTAACACATGTCATATTATGACTCTACTGCATATATCCATTCTCAAGGATTCCAAAACATCCTCATTTGATATTTTATGATTTTTCTACGATTTACTATGAATTTCCAAAGTTTTAGTCCGATTTAGATGCATACAAGAAAAAGAAAAGGAAAACACATTTGCATCTGGAACCCTAAACTTTCTAGGAATCAAATAGGCCCAGATATGAAAAATCCTTCTCTCTAGTAATCTTATATTAGAACCCTACAAAGAGTTTCTATCTACATTTGTACCCTTCTTCTTCTTCCTCGATGGGAAACAAGAGCTGGATGGTGGCAGAGAACGTCGAGGAGGAATAGGGGCACCAGGATTCCTATCGTGGCTAGCCCTGGGCTACGCCTGGCCCTAGCTTGGCCAACAGTAGTGGCTAGAGGAGGAGCGCTATGGAGGAGGAGTGGCTGTGTGAGCTCCTTTGCTTGGCCATAGCGAGAGAGAGACTAGAGAAGAGAGAGCGAGAGAGATAGACACTGAGAGGGAGAGCGAGCGAGAGGAGGGTGTCAGGTCTCCTTTTCCTCTTGAGCATGGGGTGAGGTGGCACACATGTAGGTGGGCACATGAGGCCACATGTGGCAGTGACACGCTACGGCCAGGTCGCCCATGACGCTCTGCTGAAGGCGTTCCAATTGGCCAGAAAAATGACTAAGCTTCAAACTTTCTCCCTATATATCTTTCAAACGATTTGATGATTCGATCAACCAATTATTCCTTATTGTAGATCTACATGAGTACTACAACTTTGATTAATGAAGCTTGTCCAAATTCGAACTAGTTTGTGAGATATTAATTCCCAAAGAGAGCTTCATCAAAACTGAAACCTAAAAACAGCACTGGGTTCCAACTTGGGGGCTCTATTATACTAGGTTAGAGACTAAACTAGGTCTTGGTACTTAAACAAAAGTTGTTCTACTTAAACTAAACTACAACTTTGCTTAATGGATCTAGGATTGGTTCGGCTTGGTTTGAAAGATATAAATTCCCAAAGGAGGGTACTTGAAAACTAAAATCACGATTAAGAAATTCAGGTTAAGTCCATGAAGTTCAGTGAAACTAGCAGTTTGGGGAAACTAAATTTGGCAGTCCAAACGAGCTCCAAATCTGGTGAGACTTGTTTTGTTGTTTCCTTCACAAAGTGTACTTCAACTCATATTAAGGAATCTAGTTGAGTGACCATTTGAATTTGGACGGGAAATTATCGGGAACATGTCAACTTAATTCTGCCGATTAGGGACTTGGAAAAATTATGGTGAAACCAAAATAGCACTACATTCGAATTTGAGGCCACTGTTTGAGCCACTTAGGAGTTGAATCAGGGCTTGGTCCAAAAATATTGTTTGTTATACTCCACTCAAACTTTAACTTTTATTAAAGGTCAAACTTCACCACTTGTTGGTGCAAAAAGTGACCAACAAGTCAATATTTGTAGTTTTGTCATACGTTGTGATTGGATGTGGCCTAGCACTCAATGAAATAGGGTTTATACTGGTTCAGGCAACATGCCCTATGTCCATTTTCAGTCAGTCGATGACTTTATTCCTAAGCCTAGGTGCTTAAAGTCTGTTGTGGGGTTACAAACAAGTGGGAGTAAGATGGGGGTGTTAGAGGTCTGGTCGGACCCTAGACTAAAGGGCCAAGGGTGATGGGAGCTCCTACATGCACTAAGTATTGGAATGTATGCTTTGTGTAGCTTTAGAGATCTAGAGTCATGGAGCTATTCGAGTGCTCAAAATGTCTAAATCTAGCAGAGAGAGTCAGAATGACCGTCATCTTTTATGAGAGAGTGCATCCCCTTTTATAGATGAAGGGAATGGCCTTAGAAGTTTAAGAGAGAGAGAGGGGGAGAGTGTGTGTGTTAACTGTCTTGTTGCCCATGCCTGTCGGGTATAAGATAGTTTGTTCGGTGCCCACATGATACTATTGATGCCCAGATGCATGTGGCATGCTCCATCATGTTGTTCTAGGTATGACAAATGTTCGGCGCCTACCATACTGTAGGACAAATGTTGGCTCCTATAACACTATTCATGTTTTGACATGTCTGAAAGGTCACAAAGTACCCCTCTAGCATGGCCTGGTGGTACTGTCCTATAGGTGTGTAGGGTACGGTCCTTGGTATTGTGGTTGACTTCAGCGCCTTGCCTTATCTGCTCTACTTGATTCTTGGGTCTTCACCGAGTGGGCAGTCCCCTGGTCGGTTGTTCCTAGTTGGCTCTGACCGAGCCCATCAGAGAAGAGCCATAAGTAGAGGTTCGGTGTATTTCTAGTTAGAGAAGTGGGTTGGAGTCAGAAGCAAGCATCGTCCCCTCCTTGGCCAGGCCTTTCAGGTCGGCTGAAGCGGGTTGGAGTTAGAAGCGAGCGTCGTCCCCTCCTTGGCTAGACTTTCCAGTCAGAGAAGCAGGTCAGAGTCAGAAGCGAGCATCGTCCCCTCCTTGGCCAGGCCTTCTAGATGGAGACTAGATCGCTCCTCTTGCCTGTCATTAGGTATCTAGGCCAGCCTAGGAGTTGCGCATTATTTGTAATGCCGTCTGCGGGGCTGAGCTTTTGTAGGGAAGCTCGCCCATTTGGGACCCCGGGTTTAGGAATCCAATAGGAGCCCTAAGCTCCTGAGCGATTCAGTTAGAATTGTCTAGGGATTTTTCATTTTGCCAGCGGGTGCGCGTGAATGCACCCGGTGGGTGTAGCCCTCGAGCCCTTGGGCGATTTGGGTAGAATCGTCTAGGGACTTTTTGACTTGCCAACGGGTGCGCATGAGCGCACCCGGTGGGTGTAGCCCCCTGAGCCTGCATTCGACTAGTGAGTCGGTTGGAGGTTGAGTATCTTGGCACTCTTTCCTAGGGGCCGTAGACTCCTGTGTTTCTGCCGATCGAGGTGTTCGCCCATGTTTGTCCCACCCATGACTTGCGTGGTCGGTTGGTTTCCCAAGTCAACATAAGGCGACCTGAGCCCCTAAGCCCTATTGGGTTTGGTAGGGGTTAGTCTAGTTCTATGTGTTACCCTATCCACGGTTTCCACAACCATAGGGGCTGAGCTAACGTCGCTTACCTCGATGGCTCGAGCAACGCGCTCGGTGAGCTCACTAACGGGCATGTTCGAGTAGAATTTGGGTCTATCATTCGTAACAGGGTCAGCATAGCCCTCATGTGGCATTCCACTACTCCTTAACCTACCTCCCAGCAGATGCCTGGGTCATTCTAGAGACCGACTCAGGTGGCCCGCTGGCCTCCCCTCGATGGAGATTTTGTGGGCATGGCTCGAGGTTAGGATCGAATGAGAAGGTCGAGATGACCCTATCTGCTTCTAAGCATATCGAGCGAGGGCCACTAGGGCTCATCTGCATTTTCTCCCCTAGCTCTGTTTGACACGAGGCAGCCTCGAGCCCTTCACGGGCTAGCCTTCTAACCCCGGTCGGTCAGTTGCTCATGTTGAATGAGCCAACTATCGCTTTGTGATGTAACATGAAGTGTTGTGATGCATTAATTGCATATGCAATGCTTTGGATGTATGGGATGAATGAATGATTGTATGAATGAATGTGTGAATGCATGTATGAGAAAGGATGAATGAATGATCACTGCATTAGAAAATAAAGAAAGATGGTTTGGTAAGGTTACATTGATGATTCGAGTGATGGGTTTGAGGAGCTCTTATCAGATATGTCCAAATGGATCTGTGTCCGTCGTTTGTGACAAGATGGCATAGCCCGCATGGGGCATCCCACTGCTCCTTACCTATCTCTTGGTAGTCGCCTGAGTCGTTCGATTGACTTAGGTAGCCCGTTGGTCTTTCCTCGATGGAGATCCTATTGGTGGGCCCTTCCAAACCCTGCCTAGGAAGGCGGAGGGATCATTTGCATGTGGTTGCACCTTGTTTCCTACGCCTGGGTTGTGGTAGTGGTGGGCCCAACCTAGGCCATGTCCTAGTTTTAACCAAGGCGATGTTTCATTGGGTAGGGCGCGTCCCATCGCATGGCTATCCTCAATAAATAGGGGAAGGGAAGAGGGTTTTCATCCCATTCCTCCACCTTTCTCCACCTACCGCCTCTCCTCCTTCTTCCTCCTCACCAAGCTCGTTCATGTGCCTGTGGCGGTTTCTAGGAGGGTAAAGCAAGGGAGAGGAAATCTCACTGATCCATTTGTGAATCCGGAGCACGATGTTCGAACTAGAGTCCATCCAACATAGACGAGGCGGTGCTGGTGGCCTTTGTTGAGAAGGGGCTACTCCCTCCAAAGGAGATGGCACATTGGAGGGCTCCTAGCGCTAGGGGAAGCCATTCCATGACCTCAAGCCGATGAGGTGTTCTCCTTCCTCACCTTCCACAAGAGCAGGCTAGGATATCCCGTGCACTGGTTCTTGCACGGGCTCCACAACAAGTGGGGCCTAGAGCTATAGGACTTCAATCCAACTAGGGTGCTGCACGTTGTAGGTTTCATCACCGTCTAGTGAGGCCTTCCTCACGATGGAGCCACACGTGGACCTCTTTTGGTGGATCATCACTGGGCGAGCCTTGTCCGAGGGGAAGCCACCCAAAACCGCACCGATTGGGGGCTTCACCTTGTAGAAGAAGCCAAGGCCATCAGGCTCCTACCCTGCGTACTCCCCTTGTGACTCCAATTGGGGGTGGCATGGGGAGTGGTTCTACATCAGGAACCTAGCAGGAGGCACCATTCCCACCATTCACCAGAAGAACGCTAGAGAGGTGGGAGAGCTGGTTGTGGGGTCCCTCTAGTTGGCAGAACAGGCTGGAGGTCATCGAGGCGGAGCTGCAGAAGCTGGTGTAGCATGGCCTTGATAGGCTGTGGGTGTTCCACACCTTCTTCTGCCATCGAGTCGCCCCACTAGTGGAGAGAAGGCGGTTGATGTGGGACTACTCTGGCCTAATAGCTCCCGACCATGCATCACCGGAGGAGTTAGCGAAGGTTGAGGTCTAGAGTTGACTCAACTAGGTGCTACAACAGAGGGATAAGGAGTCCTTGAAGGAAAGCCTAGACCTCTCCATGCCACGAAGATGTCCAATCTGGTACGCTCCCCTCTTCTTATTCCATGATCTCTTTCTCTTGCTCTCCTGTATTTTGACTTTGAGTTGTCTATTTTCATAGGGACTCACAGGTTACAGATCCTGGCCGCATCTTCTGAGGTGGCCGGAGGGTGTAGCTCAGCAAGCCACTCTGAAAGGGGCAGCGGTTGCCAAGAAGAAGAGAGCTAAGAAGGCCCAGAGGAGGCACAAGAAGGAGAAGGAGATCGCCTAGTGGGAGCGGACCGGTGAAAACTAGAGTGATGCTGAGGCAGAGCTCGAGTCAGAGGAGCCCACGGATATAGGTGGCGACACAAGCACCTCTGAGGATGATGGAGACTAGGGTGTCATTGCAACCTCAGTGGAGCATCATGAGCTTGCTCCTGCATCCATCAGCGATGGGCAGGATGCGGAGAGGCATGGCGACGTTCCCATGCCAAGGAAGTGCCGCCGCGAGCTCGGATGCCACCGTTGAGCGAGAGGCGAAGTGGGCACTGGTCACCACACCCTTTAGAGGCATTGTTGGCTTTGCCCCCCTGCTCTGAGCGTGGCGGGGCACGCTGGCCAGGTTGGAGGAGCATGCTCATACCCACATATCTTTGGGGTCGGTGCGTGCACATGACCCACAACAGGGGAGATGCCCCATCAGTTGCCCCAGGTGGGTGCGCCATAAGCTGATGGTCATGGCGACTCATGGGCCAATCAGGAACTGGCTGGGTCAGCTCCTCCCTTGGTCAATATGAGGGGGCATGATTTGCGACCCATGAGCGGTTCTCGTCCGGCGGGCTCATCACCATCGGGTCAGGGCTTCAGGGCCCTGCCCCTTTCATCTAGGTATGTACCTATGCTACTTTTGATCTCACATTTGAGTTTTTTGAGCATGACTGACTTGTACATATTTGACAACGGACTAGGGACTAATGGGACTAGGCATCGCCCCGCCTCCCGTGCTGGGAGGAGTGGAGACCCAGCCTGTAGCGAGTCGAGATGAGCGGCGGGGAAAGCAGACTAGGCAGTGGTGCGACCTTCCCTTTTAGGGGTTGCGTCCTCCGGCCGATCATGAGTATAGCGGCGGCAGCGGTGATGGCGGCAATCCCCATGGTGATGGCGGAGGTTGGGTCGGAGGTGACCCTTGCAATCCCTCCCCCAACAGCCATGGCAGAAGAGAGGAGGGAGACCGGGCTCCCAGCCTTGCTCGGCATAGGAACACATGGCTTGCCCTCCTGGTCAGAGCTAGAGGGGCCAGGAGGAGACATGGCCTGGCTAGAGGCAGAACATCCATCGGTGGGCCACGGAGTTGAGATAGTGGAGATCCCCTGCTCTAGTGAGGCAGGCACTAGGGTGGAGCCAGCCAGCCGTTCCACCATTGAAATAGTTGGTGATGGTCTGATCGTCGCATGATATTGCGATGGCTAGATCTTCCAGTGAGTTGGGGGCAACCCACGAACTGGTGTGGCCCTGCCTTAGCGACCCAAGGAAGGCTTGGTTCGTCCTTCGTGACAAGGAGGAGGTGATGCTTTGGCACTTGCTAGAGGAGAGAGGGCTGTCAATGGAGTCCAATCTCACCCAAACCTAGGCAAAGCTCAAGGAGGCATTGGATAGGTTGAGCTCATCTATCAGGCAGCCTCAGTTGACCTGCTGCGCATCACCGAGGTAAGCTTTCTATGTTTTTAGCATTTGTCCTCGACTCCTTGGTCTTCCACTGGTTGTCTCAGCGTGCTTGCTTCTTGCTTTATAGGAGTTAGAGGCGACGTCAATCCACAAGTCCCATTTCCTTTGGAGGAACACGGTCAGATGGAGCGGGAAGCTATGATGTGTCGGTGGGTCAACGAGCTTGAGCGCTAGCTAGAATCCACCAGCTGCGAGTCCCAAGACCAGGTAGCCTGAGGTGACGGGAGCGTGGGCGATAGAACTGCTCGTGGTAGAATGGGTGACTACTACTGAGTAGGGACTTGACACCATGAAGGTCCACCTAGCAGAGATCGAGGCAACGCTCCTAGAAGTCCTTGGAGGCTCTAGAGACAGAGCGGAAGGCCCTGGTCGGAGGTTGATCGAGAAGTGCGCGCGCTCTAGGGGCAAGTGCTTGGGGTGGAGGAGTCGAATGCTTGACTGCTTGAGAAGGTGACCTAGTAGGAGGAAGGAGGAAGGACTCTCCATCCTCGAAAACACCCACCTTGGTATGTACCTATTCTGCCTTTGGTTGATGTCTCAGGTTTTCCTTTCCTTTGCTTCTGAACTTGTCGTCCTTTTTCTAGAACTGGGTGGAAAAGTTGGTTCTCTAGAGCAGGAGCTAGAGACAGCCAAGGCAGTGATCGGTCAAAGCATGGAGGCTCTAGCCAAGTCCCTTGAAGAGCGATGTGCTCTCGAGGGGGAGCTCGACTAGATTTGCAACGTCGCCTAGGTGGTCATTTCCGAGGTGTTCGGGTCGGCGCCGAGCACCAGTACGCCTGTCGTCCAGTTGGTAGAGGTCCCAAACGAAGTTTGGGCGCTCATCTCTGATGGGATGTTCTATGGGGCATCGAGGGTGTAGACCTTAGTGGCAATGCACCACCCAGACCTAGACTTGCCGCCATCTGTAGAGGGTACACCAATGGCTGGAGCACGGATGCAATCCATGCGCTTGGGGAAAGCTTGGTGCCATACGCACAGATGTTGGCCGAGTAAGTCTCGACATAGTGGATAATGGAGGCTCACCGTTCGAGCATGGCTAAAGGCATGCGCCAAGAAGGTGTCATCCAGCCTACGGATGGAGTGGAGACTAGGTCAGAAGCGAGCGTCGTCCCGCCTCTAACCGAGCCAAATGTCATCCCATCGGAAAGTGATCGGTCCCTTATCCTCGTCGATCGAGCCATCAGCTGATGCCACCAGGCGGCCACAATAGAATTTAGGGTAGAAGCAGTCAATATGTGTAAAAGATAATTTCATGGGGGAGCCCCTATGTGAATAGTTTTTTGTATTTATGAATACTTTAATTTCATTTTGTGATGGAATCACTTTGTAAGGGGAAGCTTGTCCCATCCATTCCTTGTTTTTACCCTAGCATAGCTATGTTTTTTATCCTTTCTTTTTTGCACCTACCCATTTGACCCATAGGCTACAACCTTAAGAACCCAGGCATGGCCCGCGAGGCTCAACTACTCGTAATCGTAGGTCGTGCAGGGTGTGATCGGTTGGGAGTTTAAAACAAAGTTACGTAGGGTAAATAAATGAATAGACTACCCTTTTGTTTGGGTGAAAAAGTATTACTATATGATAGCAAAAAAGAGGGGTGGTATCGCACCCTCATGGAGCCCCTGAGCGACCTAGGCCAAGAGTGCTCGGGCTAAGGTGCTTGTAGGAGCAAACGTTGAATGAAAGAAAATGGTAAGACCGAGCTTTAGGGGAAGAAATGATGTAACTGTTCGATGTTCCATGTGTTGGTGAGAATGTTGCTGTTGTCATCCTTTAGTCGGTAGGTGCTCGGTTGGATCACCTCAGTCACCGTATAGGGTCCTTCCCATGGTGGAGAGAGTTTGTGTTTCTCCTTGGTTGATTGGGTTCTTCGGAGCACGAGGTCTCCGGCCTAAAGGATCCTCCCTCTGATTTTTCTTTCTTGGTACCTGTAAAGAGTTTGCTAGTAGCGAGCAGAGCAGATGATGGTCATCTTGCGAGCCTCCTTGAACAGGTCAACCGCGTCCTGCTAGGCCTCTACGACTCAATCTTGGTTAAAGGCCTTCACTCTTGGGGCACCGTGGTCGAGGTCGGAGGGCAACACTGCTTCAGCTCCATAGGCTAGGAAGAAGGGTGTGAACCCTATGGATCGGTTTGGGGTCATTCTCAGGCTCCAGAGGATCACTGGGGCCTCTGCAACCCATCGCCCAGTGTATTTACTAAGTCGGTCGAAGATGTGTGGCTTGAGTCCTTGGAGGACCATGCCATTGGCCCGCTCGACCTGGCCGTTAGTACATGGATGTCCAATCGAGGCCTAGTTGATCCTGATGCCATATCCATCACAAAAGTCTAGGAACTTCTTCTCGGTGAAGTTAGTTCTATGGTCAGTGATGATACAATTAGGAACACTAAAAGGTAGATGATGTCAAGGAAGAACTTGACCGCCTCTTCTGAGCGAATGTTGGTGATGGGCTTCGCCTCTATCCACTTGGTGAATTTGTCCACCGCTACGAGTAGGTGAGTGAACCCGCCTAGGCCCTTTTTGAGGGGTCCTACCATGTCGAGGCCCCAAACCATGAATGGCCAGGTGATAGGGATGGTTTGGAGCACCTGTGCCGGCAAATGAGTGTGCCGAGCCTAGAACTGGCATCCCTCACACCTGTGGACGATCTCCTCTACATTTCACAGCACAGTGGGCCAGTAAAACCTTGGCGAAAGGCTTTTCTGACCAGCGACCTCGGGGCCATGTGATGTCTATAGATTTTAGCATGGACTTCGAGGAGGAGGTATTTCCCTTGGTCAGTAGGGACGCACTTCATGGGTACTCCCAACGGACTTTGCTTGTAAAGTTCGTTACCAAATGTGATGAACCTCTTGGTGCATCAAGCGATTCATCGTGCTTCAGTCCTTTCTAGTGAGAGAATCTCCTCGAGGAGGTAGGTGAGTAGCGGTGCTCTCTAGTCGGCTTGATCGAGTGCTACCACAGCGACATCGACGGGCGACGTTGTCATGGAGGCACCAAGGTCGGAGCCCCCGAGTGCTAGATTGGCATTAGGGTGTGTCTAGATTGGACCTTCTAGGATGTGGGCAGATGGCTCATGAAGGTCATTGATGAAGACCCCATCTGGGGATGGAGCCCAAATGGTAGCCAATTTTGTGAAAAAATTGGCGGCATCATTGTCCTTTTGGGGGACATGATGTAGTTTGATTCCCTAGAATTTTTCCTCGAGCTTGCGCACCTCCTAGCATTATGCTGCCATGAGGGGGCTCTTACAAGAGGACTCCTTCATGACTTGGTCGATGACCAACTCTGAGTTGTTGTGGATGTACAGCCACATAGCGCCAAGCTCGATGGCGATGCGCAGTCCGTTGATGAGGGCCTTGTATGCTGTGGCATTGTTTGAGGGCGAGAAATAGAGGTAGATCATGTAGCGAAGCCTGCTCCCATCCGAGGAGATCAGAACCACTCTAGCCCCTGAGCCAGGCGCCATTACAGACCCATTGAAGTACATCATCCAGCACTCGTGGATGATGTTAGGGGTCGAGAGCTTGACCTTCGTCCATTCGGCGATGAAGTCCATGAGATCCTTAGATTTAATAGCGGTGCGAGGGATATACCTGATGTCATGGCCCATTAGCTCGAGCGCCCACTTGGAGATCCATCCCATGGCATCATGGTTGTGAATGATGTCTCCCAGTAGGAATGAAGTGATGACCATGACTTCGTTGTCGATGAAGTAGTGTAGGAGCTTCTAGGTCACCATTAGCACTACGTATAGAAGTTTCTGCACCTAGGGGGAACCAAACCTTGGCATCGGTGAGTACCTTTCGATGAAGTATATGGGTCATTGGACCTTAAGGTGGTGTCCTAGCTCCTCCCTTTCGATGACTAGGGCGGCGCTCACCACGTGGTTGCTTGCCATGACATAGAGGAGGAGGGGTTCTCCCTGTTCAGGAGCGATGAGGATTGGGGCCAACGTCAGTGACGCTTTGAGGCTCTCCAAAGCCTATTGTGCTTCCTTAGTCTAGATGAACATATCTATCTTTTTGAGTAGCTTGTAGAGAGGCATCCCCGCTCACTTAGCCAAGAGACAAATCGGCTCAGGGTGGCCAAACAGCCGGTGAGCCTTTGTATGCCCTTGATGTTGTGTATAGGGCCCATGTTGGAGATGGCCATGATTTTTTTGGGGTTGGCCTCGATACTGTGTTTGACACGATGTATCCAAGAAGCTTCCCCTTTGGAACCCCTGAAAACACAATTTTTGGGATTCAATTTGATGTTTAACCTTCGGAGGTTCACGAACATCGCGGCCAAGTTCATGATTAGGTAGCAAGCTTGAGCCGTTTTGACCACTATGTCATCAACATAGATGGTGATTGTTAGTTTTGGCTACTCGACTTGGTTAGGCTGGTCGAGCAGATTGATTTGGTCGGCAAAGCATTGCTGCATGCACCGTTGATAAGAGGTGTTAGCGTTCTCTAGACCAAAAGGCATGGTTACATAGTAGTATGAACCATACGGGGTGATGAATAAGTTGCGAGCTGGTCGGACTCTTTCATCATGATCTAGTGGTAGCTTGAGTAGGCTAGAAAAAGGAGGGGATTTCGCATCCTAAGGTGGAGTCGACTATCTGGTCTATGCATGGCAAAGGAAAATGGTCCTTCAGACACGCCTTGTTGAGGCCAGTATAATCAATGCACATTCTCCATTTCTTGGTCTTCTTTTTAACAAGAACAAGATTGGCAAGCCAGTCGGAGTGGTATACCTCCTTGATGAATTCGACAGCGAGGAGTTTGGCAACCTCCTCGCCTACGGCCCTGTGCCTCTCATCGAAAAAGCGACGCAGTCATTGCTTGGTGGGCTTTGAGCCTAGGACAAGGCGTAATGTGTGCTCAGCAACCTCCCGTGGTATGCCTAGCATGTCAGAAGGTTTCCATGTCACGATTAGCGCATAGAAAGTCGGCGAGCTCGCATTCCTATTTAGCTGGGAGCTAGGCCTAGATCCACGCCGTCTTAGCTTCCTCGAGTGGGCGGAAGGTAGTTCAGGAGGTTGGCTTGTTGTAGTCCAGGACTATTAGAGTCGATGAATTTTTGAGCTGAGGGAGCTCGGATGAGTTGATGACGGCAGTGGTGAGCTCATAATGCTTGCGGTCGCACGTGTAGGTGTGCGATAAGGTGCTACCCACAGTGATGACGCCGTTCGGTCCTGGCATCTTCAACTTGAGGTTGGTGTAGTTGGGGATCACCATGAACTTGGCATAGCATGGCCACCCTAAGATGGTGTGGTAGGACCCTAGGAAGCCCATCACCTCGAAGGTGAGGACCTCTGAGCAAAGGTTGGCTTGGTCACCAAACGTGATGGGCAGGTCGATCTACCCGAGCGGGTATGCCTGTATCCCTGGGATCATGTCGTTGAAGGGAGAGCTCACTGGGCAGAGCTCCGACTAGGGGATGCGCATGGCATCGAGGGTGTCAACGTAGAGAATGTTGAGGCCACTACCTCTGTCCATTGGCACCTTGGTGAGGTGCCTCTTGCAGACAATGGGGTCAACGACGAGTTGGTAGCGACCCAGTTTGGTGACGTGGGAAGGATGGTCCCTCTGATCAAAAGTGATCGGGGATTCTAACCAGCTAAGGAAAGAAGGGACGACTGTTTCGGTGACACATGCCTCTCTGTAGCGCACTTTGTGCTGGCACTTGGAATAGACATCATCGGATCCCCCGAAGATCATGAGGCATTCCTCGGGATTGGGAAAGCCATCATCATCCTTGCCTGCTGCACCTCCTTTCTTGGGCGCTGCCTCCTTGCCCTTTCCTTCCTTTAGCCCGCTGGCCTGCCGCAGAAAGCGCTTGAAGAGTTTGTAGTCCTTGTAGAGGTGCTTCATGAGGAAGGTGTGGTTAGTGCATGGGCTCTCCATGAGCATGTTGAGGTGCTACTCGCCTACACGATCGGCTGTGGTGACCAAAGCAGAGTGGGCTAGTCGGCACCGATCGTTTTTGTTCCTTTTGCCCCTTTGCATGGATGGGCCCTCATCTTGGTCCTTGTGCTTGGCCTTGCCCTTGCCCTAGCCTCCACTAAAGACCGCTCTAACCGCCTCCTCACTGGAGGTGTGGTTTGTGGTGACATCGAGCACGTCGCGGGTGGTATAGGGCTTCAGACAGCCGAGCTTGTGGATCAAGGACTCACAAGTTGTCCCAGAGAGGAACATGCTGATGACGTCCACGTCAATGACATTAGGAAGGGAGTTGCATTGTTTTGAGAACCTATAGATGTAATCCCATAAGCACTCATTGGGCTCCTACTAGCAGCTCTTGAGGTCCCAGGAATTCCTAGGATGGACATACGTCCCCTGGAAATTCCTAATGAAGATCCTCTTGAGATCCGCCTAGTCGTGGATGCTGTCAGGTGGAAGGAATTTGAGCCATGCTCGAACAAGCTCCCCCACGCAGATGGGGAGGTATTGAATGATGAAATGTTCATCATCTAGTCCTCTGGCTTGGCAGGTGAGCTAGAAGTCTTTGAGCCATATACCAGGATTTGTTTCCCTGGTGTATTTGGCGATGTTGGTAGGTAGTCGGAAGCGCTATGGGAAGGGTGCTTTTTGGATGCGATGGCCAAAGGCCCATGGTCCTAGGCCATTCGGGCTAGGACTTTGGTTGTCTGGTCAGTGACCATGCCTAGGGTGCATTTCCTTGCTCCCCTCGATGGTCTAGCCAAGGCCATGTGCCACCTGCTCTCACCACCCCTTGATGGATGCCATCATCATGCCGGGCTTGACACCGATTGTTGATGATGCTGTGAGTGTCTCGGTTCGGCCTGAACCATTCGCGCATAGGGGGTCGGTGCAGAGTGGGTGCCAGGTTAGGCCGTGGTGTAGCTGTGGCCTCCTGTTCCACGCCTGGCAACTATAGTGGTGACCAGATGGAGTGATTCGACTAGTGCACCCCCATTCCCCTAGTAGGGAAAGAGGCCATGAGTCGGTGTCGTGACACGGAGCTCTCTGCCTATTGAATGGTGGCAGTTTCCACCAGTGCCTAGAGGTTTTGGTGGATCACCTGCTCCTAGGGGTCGTTAGGCTCAGGAAGGCCGCGCAGAAGCATCACCATAGTGGTGATGTTCTTGCTAGCCCGAGCAAACTGTGGGGGATCATTTCCTCCGTTCATGATGTTGCGCTAGACCTAGCGGATGTGACCTCGGGCACCGCTTGCTGGGTTATGCGCACATGGCGTAGCATGCTTTGCCGAGCACATCGACGCAGGTGGTGGCTAGCTTTGTTGTCTTTGATGTAACTCCTCGCCATGCTCCTATGCACGTGCAAGGGCTTCCGCATGAGGGTCCAGAGGGGTGTGAGTCTATTGGGACTGCTACCACCAGCAGCTATCCTAGATCATCCTCCATAGCGCACTCCTGGCATAGAGGGTGGCTTGGTGCCATGACATCATCGATGCTGGAGCCATCGCTTTTAGCCTCGTCATCCACGAGGTTATGGAAAGAGGCAGGAGCCTAGCCCGCCATCCCCACAAATTCAGATGTGAGAGGGGGCGATGTTAGCATCTTTCGGAGCCCCTGAGCATATGCGTTTGTGGGGGACATGAGGCCGTAGGGGAACCGGTTGCATGGCGGTCGTGGTGGGGACAACGGGGTCCCTCTGGAGAGTCAACAGAAGATATTAAATAGCGAGTAAAGAATAATATGTACGCTACTCATAATGGGGTTTGAGCCTAGAGTGGGCTCGGAGCGAAGCGTAGGTGGCTTGTCATTGAGGTCATCGGGTGGCCCAGAGCTGGCAAAGGGCGCTCCTCCTCCGACAGGCACCGAGACAAGTGCCTCCTCATGGAGGTGAAGCACGCCAAGTTGGTCGGCGATGACCAGGCTTCCAAAGAGGAAGGTCTAGAATGGCTCGAAGATGGGACGAACCCACATCCCAATAGGTGGGAGCGTGGGAAACTCCAATGAGCTAAAGTGAATCATATCGCTTGAGCCCATCATGATGAAGATGGTGGAAAGATGTGTCATCCAATGACTAAAAGCGTGAATGTACGGCGTCCTCCCCACGGACGGCGCTAACTGTCGATGCGAAAAGTGACCAAGTGAATAATTGTAGTTTTGACATACATTGTGATCGGATGTGGCCTAGCACTCAATGACATAGGGTTTATACTGGTTCAGGCAACGTGCCCTATGTCTAGTTTTAGTCAGTCGGTGACTTTATTCCTAAGCCCAAGTGTTCAAAGTTTGCTGTGGGGTTACAAAAGGGTGGGAATAAGATGGGGGTGTTAGAGGTCCGGTCGGACGTTAGACTGAAGGGCCAAGAGTGACTGGAGCTCCTATGTGCACTAAGTACTAAAACGTATGCTCTGTGTAGCTTTAGAGATCTAGAGTTGTGGAGCTATTCAAGTACTTAGAATGTCTAAAGCTAGCAGAGAGAGAGAGTTGGAATGACCGTCGTCTTTTAGGATAGAGTGCATCCCCTTCTATAGATGAAGGGGACAGCCTTACAAGTTTAGGAGAGAGAGAGGGAGAGTGTGTGTTAACTGTCTTGTTGCCCATGCCATCGGTACAAGACAGTTTGTCAGCGCCTACCATACTGTAGGACAAATGTCAGCTGCCCGCAACACTAGTTCATGTTCTAACATGTCTGAAAGGTCGCTAAGTACCCCTCTAGCATGGCCTGGTGATACTGTCCTACTAAGTGTGCAGGGTATGGTCCTCAGTATTGCTGGTTGAATTGAGCGCCTTGCCTTATCTGCTCCACTTGATTCTTGGGTCTTCACCGAGCAGGCATTCCCATTCGGTTGTTCCCAGTTGGCTCCGACCACACCGGTCGGAGAAGAGCTGTAAACAGAGGTTCGGTGTATTTCTGATCAGAGAAGTAGGTCGGAGTCAAAAGCGAGTGTCGTCCCCTTCTTGGCTAGGTCTTCTAGTTGGAGAAGCGGGTCGGAGTCAGAAGCAAGTGTCGTCCCCTCCTTGGCCAGGCCTTTTAGTCGGAGACTGGATCGCTCTTCTAGTCTATCGTTAGGTATCTGGGCCGGCCCAGGAGTTGAGCGTCATTTGTAATGTTGTCTGCTGGGCTAAACTTTTGTTGGGAAGTGGGCCCATTAGGGACCCTAGGTTTATGAACTTGACACCACTGGTACCAACATCATTATTTCATCTTGGTCAAAGCAGCACCACGATAAACCCTAAATTAGAGCTTTGGACCGATTGAGGCATTTTCTTGGCACTTGACCAACATGAACCTTTCATAACTTTTGTTCATGAGTTCAATTAGAGTTGTTGGAGCAAGGTTGCAAGGTTTGGCCAACATCCCATATTCCCATTCACCCTGATGAAGCAATTCAAGAAAGGTTATAATTCATCATTCCATGTGACTTCTTCATTCCAAACTTCATGAAACTTTTCCAAAATTCACTATTGATGCATGTTGATGTAATGTACATGAAATAAGCATGTTTAACATTACTCATGCATAATCTTCATAAGGGTCCACATGTAAGCAAAGGTGTGTTGTCCAAGTTCAAGTTGGGACTCAATTTCATAGATTTGACCTCAACACCCTTTTTCACCACTTTTGAGATAAGGAACTAAAGCACCTAATTACCACTTAACCTATCATGTTTGAACTCAAACCCACTGCTTAGCAAGTGGCTAACACTTGGGGGTGTTATAGGGCACCCCCGTCACACTAGGAAAAGAGCCCCACGAAGGGCGCTGCACTCTCGTGAGCGGAGGCCATCCCCGTCATGGCTAGTTCAGTCACCAGAAGATCGAATTCAGTCCTTCATCGCCATCATGAACAATTGAGGCCACGAAGGGCTTGGGGGCTCCTGACGAGATCCTAATAGATGGGTACGTTAAGCCTCAGGATCTATGGTTCTCGATCGAAGAGACCCCCCAACCAACACCTCTAGGATCACCTAGGGGCTCAGGGGCTATACCCATCAGGTACGCTCATGCGCTCCCTTAGACTAAGTGTCACACCCAATTTCGCAAAGCAAAACCAAGTACTCATATATGTGCGCCCAGGATGTCCAAACACACACATATATCACAAATTGCAATAGTATCAAAGTAAAGTACTTATTACATCGCATATCTCATCATAAAGTTAAATACAAAGTTTGCTCGAAGGCAATATTATTACAAACACAGCGGAAAAACTAGCCCAACTGCCACAGGGACTCCAACTGGTGAACGTCTTCCTAGTAGTCCTGGACATCCTCCGGAAACTCTTCATATCCATTATCTGTTACCCATCTGGGATTTTCATTGGATGTAAAGCAAGTGTAAGCTCACCATGCTTAGCAAGTATGACAAAGGGATCTATGAGGCTCAAATAGGCTTGACACTAT
Source organism: Miscanthus floridulus (assembly GCF_019320115.1). NCBI lineage: Eukaryota > Viridiplantae > Streptophyta > Magnoliopsida > Poales > Poaceae > Miscanthus > Miscanthus floridulus. The sequence continues at coordinate 29,420,770 of NC_089591.1, read as the reverse complement.
TTGACTGCGGTTTGCAATTTTAGTTGATCAATTTTTAGCAACCTAAATTACTACTTTAATGAACAGTCCCAATTCCCAAGTGGTATTAAAGTATCATCAAGCTTTGTCTCAATTCCCAACCATCCATCATCCACAGTAACCACTAATCTCGAAGGATCTAGACCGCTCATATCCGTGAGCACGGCTGTTATAACAGGTTAATTATTTCTGCAGAAATTGTACATCTTTACCCACCGAGCCGTGATTCCCAATGCCGGGGTTCGTGAGACCCACTACACCTCTTCCCAGGAAGTGTGGTAGAGTTTCACTATGAAACCCTTAGCTAGTTGCACTAACAGATCGTAGCTACAAAGGAATGGCACACGTGGGCATCGCAGCATGGTGCACACCCTAACAGAAAAAGGAAAGATACCCTCTTACCCCTTACTGGAGCTATAGATGAGCTAGTACAAACTAGATAATAGGTTAAAGTTAGAGCCATTTGACACTCGGGGTTGTACGGTCCCTCCTGGGTTGCTGCTTTAGGATTAAGTCCTTATGGAGAGGCACTAGAGTACTCAACCCCGTACTCCAGCCCCCTATCTGTTGCTAAAAAGTTCCATTTTATCACATTGCATATAGTCTTTGAATATGTTTAACAATTACTTCATGTTAAGTGCTACAGCATCTATCCAAAATGCCTACCCAATAGACCCAGGTATCAAGGATATGTGGTACAAAGAATCATCTAGGTAAAGTCCTTAAAGGCAATTCAAATTAAACTCATGCATGAATGTAAGTGGTAGTAGTTCATAGGTAACAAGGGACCTTTGGTACATTTGCCTTCCTCAAAGTCATCCTAGGAGTACTGCTGATCCTGCTGGGGGTCCTTAGTCACCTCAAATGGCTCACCCTCTAATCGTGATCCAATCATCAATCAAGCATCATTCAAATCATTACATGCATACAAGATAGAACTCTATTAGAATAGTACACCAAACAGTGAAAACATATGTTGAAAAGCTTACAAATCTGTTCTACGCATTTCTACAAACACATGAGCGAAAGAATCACTCAAATCGGACTTAAAACGTGAAAGTTATGCATGAAATAAGATGTAATGGCAATTCTGTAAATAAACTAACCTATTTTTGAATTAAAATAATTAAAAATCTGAATTTAAATGAAATCTGGACCGGGCATACTATTTCTGGAAACTTCAGGGACTCAAACAAATAAAAACAGGACTAAATAAAAATTAATTTGAACTGGACTGGACCGTGGGTTGATTACTGGAAAAAGCGGGGGCTTTTCTGCAAAACACGCTCGGTTGACTGGGGTTTGACCCGATGACTGACCGGGGCTGCTGACTCATCGACACGCAGTGGCTGTTCATTGGGCACGGTGCACCACGCGGGCGTGGGCGTGCTGACGCGGCACGGTGCGCCGGGTCCACGAGTCTACGGTGGACCGGCCACTTAAACCCAACCGGTACCTAATCCTGGCCATCCACGCTGGATCCAAAGGCACAGGGTGAAAACAGGGCGGTGGCTCGCCGGGGAAGAAGGAGAGGCCGACGGCGCCATGGCCGGTGCGACTGGACCTTGGGCTATGGCTTCCTAGGGCGCCAAAGCAAGATCTGAGGGCACGGGAAGGCGGAGGGGCTCACCGTGAGTCGTCTGGAGGGGAACGCGGCGTTCGGGAAGGCTCCGAGGCTGGTCGTCGATGGTGGCCGCGAGCTGGAGAGAGAAGAGGCGCGCGGGTGAGGGTGTAGCCGGGCAAAACAACGCCAAAACGCGAAATGGGGAGTACCTACGGGCGCGGGGAGGTCCGGCGGTGCTTCGGGTGGCCTTGGCGTCGGTGTTCACGCTCGGGAGGGGGGAGGGTTCTCACCGGCGGTGGTAGCTCACGGTAGCGGGCAAAGATGGAGAAGGGCTGAGGGGAGGCTCGGCCTTTATAGGTGGGCGGCTGCGGCATGGAAGGAAGGGAAGCAGGGCAGGTTCGGCACCTTCCAAACGGGCGCCGGTGGCTTTCCATCGGTGCTGTGCCATGGCCAGGCAAAAGAAGGAAGGGGAGCACCGGGGAAGGAAGGTGGACGACGCGGCTGACGAGTGGGTCTAGACGCGCAGCGAGAGAGAAGGGCAAGGCGCTTGCGGGTGAAGCCGAGGCGGGCCGCGGCCGAGCTGGCTGCGCTGGTGGGCTGGCTCAGCGGTGAAGGCCGGCCGAGTTGACTACGCGCGCGCGGGAGGCAAACTAGGCCACGCAGGGTGCGGGCCAGTGCGTCAGCGCGGGGCAGCCGCTGGGTGGGCCACGCCAGGCAAAGCAGGCCTGGAAGGGGGAGGGAGAAGAAGGCCGGGCTAGCTGGGTTGGGCCAGAAGGTGACTTCCTCTTTTTTTAAATCAAATGTTTATCCAATCCTATTTTCTCCATTTTCATTTTTAAGTCAAATTCAAATAAGTTTTTAATGCAAATTTCAAATCATCTAGCCCTACACTCAACCAAAACCCATATGATTCGGCATGAATGCAACAAACAAGTTTCCAAACTTATAGTTTATTTTATTTATACAATATTTATTATTTAGACTATGTTAGAAATACCTAGAAAATGTATAAATAGGGCAAGAATTTAATTGCTAATTATAGTAGAATTTTGGGTGTTACACTAAGGAACTTGCCCAAGCCTGAGCACACCAAGGCCTTCGCTTAGGGCTCAAGGGCTCACCCGAGCCTTAGGCACCTGATCGACGGGAAACCTAAACCTAGCCTTCAACTCTTGCCCGACCTATAATGCCAACTAAGGCCCAGGCACAAGACGACACATCCCGAGCCACCAAGGCTCGAGGGCCCCTCGACGTAGCACTTTGGGTGCGCCCTTGCTGGCCGCTCCCTGATAGGATCACACATGGAGCGTGACACAAGAAGACAAGTTTTCCCTCAGCCTCTATGGTCTTAGGGGCTCCTGGGCCTGCCTGTCAGCCCCTAAAGCCGACCTCATTCGCCACCAAGAAGACTCTAGAAGGTCCACCTTGGAGAGGCCGGTCCAAGCCAACACAGCCTGACATGCAGAGTGTTAGAACAGAGCAGTCGAATGATGCCCAGGGCTTCTTTGGCTTTACAACCTCGCCATGGTCCACAGAGCATCGCTACAGGCCCTCCTGGACTCCAGCGCATGTAGACCATAGGCTCAACCCTCCAAACTATGATGTACCCAACCTATCTCGATATATAAGGGGTAAGGTCGGATCCTAGAGGGTAGAGGACAATCCCAGATAGATCAATCAATTCCTCACTATCCATCCGCTCTTGCTTAGCACTGAGAGCAGAACAACCCAGAGAGGGGCACCGAGAGCTCCTACACCGCATCCGTTGTCTTCCTCCTCTCCGACAAGGGGAAGGCTCCACTGGTAGCGAGGCAACCTCAGGATTAGCATCGAGCTAACCCCCTACCAAATATCTCTCTTTCTCCTATACATAATGTTGTAACCCCCCATTTTGGGTGCTCTTGAGTATAAGGATCATCAGCTGCTGGATGTAGGGCATCGATCGGCCAGAACTAGGATAAACCATTGCATTGTCTCTATGATTCTTGTGTTCTTGAGTCCACCTGAGCCACCGTAGACACGTACTCTAACACCAACTCGAACAACAATGTTTGTCATAGTTCTGACCCTACAACAATATCTTTTTTCATCAACCTACACTTTAGCTCTTTAGTTTTGCTTTAAAGACCCAAACAATGAAATCTGGATGATCCTATGGTGTCTTGCCAGGGTAGAGTTCATGCTTGATCTCATCCCATTTTGGATTACATGTCATAGTGAGAAAGATGTCTAGTTTACCAAACCTTTGTACTAGAGCCATGTCATCCATGTATTGATGCCTCATGTCACATGGGCCTCTGATAAAAGATGAAGGCATCACCATCTGCTTTCCAACAACTTCTGCTCTACTTTCACCTGCATGCAGGCTATCAACCAATCCTTGGTAGAGGTCAGCCCTAATATCATCTTAATGGTTGCATATATAATCCAATTGAGAACTATAGATCTTGATGTAGTGTCAACCGCAAACTGCTAGAAAAGACGCTTGCCATAAACTATGTGATTAAATATTCCTGATCACATCTAAAATTGGTAGCAGTAGTAGTCACGCATAGACATGCATAGTGTCGATAGATTATCATCGGCAGTCCTCGTAGGGGTATCCCACGAAGGTAGATTGATCGGTAGAGGAGCGCGAGATCAAGAACAAGAAGGCAACAGAGACACACGAGTTAGATAGGTTCAGGCCATTAGTATGACGTAATACCTTACTCTTGTGGTATGTTGGTTTGTATTAGCTATCGTATGATATGCCATGATTTTAGAGGGGGTCCCTACCCGCCTTATATAGTCCGGGAGGTAGGGTTACAAGTCGGTTAGATCTGAGAGATAATTGGAAAGCAATAACTGATTACAGGAATCTTGGGATCATACATATCCTAACAGATCACATACTATCTCCAGGATATCTTCCCGATGTCTTGCAGAAGGCAGCCGAGCAGAGTTGTGCCCGCAAGGCTTCTTCTTGTGGGCTGGGCCACCCCAAGGGGCACAGCCCATGTGGTCTGCCATGGGTATCTGGGGTTGTACACCCCACAGATAGTCCTCGAGCACCTTGTACCCTGTTGTGCAACGCCAGCCTTGAGCTTGTCTAAGCAGTTGCAAATGATGCCAAGCAGTCAAGCTTATGGTCCAACCACCATGCTTAATTGTCGAGCATCAGTGAACCATCGCCGAGCAGTGCAAACCAGTTGCAGAGCAACATGACCTATCGCCGAGAAGAGTGAACCATCGCCGAGCTAGTGTGAACCGTTGTAGAGCAGCACGACCTATCGCTGAGCTAAGTGAACCGTCGCCGAGCAGTGTGAACCAGTTGTAGAGCAGCATGACCTATCGCCGAGTAGCGTGACCCAAGTATGGCTTGCCATAAGGGTGTAAGGAGCTCAAGTACATAATCGAAAATTTCTCTGTAGTGAACCAAGTGTGCCCACTTAGAGTCCGAAACAAAATTGTAGGAGTCAATCTTCCTCTATAGGCATGCAGTCTTCGAGAAAAAATCCCACACACTCACCATGAGGTGAAGTATGTCCACTTAGTCCCCAAGCCTAATAGCAGATGATGTAGTCATGTGGTGCCAGGGTCAAAAACTAGAAGAAAAGTAGAAAACTAGCCAAGCAAGTAGCCAGTCCCTTGGCGTGACCCAAAAAGTCACACAGCACATTCACCGCAAGGTGAAGTGTGCCCACTTAGTCCCTGAGCCTGACTAGTAGGTGACGCAGTCACGTGGTGCCAGGGTCAGAAATAGAGAAACAACCTAAAACCAATGGAAAAGACCACCAGTCCCCGAGCTGTAGGCAGGAGTTATAGGAGTAATCCAACCAGTGGAGGAAAAACCGGAGTAACAGCTGGACAGTGTCAGTTACTAAGCCTTAATAAATGGTAGAGAAGATGGCGATATTTAGGCGAGGAGCAACTGAAGGACAGCGATAAATGAGTGCCGTGGGCTGTGGTTTGTGCGGAAGCCCATGTAACGGCCCATTTGGCGCATCGGAGAAATCGCAACGGCGTAGATCGCGAGAATGGTTTCCCAAAAACCCTTGAGTCATAAAAGTGGGGAAAGTGCTTTGTAACAATACCGCCGCCCCCCATTCTCCCACCTTTGCCACTTTGCCATTTCATCTTCCATCTCAACCACCACACCTCCATATTCACAGCCACAAATGCTGCCGTCGCCAGACCGTATCCAGATCTGAGCGATGGCACCAAAGAGGAGAGCTGCGAACCTGAAGAAAACAAGCCCAAAGAAGGTGGGAAGCGGAGCCAGCCGTGACGAAGAGTGGATGTCGTCGTGCACTAGAGAAGCGAAGCTCGAAAGAATGGTGATGGTGGGCGTGCTTCCTGACCGCATCACCGGCAGATGGCATCCAGCCATTGGTGAGCCCTTTCCAATGCCTAACACTGATGAAGTTGTAGTCTTTGAAGACTATTTTTGGCGTGGATTGGGGTTCCCTGTTCATCCTTTCTTGCGAGATCTATTGGTATTTTGGTCGATCAGTCTGTGCAATCTCCACCCCAATACTATACTACACATCTCGATCTTTATTCACTTCTATGAGGCATTTCTTAGGGATTCTTCTGCACTTCAACCTCTTTAGACATTTATTTTGGTTAAAGAAGAAAGGCGGTAGTGGCTCCAAGGTGGTCGGTGGCGTATATCTATAGCTCTGGGATGGAATGGTCAGTGATTATATCAGCGTACCACTGAACACTTCCTTGAAAGGGTGGAATGCCAAGTGGTTTTACATGAAACAGAACCACCCGGGCATCCGCTGTGACGTCCACCATATCCTGGAGAACCAAAGAAGCTGGTCGGAGAGACCAAGGAGTATCGATATGGAGCAAGTGAAGGAGCTCCTTGACTTGATTCAAAGGGTGGAGTTGAGAGGTGAACTTGTGGCAGCAAGCTTCATAGTACGCCTGTGTCTAGCCCTACAAAGAAAGGGCCTACCCTGCTTTTGACTACAAGGGTGACGACGACAGAACCCGGGAGAGACCTGAACGGCTATCAAGGAAAGAAGTAATATGCCACGCCAAAGAACTATTCACCTCCAGCGCCTTATTTAGCTGGCCGAAAGAAACGAAGGCCTTCAACTATACCAACCCACCTCCTCAGGTAATAATCTTGCCCTGCATTGTTCAATTATCGATTCACTGAGCAGGGAACTGACTTACTTATGCAAAGATCCATTTGCAGGACAGAGCAGTATACTTTTCGGACATGCCGAGAGCTGAATGGCCGCCAGCGGTGGACGTCCGACCAATAGAAAACCCTGAAGAAAGTTCCGTCGGTATCTCATCAGAATCTAGAGATTCAGATGTTGATCATACGGCGTGTCCCCCCCCCCCCCGTTATCGGAGAAATCTTGGGGAAAACAGGCAGCGGCAGATGAGCCAGCCCAAAAGAAGAGGAAAATGGCGATGACCGCTCCCCGCAAACCGGGCGGTATATCACTAGGCGGCGACCAGACCAGCCGTTCGCAGAGGGCCATGGTGATGGAGTGGTCTGATGACAACGACAATATAGTTCCTCCTCCCCTAAGCATGCAAACAATTTCATGCAGAACACGCATGGAGGAGCAACCAAGGGGAAGCGATAAAGTCCCTGAGCAGTAGGCGACGAGAGTCCCCGAGCATCAGACGATGGTGGTACAGGCAGAGCAAACACCGGAACAATAAGCGGAGCAGAGGCCAACTATACAGGAGGATAGACCTCCACCCGGTACTACGGAGGTTGACCCCACAGCCACACCCGAGGGCTCAAACAGGCCTCGCCAATTAAAAAAAGCACAAGCTAGCTCGACAACAATACCTGGATCAACATCGGGTAGCGTCGGACCCTTAGGAGCTAAAACTGCAGTGGCCAGCGAGGCAATAGGGTCTGGGTCAGTGAGACCAGGGGTGCCCGAGGAACTGACAGTGTCCCTTGAGGGGTCACAAGTCATACTCAGACCCACTGTCCGACCACAGAGCCCCCCTACGGTGAGCCCTACTGCTGCGGAAGAGGAGGATGAGGTCGAGGAGATCGTTCGTGATGAGCCTCAAACCCAATCCATCCGGATCCTTCGCAAGCGCGGTGACGAAGTGGTAGTTGTCAAGGAAGAGGACACCCCTAGAGAAATGAGGAGGCTGAAATCCGCCCTCAGCGGAGTAGTAAAACAAATCGAGGTCGATACTGAATCCCAAAAATTCTTCGTTGTCATTATTTATTTCCTTTTGTCATTGTCATTGTCATTGTGCAATTCTAGGGGATAACTCGAACTGCCGAGCACCGTTGCCAGTTGATTAAGAGGATGGAGCCCCTCGTTGAGGAGAACAAAAAACTCAAGGAGGCGATGAACCTTTTGGAGAAGAATATTCAAAAGGCCCAGCGCGAGCGAGACCTTGCCGAGTCCAACGCGGGACCTAGAATACCAGAAGAGGGTCCTGTCTGGACAACTGGTGACTGTGAAAGAACAACTTCAGAGCAAGTCCTAGCAGCTGATCACTGTCTCTTCACAACTTAAAGATGCTTCCGAGCAATTGGAAAAGCTACAAATAGTCTCTAAGGAGAAGAGAGGTACGTTCGATCCAGAAAAATGCCTCACATAGTTGGATTCAATTACTTTTGTTGATGAATGATGTACTTGTAGAACAAGATGTGGAGCTCGGTCAACTGCGCCAGTCCCTCGAGCAACTCTGGGAGGAGAAAGCGAAGGAGACAGAGCGAGCGAACAAACTGATCGAGGAGCTAGATGGTGAGTACCCCATGGTCAGGTTTTTCTACTGAGGTTAATGTCTTCCATGATGGATTTCGAAATGCATGCAGACTACCATCGAAGGGTCAAGGCACAATTCGATGTCTTGGAGCAAGACGCCCGTACCTAGAGGAACAAATTTGACGCCGTAGTTGCTGGAATCAAACCAGTGCTTGACTGCGTTGACCCAGAAACAGCACCCTGACTTGACGGTAGGAGGCAAGGGTCAGATACCATCATCTAGAGGTGCAAGGCAGCATGGGAGAATTTCAAGATCTTCAACCGTGACGCCATTATGATCATTGCTACTCATGTCCTTGCAGTTGCTCGGTCCCACTAACCAACCATCGATGTTCAGTCGATAGGGGGGGTTTCGCCGAAGGACTGAGCGATGCAGAGACCCAGAAGCTGGAGGATGAGGTGGAGGACGCAGCGAAGAAACTGGCCAGTGACATAGATCTGTTTGGTGAGACGGATGGCAGTGACGTAGCCCAATGATCTACTTGGCTGACATCATCTGCAATTTCTGTGCAATGCAATTAGAACACGCGAAAGCGCAAGAACACTTATATATACGATAAATGTTATAAAGTACATGTGTATGCAGTTAGATTGTATTTCGGTGAGAAAAATCTTTGTAGTTATGACCATAAGATATTTATATAGAGTATAAGTAGAGTCCGAGCAGTTAGTTTGCTACTAACCCCCATGGCCTCAGCTAGCCTATAGTACATGACGTCGAGCGCAGAGCCCGAGCACGTGTAGGGGGAACAGGCGTGACCAAGGAACCGTAGCCGACCACCCATAATGCAGAGCACGGAGCCCGTTGTACTTGTAGGGAGAGATCAGAAACTGGGCCTTCTCCATAGAGAAAAGAGCTGAAACATATGCTGCTCGGCAGTTATCAAAATGACTGTAGATGGCATAAACGTCAACCGAGCAATAAATTCTGCTCTGAGCTCTCAGCCTCGGATAGCCCATAATCTATAACTGTCGAGCGCAGAGCCCAGTGCACGTGAAAGAAAAACAAGCAGTGACCAAGGAACCACAGCCGACCACCCATAACGTAGAGCGCAGAGCCCGTGGCACGTGTAGGGAGAGATCGGAGGCTGGGTCTTCTCCGAAGAGAACAGAAAAGAAAGTAGGTTGCTCAGCTGATCAGCGAAATATCTTTAAAGGTTTACAAGCGAATTATTCAGTGGTTTGGAGAAAAACATGTGGCGAGACACGTTGGCGATTTGGAGGAGACGTGTTTGGAGAAAAATTATTCGGCGTTTTTTGGCGAAAATGTGTCGGCGTTTTGGAGAAAATGTTCGGCATTTTGGAGAAAACATTCGGCATTTTTTTGGAGAGAACTGTTCGGAGATTTTCGAGATTTGGAGAACTTTATTCGGCGAAATCAGTGGTCGGCGATTTGGAGAAATCGTTCGGCAATTTTGGAGAAAACCGCTCAGGCGATTTTGGAGAAAACTAGTTCGGCGATTTTGGAGAAAACCGATCGGCGATTTTGGAGATCGTTATGGAGTATCATAATGCTTCGGCGACCGTACATGGAGATCGAAAGTTAAAGGAGAAAAAATAGGAGACAAATTATGGAGACCAAAACTTTATTCATCATAAAATGGTAGAGTACATATCTAGAGCGTTTCAAGGGTAGAAACGTATAAGGTCCTCGATGTGCCATGAGTTTGGAACATCAATCCCATCTAAGTCACATAAGCAATAAGATCCTAGGTCGGGTGACCTCTTTGACGACGTAGGGCCCTTCCCAAGGGGAAGAAAGCTTGTGCAACTCTTTGGTCTTTTGTTTTCTGCGGAGAACGAGGTCACCAACGGTGAATGAACGACCTTTTACGTTGCGGTTATAGTACCTTCGTAGATCTTCTAGATACTTGGCTGTGCGGACACAGGTGATCAGGCGTTCTTCCTTGGCCCGGTCAATGTCCTCTGCCTGAACAACCGTGGCCTGCTCTTCAACATAATTTTCCACCCTGGGTGCTCGGAAGGCAACATCTGCTGGTAGTATGGCCTTTGAGCCATAGACCAAAAAAATATGGAGACACATCGGTACTGCGACTAGCTTGAGTGCGTAGTCCCCAGACCACAGCCGGTAGCTCATTGAGCCATCTGCCCATATGCTTTTCTTCTTTCTGATATAGCCTCTTTTTGAGGGCATCAAGGATCATACCATTAGTCCGCTCAACCTGGCCATTAGCTCTAGGATGAGCAACAGAAACGTACTTAACGGAGATGCACCGGCCTTCATAGAAATCCCAAAAATGATGGCCGGTAAACGTGGTTTTGAGGTCGGTGATAATGCTGTTCGGGAGACTGAACCTATGTATGATATCTTCAAAGAGGTCGACTGCTTTCTTTGCAGTAGCTGAAATGAGCAGTTTGTACTCGATCCACTTAGAGAACTTATCAATGGCAACATATACATACCTAAAACCTCCTGGCGCTGGCTTGAAGGGCCCAATCATGTCCAGTCCCTAGCATGCAAAAGGCCAAGAAGCTGGGATGGTCTGCAATTCCTGTGCCGGTACGTGTATTTGCTTGGTGAAGAACTAACATCCTTCATAGTGCCGAAGGAGGTCTTCTACATTAGAGATGGTCGTGGGCCAGTAGAAGCCAGCTCGGAAAGCTTTGCCAACCAGGTTTCTCGAGGCCGCGTGATTGCCACAGGAACCAGAATGAATTTTGTGAAGCAGCTTCACTCCTTCGTCTTGAGGGACACACTTCTGCAATACCCCTTCCTTAGCACTCTTCCTCATCAAGTTACCATCTACCAACACATAGTGCTTACTTCGGTGGATTAGGCGTTCGGTGTCGGTCTTGTCAGCGGGTACTTCAGAGTTGGTGAGGTACTTGATGAATTGCTCCCTCCAATCGACGACCGGCGAAGGCACCGCAAGTACCAACTGCTCGGCAGGGGGAACCTCCTCAACTTCCTTTTCTTCTTTAATCGATGGCACTAGGAGATCTTACATGAAGACCCCAGCGGAACCACGGTGTGAGACGAACCTATTTTTGAGAGCTGGTCGGCTGGTTGATTTTGATCTCGTACCACGTGGTGGTACTCGATACCATAGAACTTCCCTTCAAGCTTCCTGATTTCGGCACAATATGCGTCCATCTTCTCACTAGAAAAGGACCAGTCTTTGTTGAGCTAGTTGACAACCAGCGCGGAGTCTCCATACACCATGAGGCGTTTGACGCCAAGCGCGACGGCTATACGAAGACCATGGAGACATGCTTCGTATTCCGCAGTGTTGTTGGAGGCCGAGGAAGTGTATCCAAAGAACATAACAGTAGCTTATCCTTGGTCGATGTAATGAACAGAATGCCCTGCACCGACACCGTTGATGTTAAGGGCACCGTCAAAGTACATCACCCTAGTGCTCGGGGCAAGCGGCGGCGATGGGCTCTTGGATCTCGGATCCATTCAGCGATGAAGTCAGCGAGCACCTGTGACTATGGTAGGTCTGCTTCTGAATTCAATAGGAATAGGTGTCGAGCTCAATAGCCCACTTAATGATGCAGGCCATTAGCTTCTTTGTTGCGAAGAATGTCCCCCTAGGGGAAACTCAGTGACCACAGACGATCTTGTAGTATTCGAAGTAATGCTGGAGCTTGCGCAACGTAATCATAATTGCGTATAACAGCTTTTGTACCTGAGGATAACGAGTTTTTGGCTCATTGAGTACTTCACTGATAAAGTAGACCGGACGTTGCACCCTGTAAGTGTGCTCGGCTTCCTCGCATTCGACGACGATAGCTATACTCATGACGCGAGAAGTGGCGGCGATGTATATGAGCAGAGTCTCATCTAGCCTTGGCGCTGTCATGATCGGTGGCTTTGTCAAGAACAACTTGAGCTACTCGAAAGCTGAGTCTGCCTCCTCTGACTAGGAAAAGTGCTCGAAGGCCTTGAGGAGCTTAAAGAAGGGTAACCCTTTTTCGCCGAGGCAGTGATATGAAGCGGCTTAAAGCAGCTATACAACCTGTAAGCTTTTGTATATCCTTGACACATGTTGGCCGTTTCATATTGGTGATGGCGGAGACCTTGTCCGGATTAGGCTCGATGCCTCGAGCACTGACGATGTAGCCCAATAGTATACCGGATGGAACTCCAAAGATGCACTTTGAAGGGTTCAACTTCCATCGGTACTTGTTCAAATTGGCAAAAGTTTCTTCGAGGTCGGTGATAAGGTTGTCGGCTGTCTTGGTTTTGACAACCACGTCATCGATGTAGGCTTCGATGTTGCGGCCGATCTGCTGGTCGAGACACATCTGAATGGCCCTTTGATAGGTAGCCCTAGCGTTCTTGAGTCCGAAGGACATAGTTTTGTAGTAGTATGCACCGAAAGGTGTAATGAATGACGTCTTTATCTGGTCTTCTTCCTTGAGGGAGATCTGATGATAGCCGGAGTAACAGTCAAGGAAAGAGAGTAGTTCACAGCCAGCGGTAGAGTCTACAACCTCGTCTATCCGAGGCAAGCCGAAGGGGTCTTTAGGGCAGTGTTTGTTAAGATCAGTATAATCAATGCACATTCTCCATTCTTTATTCTTTTTTCGAACGAGAACAAGGGTTTGCTAACCAATCTGGATGATACACTTCTTTTATAAACCCAGCAGCTAAGATACGTTTTATTTCTACCCTAATAGCCTCCTTGTCTGGCATGAATCGGTGAAGTTTCTGCTTGATCAGTTTGGCGGTCGGCGAGACATTCAAGGAGTGCTCGATCTTCTCCCATGGTACCCCCGGCATGTCTGCAGGTTTCCAAGCAAACACATCGGTGTTGGCATGTAGGAAGGAGACGAGCGTGCTTTCCTATTTGGGGTCAAGGTGAGCCCCAATCTTCATGGTCTTGGAAGCGTCATTGAGGCCGAGGCCGACCTACTTGATTTCCTTGGACTTGGCGGAGGCACGAGGAAGCTCAAGCTCTAGAATCTCCATGTCATCGGTGGGTACTATCCTAGCTTCAGCGACCACGCTAGCCATCTAGATGGAGAGGTCGGTGGCTTCGGCGAGGGCGAGACCCTCTGTCTCGCAGGCGTAGGCGATGGAAAGGTTGGCCCGTAGAGCCAGGACTCCTGCAGGTGAAGGCATCTTCAACACCAGATACGTGTAGTGCAGTACGGCCATGAATTTGGCTAGAGCTGGCCAGCCAAGTATGGCATGGTAGGCGGTATCGAAGTCAGCGACGTAGAAGTTGATATGCTCGATGCGGTAGTTGCTTGCCATGCTGAACTGTACTGGCAGGGTGATCTCTCCAAGTGGCCTAGATGCCCTTCTAGGTACCACACCCCAGAAGGAGGAGTCCGAGGGTGTGAGATCTGATATCGCAAGGCCCAACTCTCTTAGGGCTCCGGTGAAAAGTAGGTTCAAAGCACTGCCACCATCAACAAGGACTTTTCTGAATAGCACCTCCTAGACAGTTGCATCGAGGACGAGGGGGAAACGCCCTGTATATGGTATGTCTACCCACTGGTCGGCCCTGCTGAAGGTGATGGGGATCTCGGACCATGGGTGATAGCTGGGGTCGGCAGTAGTTTCTTCTGAAGCGACGGCGAGCACTCGTCGAGCGGCAAGCTTCTGTTCCCTTCGACTCTTAGTGGAGGCGAGGCCCCTGAAGATGGTGGCGACCACCTTATCGTGGTCTTGAAAGGCGTTGTTGTTGTTCCCAGGCGGTCGGCAACCTCCTGTTCCATTGTTGGTGTCGTCATCAAACCTCTTGTTCTGGAACTCCCTGGCTAGACCAATGCAGTCCTTCATTTTGTGTTTGGCATTCTTGTGAAGGGGGCACGGGCCGTCGAGTATCTTTTGGTACTGCTTATCGTAGTTACGCATGGCGCGAGGTTGACTAGCGGCGGTGAAGATGTGTTCTGGCCAGCGGCGGCGATTTTGGCTAGGCCTGTGTCCTCCTGTGTGATCACGGCCGCTATCGCAATGATAGCTACGGTCGTCGGGGCAGCGGTCATTGTGACATCAGTCGTCGGGGTGATTGTCGTATCAGTGAGGTGGTCGCTGAGTGCCCGCATCCTCATTGAAGCGCACCTCGGCTTTCTCTGCATCGCCGTACTGGTCGGCAGTAGTTATCATCTCGCCGATACCGGTCGATGGCTAACGGTTGAATTTGGAGCGAAGCTCACGATGGAGGAGTCCTCGGATAAAGGTGGTGATGACTTCAGCTTCCGTGATGTTGGGGATAGAGTTCCTCATCTCGGAGAAACGCCGGATGTAGCTACGGAGGAGCTCGGATGGCTTCTGGTTGATGCGGCTGAGATCATGCTTCGTGCCGGGTTGAGTACACGTGGCCATATAGTTGTCGGTGAAGACTTTCTTCAACTCTTCCCATGAGCCGATGGAGTCTGGCGCAAGGCTGGTGAACCAGCTCATGGTAGGTGGCATGAGCATGACGGGGAGATAGTTTGCCATAACGCTGGTTCTCCTCTAGTGGCACGGACAACAGTGGCATAAGCCTGCAGCCACTGAGTTGGGTTCATTCTTCCTTCATAGGGCTCGACCCCGGTGATCTTAAAACCACGGGGCCATCGAAGTGTTCAGAGTGCCCTTATGAAAGTCGGAGGCCCCTCAGGATTGTCGACACTGTAATCTACGGCATTGTGGTCGGGGACATGCTCAAGGGCTGAGTCTGGGTTGCTGTACTCCTTTTCGTAATCCTAACGGTGACGTACTTCATCTTCATGGTGACCAAAAGCAACGGTGCTCGATACGCCGCCGCGCATCCTAGAGGTTGCTAAGATGTACTCTAGCATCCTGTTTGACCTCCTGGCCGTGTTGGCGATGGTGTTCGGCGCGATGCCCCCCGGGTCCCCCTTGGAGAGGTAATGACTGGTCGGCGAAACGGCTTTGACTTGGGCGGTGATTGGACCTCGGCGCAGCTGATTGGTGAATCGTGCTCATAGAGCACGAAGGTCTCTGATCCTCGTAGATCTCGTTGACCTGACAGTGAGCCGCTTTAAGCATGGCGGCGATCTTGGTGAGCTTGGGCGTTTGAGGGAAACGAGCGAGCTCATTGGCGGCTACTGCCAAATTGGTGCTTGGAGTCTTGAAGACGTCGTGGCCATCGACACGGAGAAATTCTTCGTCGAGGTCATGGTAGAGCGGGAGCGGTCTTCCTTGAGTCAAGCCGATTATTCCGAGCAGCCTCGGCCCTTGCGATGGCTGCCTCGTTTTCTCGCCGCTGCACGCGGTTGACGTTTTGGTTCTCCCAAGCAGCGCGCTCCTCCTCGATTTCACCGTTCCGAGGAGGGCTGTCGATGCTGACGTTGAAGATCGCGCCACCCCAGAAGGGTGGGAGGAGAAATTGATCGAAGAAGGTTTCGGCGAGGGTCTCCATAGAGCCCTAAGACTCTGAGCCTGGAATTTCTTCTGGGATGGTCTGGAGGTGCACCCTAGGGCTCCAGCCTAAGTGTAGCGTGTTGACAGCCGACGGGAGTTGGACGACGATCTGGTCAGCGAGTTTGCCCCTTAGGGCGTGCTGGTAAGCGGCGGCGGTGTTGGAGAATCCGAAGGGTAGGGCCATAGCCCTTGTAGTTTCACGAGCAACCTCTGATAGATTTGGATCGAAGGGTGGTCGGGGCTGAACCAGAGTGTCCAGTGCCGATTCGGCGATGGAGAGACAATCGGTGAGCTTCAGTCCGAGCCGATCGATGGATTCGATCAGATCGTCATTGTTGATCGGCCTCATCTGGTAGCGAGGAAGCGGACGATGAGTTGTTGCCAAAAGAGACCTTGGAATCTCCTTCGAGATCGGATCTGTAGTTGCAGGTGCAGGGGTGGCCGGCGCAGAAACAATGTGCTCCGGCTCGAGGAGCTCTCCGACTCCGTCAGTGTTGATGACCCACAAGATGGATCCGACCATGAAGATCTGGCCAGGCTGTGGAAGGGACGAAGAGCCTACGGAAAAAGCCATCTTGTTCGACAAGGAAACAACACGCAGACCCCTACCTGGCGCTCCAACTGTCGATAGATTATCGTTGGTAGTCCTCCGAGGGGTATCCCACGAAGGTAGATTGATCGGTAGAGGAGCACGAGATCAAGAACAAGAAGGCAACAGAGACACATGAGTTAGACAGGTTTAGGCCATCAGTATGACGTAATACCTTACTCCTATGGTCTGTTGGTTTGTATTAGCTATCGTATGATATGCCGTGATTTTAGAGGGGGTCCCTGCTCGCCTTATATAGTCCTGGAGGCAGGGTTACAAGTCGGTTAGATCTGAGAGATAATCGGAAAGTAATAACTGATTACAGGAATCTTGGGATCATACATATCCTAATAGATCACATAGTATCTCTAGGATATCTTCCCGATGTCTTGCGGAAGGCGCCGAGCAGAGTCGTGCCCCACAAGGCTTCTTCTTGTGGGCTGGGCCACCCCAAGGGGCGCAGCCCATGTGGTCTGCCGTGGGTATCCGGGGTCGTACACCCCACACATAGTCTACCAGAGGAGTCTACAAAAAATAACCATGAAATTAGCATTGTTTGTAGAATAACCATTGAGGTATATAAGATGTATTAAATAAATAAATAAGAAGAATAACAAACCTATTTCTTCTTCTGAACCACTATGGGCCTTCCGAAGGGCATGGTACGCGATGACATCCTCCATACTAATTCCTTTTTTTTATATCCATGTGCCACACAAGCTCACCCATAGAAAAGAATAGAGGGTATGAAAAAGCATCAAAACATCAATGATACGAGCAAATGCCATGTCTGCTTCTATCTTTTCCACATAGGACAACACTATTTTGGAACTGACCAAGGAGTTCGCTTCCCTCGATCCAAACAGCAGCCACCTCTGAAGCTAACGACACGTTGTATGTTCTCAGGTCTAGCCTCTAGTCAAGGTTCAATGTAATACGATAATCCTCGAGGTGTTTAGTCTGGCCCATACTCCTAAGATGTTGTGAGTATGGATTGTCACAAAGGATCATCACAAGCCTCTCAATAACTTCTTTGTCTTTTTGGCACCGCTCTTCACGACACCTTCGATACCGGTGATCAAGGCTAGGATTGTTATCATAGAAATAAAGCTCTAGATGTCTTGGCTCCTTACCATCTTCTTTCCCAAATGACCTTATGTTATGATAGATCTAGCCGTGTGCATGGAAGGTGTATATGCCACTATTTCTCAAGCTTGCAGTAGCGCTATTGAGGCGACAGTATAAAGAAGTGAAAGAGAAATGATCATTGAAAAACCTAATGTTGTTACAAAAGTGTCTAGCATCTACGTCGGAACTTGACCAAAGCCTTATCATCTCATCAGGTATGTCTGGTGCATTAAGCTTGACTTTTATACTGCGGCAACAGAACCCATGTGGTTCATGTTCAAACTTCTTCGCACCGCAGTGAGGACAATCTGCGACAGGTTTTAGCATACGTGTATCTGTAGGCATGTTACTATACACCTTTTCGTATGGGTCAGGTACTTCAGGGATAGAAGTTGTGTCTTCTTCAAGGTCGTCATTTTGGTCATCGTCCTCATCTTCCTCGTCTGAAAGGATATTTAAGCCAAAATGATTCAGATAACATGTGAAATATTATTGAGGGTTTCAATATTTATCACAAATACCTTGCCCAGCGAACAGGTATCCCTCATTCTCTTCCTCGTCATCTTCAAATATATCTCCCTCATCATCATCTATGACCATCACAAATGCATGAGTCAGTTCAACTATGGGTAGCACATAAATAAAGGGGATTCAATAGCCTAGAGAGTGCTAAAAATAAATGTATATTACCGGTGTCATCCGGTACTGGTTTTGCCGATGCTGTTGATTCAGGGCGAATGCTTGGTCCAACATTTTCTGTCAATCATACAATGGTCATGTTTAAGATGAAAATAGGTGAATGAATTGGGGTAGTAAGGTCTCATTGTTTACCTTTTTTGGTCACCACTGTCTGAGGTAAGGTTGTGTTATCATCTATGTGGTCTTCATCCATGCATTCATCCTCATCATTAGCTACTCTCATCCTCCCACCAATGCAGTGCTCAAATAGCTTGTTACGATGGTTTAACAATGCATGTCTTTGCCCAGATGGAACACCGTGTCTATGTGTCATATGGCCAGGCGGTATATCACCACATCCGTCTTCTTCCATATCATCGTTAGCTGGTGGGGTGTAAAGTGGTGCTGCACTTGACTCTAGAATATTCCAATTCCATGAACCTCAGGAATATACATTGTGTTCTCCATTGCAATGGACTCCTGGTTCAGAGTGGACTTTCGCACCTCTCTAGATCGCATTGCACTCACTTTCACTGCCTCATATGCTTTGGAGCTTTGTTATTCATCCTTTCTCTTTTTCGTCTTTGCTCAGGTGTCATGTTTGCATATGTTGTCCTACTCCTTGCTCGATGAGCCATGACTTGCTCTTCTGTTAACTCCCTCTTACGTGAACCATCACATTTTGTTGTGCCTGCAACTGTATTATGAGTGCATTTTGATTGCATTTGATTTACTAATTGGTTGATAGGTTGACCAACACAAAAATATGGGCATTTGATGACTGTTAGCAATAATTTAATTACCTGGTAACTGAGTGGATATAGTTATATCATCATTGTTGTGGTCATGATTTGAATCTTTCTTATGCAACCAATCCTTTGTTTCATTAGGATCCATATCCGTATTTAAAATGCCCAATGAAATAGTAAAAGGATGTTTCTTTATTTACCAGCACGGGTAGGGTTAGCCTTGTCTCCCATTGGCGTATGAGAATTGTTATTTTCCATTTGATTAACTGGTAATAGCCTAGAGTCCATATAGTTTTTTTATTTATCAGAGAGGCATAAGAGAAGTTAAAAAAAGAATCATTATCAAAGATAAACTATTTAGAAAAAATACCAAAAATACCAATTCAGTTGATGATACAAAGTATATCAGAACACAAAAATTTAATGCGAGATTTAATCCAATATTAACAATATATATTTTTTTAAATTTTCTCCTTGGACCTATATTCGTAAGTGGCACGACTGCATGGAATCGTCGAATCGGGATCCTCTTGCCTCATCGCCCGGCTGCCCCACCGCCCGCCGGCCGCCACCACCGTCCCGTTCACCAAAACCATGGACGGCATCGAGGGCCTCCTGGCCCGCGACTTCGGCGTGCGGCCGCAGGGAAAGGCCGCCCCCATGGCCGGGGCTTCCTCCCGCTCCACCGGATCCGCCGCCGGCTCCAGCACCGCCGCGTGGGCCAGCTACGGCAGATCCACCCTAGCCCCCTCCGCGGCGCCGTCCTACGGCGACCTCTTCGGCTCCGCCGCCGCGGCCGTTGGAGCACACAGCCGATCTGAGGACCTCGTCTCCTCTGTCCTCTCTTCCTTCCCCTGCTGATGCGGGCCTCAGGCCGGCCTGGCCTGTTAAAAAAGCCATGCTTTCCGGGTCGGCCCGGCACGGAAAGTGGCCCGACGGGCCGTGCCTGAGCCGTCGGCTAGGCAAGGTGGTCTGGCGCAGCACGGCCCGGCGTGCTCTACCGTGCCGTGCCGGGCGGCCCGAATGGTCATCTTTAGCTTCGTGCGAGGCCGCGCATGTGAAGTCAGTCTGCAGCGAAGCGGGATGGCCGGGTGGCGCGGCTGCGAGACGGTGCGCGCATGCAGGGCAGGAGCGTCCTCTCATGTTTATCTCCCTCTCCCGTCTCCCTCCATCTCTCTCAATTCCCTGCCCCTCCTGCACTCTCGGCCGTGTCCGCTTTGCCGCTGCCCTTCGAGCTCAGCACGAGGAGCTCCGTTTTCCTAAGTACGGGCAGATCCACCGCTGCTCCTCATCACCATACTCGAAGCACTTCTCCAGGAGATCCAAGTATAGCTGGAGAAGGTAAGCCTCATAGGCGTGTATTTTGAGTTCCTGGAAACATACGTACCTTAACGATGACGGTCAAACTGTAGAAGTGCAGCTTTGCGCCGATGGCCCTGGCCGAGTTGCTCTTTCAATATACGGCCCTGGCATGTAATTAGCCGTTTATTTATATTTTTTGCCGTAAAGGATTTGTTTGCCGTAAAGGATTGAGTTTGTTTCGGATACGGGAGTGAATACGCGGGTCGCCTGGTCAAGTTCCTGCTACGTACGATTCTTCTCTGATCTACCATCCGGCGACCGGCGACCAAACGTCCAACGCCGGCCTGATCAAAACATGTCCACGTACGCTCGCCGCCGCCGGCGGTGGCTGTACGTGTCCCTGATCTCCTCATCACTCCCGCTGCTTAGGCGCCGCGTGCCGCCGCTGGTCGGGTACGGCACGTAGTCGATCTCGTCCTTCACACCCACCAGCACGCCGTCCAGCGCCGACAGGGGAGCCCCTGCATACATGCATGTCGATCGCAGCTGATACAAATTGAGTTTGTTTCGGATACGGGTGGAGCGGGGTCGGGATACGGGTGGAGCGGAGTCGGGCTGGGTCAGCGGGGTTAACGCAGACGATGGTTGGGTCAGCGGGGTTAAACGCAGACGATAGATTAGTTATTTTTTCGGTGATATATATAGATATAGAAAGAGATCGATCCCCTTTCTCACCTTGCCTGTGTACTCAGGATCAAGTTAGTCTTTTACCTGGTGGACCAACATGTCAGTTAACACTAGAAGTTATAGGAGTGTCACTCTGGGAACAAAAAATTCAATTTAGACCAGATAAAGAAGATTCAAATTTGGATGCTAAATTGGGAATAATTTTTTCTAGTGTCAAATAAAGAATTTTCTACAAAGAATATAGTAGTGCGCCGGAATTTAATGGTGGACGGAGAGAGTGTCATGGCACCTCACCAGGGCCATCCAAGGGTGGCCCAGCCTGCAAGGAGGAGTAACAAGGCCCGTAAGAAGAATACTAGAGTCCTCGGCCCCCAATGGGCTTGTAATCGCTGTGACCTAGCCAGGGGAGAATAGATAAAGAGAGGGGAGCGCTCTGGAGAGGCACCATCCAACTTGTATACAGCATATTCGTATTGCTTAAGCACTCAATCGGACCTCGTTGGCCCGAGTTCATCTTCTTCCTCCCCAAGTTCCTCTCGGTCTGGTGATCTTGATCGGGGGATGCTAACATACCAGGTATGAAAGCTTCCGATCCTTGGGGCCGGCGCGTTCTGGAGCTTGCGCCGCCTTCCCACGAGCATTTCACCCGGTTGCAGCGCGCCCGGGGAGCGATGGACCCTGTTGTCGCCAAGATGTTCGACGAAATGCTCAAGAGGATGGAGGACCAAGACAAGCGCTGGGCCGAGTGCTGGGAGCAACTAGAGAAGCACTTCAAAGACGCCTTCGTCGCCCTGCAGGAGTGCGAGGAGGCCATCAACAGTCGCATCATGTCGGGGACCAATACTAAGGTACCCGAAGAGGAGGAGCTAATGACCATCAACATTGATTCATCCGAGCAGTCAAGGACGTGACTACAGCTCCAACCGACCCTAGGCGCGCAGGCTTCGACTCGCTCGACCTCTGGGGGCGGGCTTCGCCTCGCTCGACCCCGAGGCCGCGGGCTCCGCCTCGCCCGACCCTTGGGTCTGTGCTCCACCTCGCCTGACCCCGAGGCCGCGGGCTCCGCCTCGCCCGACCCTTGGGTTTGTGCTCCGCCTTGCCCGACGGGGACCCATATCACTGCCAACCACTTCAGGTCCAAGCGTATGGACCTGGGTCAAAATGCTGACACCAAGGAAGAGACCGGCACGCCCCGATGTAACTCGTAGCCATGACGAGACCGGCACGCCCCGATGTAACTCGTAGCCATGATGGGCCATACATGAGGATTCACATCAAGAACAGTGTCGGATGTACCGGTGTTGTTCTACCTAACCCCCGTATAAACGCTAACAGGCGCGTCAGCTCACCACGACGTCCGTTGCGACGGAATGGAATGCCATGACCGGCAGACGACGCCTGCGCATGGCGCCAGTGACGGACAGGGCCAAACGTGAGCTGTCCCTGTTGACATCTATAGGATCGGCGGGACCCGCATGGAGGATAAGAAGGACCCGACGATTCTGAAGGACTTCTTCTCCCTCTCGTTCTTCTCTTTTCCTCCGCTGTAACTCGTGCTTACCCTTGGTTTATAAAAGGGAAAGCAAGGCGTCCCATGAAGGGAGCCGATGGAACCATCGAGGACCGATCAAATCCAGATCCACATCGGAGCACGACACAAGCACACGGCTGAGCAGCAATCGACCTCTCAGCTCCCGTTCATTCCTTTTACTAGAGACTTGGGACCTGTCCCTCTCTCGCCCGTTTGTAACCCCTACTACAAACTTTTAGTACTAGTAACATGAGCAACAACGACGAACTGGATGTAGGGACTTTCTACCCGAACCAGTATAAATCTCGTGTCTTCTAAGCACACCATCCGAGCCAGACGCGCAATACTAGGAATTTACTCGTCGGTGATAACTCGAAACACCGACACATCGCCAAGTTGGAAGGGCTTAGCCTCCGCCCAGTACACTGTCGCCATCGTTGCCGATAACTAGGGCGCCCACTTCGACTCGCGCGTCGACGGCCTGGAGCAATGTATGGCAGATCTCGAGCTCATCCACTTGACCGAGATCCATGATGAACGCGATAACCGAGTGGAGGCGTTGGAGGAAGCCGTCGGGGAGCTGCAGTCGTGGCGCATGGAGGTCGACGGCCACCTCAACGACATCCACTACGAACTGCAGCGCCTTCCCAAGTGCACCGCGACTCTGCCGCAGCATCCACCGCTGATGGCGCGTCAGGAGTCGGTCGCCGCCGCGCTTCACCCTAACGATCCATGGTCGATTGGCCCAACGGGCACCGCGTCGCATCGACTACACACGCTCCGCCCTATGGCTCGGTCACGACCATAGAGCCGTCCCGGGCCAATGGTATGTTCACCTGTCCCAATTCCGATCCCCCTGCCCCTCAATTTCAATTTCATCGCCATCCACCTCCCGCCCCACCCAACCCTCCTCCATAGATTTTCCCGAACCCACCACCACCACATCCAGTTCCACCCAATGCGCTTTCCACCAATCACCCTCCTAACCTTAGCCATCTACCAAAAATGCATTTCCCAAAGTTCGACGGCGATGACCCTAGGTACTGGATGACTTGCGCCCAAAATTACTTTGATCTCTATGCAGTCGATCCTTCCATGTGGGTGAAGTGCTCCACTATGCAGTTCACTAGTGCCGCCCGTCGCTAGTTTCAGTCAGTCGAACGCGAACTCATGAAACAGGACTGGCCATCCTTCTGTCGCATGATCCGCGAGCGTTTCTGTCGCGATCAACATGAGCTCCTCATTCGCCAATTGTTTCGTATCAAGCAAACCACTAATGTTCAGGATTATGTGCATCGCTTCGTTGACCTGATTGAACAGCTTTCAGCTTATACCCAGAACCCCGACCACCTATCTTATACCACCCGATTCATTGATGGACTACGGGACGATATCTGTGCTATCATTCTTGTTCAACGTCCTCCGGATTTGGATACTGCGTGCACTCTGACTCTCTTGCATGAGGAAGCTATCGAGCCGGGACGTCGGCGTGAACTTCGCCGCACTGATGGGTTTTCCTTCGCCAAGCCTCAGGCAACCAAGGGGTCGTTGCCGTTGCCTCCCCCTCCAGCTCGACCCAGTGCGCCCCCACCGGACGATAAGAAGCCGCCTGCAGAACACTGGTTTCATCCCAAGACAGCGAGCCTGGATGACAAGATGCAGACCCTACGCTCCTACCGGAAAGCCCGGGGGCTCTATGTCCCTTGTGGTGAACGCTGGCAGCCTGGCCATAAATGCGCCCCAGTATTGCAGCTCCATGCCTTACAAGAAGTTTGGAACCTCTGTCAAGATGCTTTTCAACCGGAAGATTTTGGTGAATGTTCACAGCCAACGACTGAGTCTGATCCTGCTCAGTTGTTCCTCTTACTGTCTGCAGCCGTTGTGTCATCCCAACCGGCTTCTCGAACCATTCAGTTGAACGGAGTCATCGGGGGTCAGGATATCATGATCTTGGTCGATTCTGGCAGCAGCCATTCATTCATCAACACTTCAGTAGCTGCTCAGCTTTCTGGTATTTCCGAGCTGCCTTCTCCTGTGTCTGTGCAAGTGGCCGATGGCACCTCTTTGCTCTGTTCACAGGAAATCAAAGAAGCAGAATGATCAGTGCAGGGTTACACTTTCCATTCCACCCTGAAAATGCTACCACTTGGTTCTTATGATATGATTGTTGGAATTGACTGGCTTGAAGCTTTTTCCCCAACGAAAGTGCACTGGTTACAGAAATGGATGCTCATTCTATTTAGATACTTCTTCAGGGCATTCTTCCAGCTGACGAGTCTTGCTCTCTGATACAGTTGTTCCACATTGCCAGCGATTCTGGTTCTTCTGCTACTGTTCCATTTCATCCAGCGGTGCAGGATCTTCTGTCTGAATTCGAGTTACTGTTTGCTGAGCCGACTGGTTTACCTCCACGCCGACCTTGTGATCACTCCATTCCACTGATTCCGGGGGCTCAGCCAGTGTCCGTCGGGCCCTATCGGTATGCTCCTGCCTTGAAGTCTGAAATCGAGCGCCGAAGTCACTGACATGCTTCAGACTAGTTTAATTCAGCCCAGTTCTAGTGCTTTCTCCTCTCCTGTCCTTGTGGTCCGGAAGAAAGACGGTGGGTGGTGACTTTGTGTCGACTACCGAATGCTCAATGCCCTCACAGTGAAGAGTAAATTTCCAATCCCGGTGATTGAAGAACTTCTGGATGAGCTTTCCCATGCTTCTTGGTTTTCAGTCTTGGACTTGAGAACGGGCTTCAATCACTCAATCAGATCCCTCCGGCGCAAGGACAGGAGCATAAAACTGCGTTCCAGACGCTTTGCGGCCAATTTGAATATACGGTCATTATCGGTGTTTCGAGTTGCCACCGACTAGTAAATTTATAATATTGTGCGTCTGGCTTCGGATGATGTGCTAAAAGGACACGAGATTTATACTGATTCGGACAGAATATCCCTACATCCAGTTCGTTGCTGTTACTCGTGTTACTAGCACTGAAAGTTCGTAGTAGGGGTTATAAATAGTCAAGAGAGGGACAGTTCTTAAGTCTCTGGTGTGAGGAGCAAACGGGTGCCGAGAGCTCGGTCGCTTCCCGGCTGTATGCTTATGTGTTCTGATCGGTTCGGGATTCGTGGGTTCCAGTCCGAATCGATGCGATGTGTTGCGATGACCTTTATGGGATGCCCTGTTTTCCCTTTTATAGGCCAAGGAAAAGCACGGATTATAGTGGAGAGGAAAGAGGAGAATGAGAAGGCGAAGAAAACTTCCAGGATCGTTGGGTCCTTCTTTTTCTTCAAGCGGGTCCTGCCGACCCTGTAGACGTCAACAGGGACAGCTCCACGTCGTAACCCTGTCCATCACTGGCGCCATACGCAGACGTCGTCTCCCGGTCGTGGTGCTCCACTCTGTCCTGACGGACATCATGGTGAACTGACGCGCCTATCAGTCCTCATACGAGGGTTAGGCAGAACAACACCGGTACGCCCGACGCTGTTGCTGATGTGAATCCCCAGGTATGGTCCGTCACGGCCACAGGTTATATCGAGCGTGCCGGTCACCTCCCTGGTGTTAGAGCTTTGACCCAGGCCCATTCGCTTAGACCTAGAATGGTTGGCGGTGGTATGGCTCTCCGTCGGGCGAGATGGATCCACCGACCTCGGGGTCGGTCGAGGCAGAATCCCCCCCAGAGGCCGAGCGAGGCGGAGCCAGCTCTCAGAGGTCAGGCAAGGCGGAGCCCGTGGCCTCGGTGTTGGGTGAGGCGGAGCCCGCCCACAGAGGTCGGGCAAGGCGGAGCCAGTCCTCAGAGGTCGGGCGAGGCGGAGCCTATCCTCAGAGGTCGGGTGATGCGGAGCCAGCCCTCAGAACTCGGGCGAGGCGGAGCCCACGGACTCAGTGTCGGGTGAGGCAGAGCCAGCCCTCAGAGGTCGAGCGAGGTGGAGCCCGCGGCCTCAGTGTCGGGCGAGGCAGAGCCCGCCCCTAGAGGCCAGGCGAGGCAGAGCTTGTGCACCTGGGGTCGATTGGAGCTGTAGTCGCGCTCTTGACTGCTCGAATGAATCAATGTTGATGGTTATCAACTCCTCCTCTTCGGGTACCCTAGTATTGGTCACCGATAGTAGCCCTCGAGCCTGTGGAGGAGTAGAACACTCCTTCAGAGGTTTTTTCGAACGGGAGGACTCTGAAGGCCTCGACCTTCTTTTGTTGCCCACAGCGTGACCTGGGGGCCGTGATTCCCTTTCCTCGACCCCCTCCCATAGCAGGGGCCTAGTCGAGGATCGGTTCGTCTTTGCGATTGTCTTCCCTCAAGCGTATTTTTCGATAAAAATGGAGGGGCCGAGCTGTGCCACGATTTTCCTCTAAGGATGAATTATGGCACCCGGTGAGCTGTTAATGGGCTAGTCTGAGTGGGGTCCCCAGCATCCCGTTCACGGGGTCTAGCTTGGGTCAGTTTGGTGACTAACCCTAGATTCTCAGCGGTCAATCCATGTAGTTCTCGGGTCCGTTCGACTGGTCGCGAGGGCTAAGTACCTTTCTTCAAGAAAAAAACCATGGTTCATAACCGGCCGAGACTCAAACATGGGCCGAGGTGCCTGCGGCGCTCGTGCGCCCGGGTACTGGCCGCTAGTGGGCCCATCCCTTTCCTCCTCTCACCCTAAAGGTGCCTGGAGCGGTTGTCGAACCCGTCGATGGGCCGACCTGTGAACTCCTGGGCCCAGTCGTGCCATAGAGGTGCTTTTAGATCCGTATTCCTCTTACTCGTGACAAGTCGTGGCCCGTTCAGAGAGGTAAAACGTCCAGTGAGTTTCCCAAGGAAACGGACAGAGATTGCGTGCGCACCTCTCGCAGTGGGACGTTGTGGCAGATCATGGCAGGCGTGGAGATCTAGGTGGGCATTTGGTTTCCTCACATCCGTTGCCCCTATAAAACAAAGGGTTCACCCCCTGGATTCCATACCTTGCATCCTTGCCTCCACAGCCACAACCGTAGCCGCCAATCGCTCAGATTTCCTATCTTCGCATCCTCGCTGTCGTTGAGCTCGCATCCACCCACCCCACCTCCAATGGAACCATGGTGCCGCTCTAACATCACCTTCCACCACATGGAGGGCCCCGTCCGTCGTGGTCCTCTCCGCACGTGGACCATGGCCGAGAAGTGGCTGCTGCCCAGCAAGGAGGACGTGCCGTCGCCGCCCAACGGCTATGTGGTGTCGTTCGCCCACTTCCACGAGCGCGGGTTTGCGACCCCCACCCACAGATTTCTTCAGGGGCTACTGCACTACTACAAGATCAAAGTGCAGCATCTTAATCCCAACGGGATCCAGCACATGGTGGCGTCTGTTGCTCTGTGCGAGGGGTTCCTGGGGATCAGCCCCACTTTGATTTGTGGAGGTACTTTTTCACCGTCACCCTCCAGAAGTAGAGGGAGAAGAGCGACAGGCAGGAGCTGCACATACCGATGGGGTGCGTCGGCATCTAGCTCTGGAACAATCGGGTCGGCGAGTACCCGTTGATGCGGCTATTAATGTCCAACAAGGGGTGGCACTCGCAGTGGTTCTACCTCAAGAACGCCGCCGCCGCCCCTCTGCCAGAGTTCACCAGGCGCCTGATCAAAGAGGCCCCGAAGTCGTGGAGGAAGTGGGGCATCCCAGAGAAGGGCAAGAAGAAGATCCGAGACCACATCACCGCCATCCACATCCTCAAGGAGAACAGCTTGAACGGGTTGGGTGTCATCAAGGCCTACCATGCAAGGAGGGTGGCACCATTCATGATGCTCATGCTCCTGCTATACGCGATGGTGCCTAAGGCGTCGCTCGATGGAACGGCGCTCACCGAGGAGGCGCTCCCCAACTCCGAGATCATGCAACGCATCATGGAGGCAATGGAGCTCTCGTGGGATGACGCGGGAGCCCCCCTCGATTTCATCTACCCGTGCCGAGACATCCTTCGATGTGGCTGGAACTAGGCCATGTCATCTTCGTAAGTTTACCCCTCTCATGCCTTCTCTTCAATTGATTTCCCAACCTCTTGATACTAACTTTGAGAGGGGTAGGACCAGCCGAGGGATCTCATCTTCATGGATCACCCGGCGCCGTCGCTGAGGGATTCATCCATGAGGGTGGCGAATCGCACCATGGGTGAGTGGCTGAGGAAGGCGAAGGAGGACAAGAAGAGGGAGAGGTAGCAAAAGCTGTAGGCGTGGGAATAGGGGGAGGACACTGATAGCGATGACGATGATGATGATGGCGACGATGAGGTAGCCAATGATGTCGAGTGGGACATCCTAGAGAATGAGGATGCACTGATAGGTATTGGTTCATCCTTGCAGGAGTCGTGACCCTTCCCGTTCCACAAAGGGGATGGTACATCCGAGGAGCCAACGAGGGGACGTACCATCGGCCTCCCTCAAGAGTAAATGGGGGTGGGCAGCTCTGCTACCGTGCCTGAGATGTAGGCGGAGGTGGACGGCTCCGCCATCGTGCCCCAAGAGTCAAGGGGAGCGAGCCCCTCTGCCCAAGAGCAGGGGGTGGGCTCGAAATGGCCTCGCCCCGACGAGGTAGAGCAGAGGTCGGGGGTTCACCACCCAAACGCATCTGTCGCCCAATGGCGCTGAGGCGAGTTGTCAGTTCCTCTATTTTTCTGTTTTAGTCAGATTTCATTGTGACTTATGCTTTTTGTCCCTTGCAGTGTCGGCAGGCAGTGCAATCCTTTGGCGCTGGCACCAAAAAAGAGCGTTGCCCTCCAATTGAGGCAGCAACTGTCGGCTGGTGTCACGCCCATTTTGGGTAGGAGCCACACCAGTGTGACTGCATCGTTGGCTGGTCAGATGCTGCCCACGGTGGCGCCCATGCCCTCGGCAGGATGGGTGGACATAGGGGCTCAAAGGGCATCTTCAGAGGTCATGGAGCAGTCGGCCATGGTTGTGATACCGTTGTCGACGACGGGGCAGACGGGGCTACCAACCGAGCTTGTGGCGTCGACCATGGTGGGCATGATGCTGCCGGTCGTGACCCCTCCAACACAAGTGGAGGTGGCGGCGGTCGTGGTAGATAGGTCATGGCCGGGCGCAACCACAGCAATGCTCGAGGCACTAGCACGACCTGCTCCATCAGCGGCCCAAGCGACGGCGCCTAACATGGGCCGGATGGAAGGGGACGTGGTCGAGGGGTCCCCGGGAGTCATGGTGGTGGAAGAGAGGTCGACGGCGCTTGGGACCGGTGGGGAGTCATCCCTGGCGCTGACATCGGTAGGCAGCAACTCGCTCGAGCAGGGCAAGCCCCTGCTCCGGTGGACAAATCCATAGGATCCGGTGTCGATGCTCTTCACCCTCGATGATGACGTCGAGAGCATGGAGCGGGAGAGCCTCGACGTGGGGATCGTGTCCATGCTGGAAGCCTTGGACCATGCCAAGGGTGCCTTGCGCGACATTGTCATTCCCTCTGGCTAGGTATTTGCCTGATCCTGCTTCTTGCCCTTTTCTTTCTCTATATACTTTTTCTATTCTAACCATCGTTTCCCTATAGTCCCTCATAGCTCGCAGCCAAGGGAAGTCTTGGTTCCTTCATTAATAGAAGGAGACCTGGGACTGCCCCATTGAGGAGGTACGGCTATGTGGGGAGGTGATCGCTTAGCTTGTTGTCGCCCAGTAGAGGGTGGCTGAGCTGACTCCTCTCATCGAGGAAGTAGATAATCTTCGATCATGGGTGGCCGAGGCCTGTCAGGACGCTGACGAGGCCAAGAAGGCATTCGAGGCCCTATCGGCGAGGTCATGGAGGGACGACGAGGAGGCCGCCCGGGTCAGGAAGGAGCAGGATGAGCTGCTCCAGAAGGACGTTGAGACCCACCAACGGATCCTCGACCTTCTAGCCAAGGTTGAGAAGGAAAGGGAGCTAAAGCTGGGGGCCGAGGAGAAGCTCGCGGCCCTAGAGAAGAGGGCGAGCTTGGATGCTGTGGCATTCGCTCGGCTGCACAAGTAGCGGGATGAGCTGCTCCAAACCACGGAGAGGCTCTACTCGGAACAAGGCATGGCTCGCGAGGAGCATGACTAGGCCTTCCGAGAGCATGACCAGGCCTGCCTAGAGCATAACGACGCGCAATAGAAGGTTGGCTGCCTCTACGCTGAGCTTAGAAACGCGATGACCTAGAAGTTGGAGGCCAAAAGCGTTTTTGTCAGGCTGGCCGTGGACCTCACTGAGGTGCGGAGGAATTTTTAGGCGGAGAGTGATGAGCTCGATATCCTGAGCACCGCCATCAGAGTGGTCTGCGATGACCTTGAGGTGGTGCGGTCAGAGCGGACCAGTTCGCTCATGGCCTGTGCCATTGAGATCACGGCGTGGGTACGGTAGCTTGAGAGGAATGCCCTTCGCGCTGAGGTCAATCAATCCTTCATGATTGCTCATTCTCACTATGGGGACAGCATCGATCTAGAGACGATGAGCCATGGCTTCGCACCTGGCTTTGAAGTCCACGAGCTGGAGGAGATGGAAGCAGTGGTGGCTCCCCTTTCGCAAGACCTGGTGGATAGGATTGAATGCATAGTTCTCTGCTAGAGGGGTTAGTTAGTTCAATAGGTTGGTCGATCATTCTTGTAATCTATGGACAAGTGCCGACCCTTGTGCATCATTTAAACAAACTTGTTATTTTGTTTCATTTGACCAAGTCTATTCTTTTGTTTTGGTGCGAACGGATTTGTTTTTCCTCCCTTTCTATGTGTGAAAAGGGATTCATGCATTTTGACCCTTCCATTTGTTAAGACCGTAGAGCCCGAGGTGTAGGAGGGAAACTCTGATCATGCTGGTAAGCAAGAGTGTCGTAGCCGCTAGGGCATAGGTTTCTCGCAGTTCGACCAGCCTTGTTTAGTCGTTCATTTCCGTAGACCTTGCTACTAGGTTTAACATGAGGAAGGGTGTTGGGCATGGTGATTATTTCAGAAAGGGTGTATGTATATACCCTTATCAGCCCCCGAGTAAGACCCAACCCCTTGCTGTTTGCTGGGGTCAGGTGTCACTAAAGATCAAGGAGAGGATAGTGAAACTAGTAGAAGAAAGCATCTCTTATTTTCATGCATATCCCCTCTGTAGGATCTAAGCCATCGTTCTACGACCGCGCGTTCGGTCTCCTTGTGAGTCCAACTTTCGTCGAGACCCTGCACATAGCAGGGGTCCAGTTGAGGGTTGGCTCGTCTTTGTGATCGTCACCTCGTCCGTGGTTTTTGCAACCAGAGGGGTTGAGCTAACGTCACTCGCCTCGATGGCTCGAGTGACGCGCTCGGTGAGCTCGCTATCAGGTATGTTTGATTGGAATCTGGGTCCATCATTCATGATGGAGTCGACATAGCCCTCATGTGGCATTCCACTGCTCCTTAAATCGCCTCCCAGTAGATGCCCGTGTTGCTCTGGAGAGCGACTTAGGTGGCCCGCTGAACTCTCCTCGAAGGAGATTCTGTGGGCTCAACTCGAGGTTAGGATCGAACGAGAAGGTCGAGATGACCCTTTTTGCTTCTGAGCAGGTCAGGCAAAGGTCACTGGGGCTCATATGTGTTTTCTCCCCTGGCTCTGTTCGACGCAAGGCGGCCTTGAGCCCTTCGTAGGCTAGCCTTCGAACCTCGGTCTGGTGGATTCCTAAGTTTGGGTTGGGCGGCTCGAGCCCCTGAGCCCCATGGGGCTTGGTGGGGATCGGTCATGTTTTGTGCATCACCCCATCCGGGGTTTTCGCAACCAAAGGGGTTGCGCTAACAACACTTGCCTTGATGGCTCGAGTGTTGTGCTCGGTGAGCTCGCTAACAGGCATGTCCGAGTGGAATTCGGGTCCATCATTCGTCGACAGGGTCAGCATAGTCCTCATGTGGCATTGCACTACTCCTTAACCTGCCTCCCGGCAGATGCCCATGTCACTCCAAGAGTGACTCAGGTGGCTCGCTGGCCTCTCCTCGATGGCGATTCTGTGGGCATGGCTCAAGGTTTGGATCGAATGAGAAAGGTCTAGATGTCCCTATCCGCTTCTAAGTAGGGCCGGGTAAGGCCGCTGGGGCTCATCTACATTTTTCTCCCCTATCTCTGTTTGATGCGAGGTGGCCTCGAGCCCTTCACGGGCTGGCCTTCAAACCTCAGTCGATCGCCACTCATGTCGAATGAGACGACTACCACTTTGTGACACGACACGAAGCGTTGTGATGCAATAATCGCATATGCAATGCTTGAACGTATGAGATGAATATATGAATGAATGTATGAGAATGGATGAATGAATGCTCATGTACTAGAAAGTAAAGTGGGGTCGGTAAAGTTACCTCGATGTCTTGAGTGATGGGTTTAGGGAGCTCTTACCAGATATGTCCGTGTGGGGGTCTAGGTCCATCGTTCATGACAGGAGTTGGTGTGACCTACATGGGACATCCCATGCTGCTCCCTACCATCTCTCAGTAGTGGTCCGGAGCCATCCGATCGACTTTGGGTGACCTACTGGCCTCTCCTCGATGGAGATTCTCATAGGTGGGCCCCTCCAAACCCTTGCTGAGAAGGCGAAGGCTAAAGCTCGGGGTGCGGAGACAAAAACTCTGATCATGCTGGTGAGCAAAAAATGTCAGTAGCCGCCAGGGCGTAGGTTTCTTATAGTCCGACCAATTTGACCCGGCGTTTGTTTCCACACACCTTGCCTTTAGGTTTTAGCGAGAGAAAGGGGTCGGGCATCGAGAATGTCTACCGAATAGACACTCTTGCCAGCCCCCGAGCGAGACCCGACCCCTTGCCAGTTGCTAGGGTCGAGGGCTCGATAGCGAAATTAATGCGCATAAAGTAAGGGTGACCCATTCTCTCAGCAGTGGCCCGAATCATTCGATCGGACTTGGGTGACCCGCTAGGCATAGGACTTACCTCGATGGCACTGAGTGACGAGTTTAGGGAGCTCTTACCGGATATGTTCGAGCGGAATCTAGGTCTCGTCATTCTAACAGGTCGGCATAACCCTGCATGGGGCATCTGCTGCTCCCTACCCATCCCTCGGTAGTGGCTAAGCCATCCGTCGACTCGTATTGCCCCACTGGGATAGGACTTACCTGCGGAGATAGAGGATGAGAACATCCCTGCAAGAATTTAGTTAGGCAGATAAGCCAGGCGGTGAACTTGTAATAAATGGACAAGCTCTTAAATTTTATTATAGCCAAATAGCTTTTTAGCCCTTCTCCCCTTTTTGTATAAAAAGGTTAGTGCATTTCGACCCTTTTCATTCGTTAAGGTCATAAAGCTCGGGGTGCGGGTGAGCAAATTCTGATCACGCTAGTGAGCAAAGGCGCCTAGTAGCACTGGGGCGTAGGTTTCTTGCAGTCCGACCAGTTATACTCAGAGCTTGTTCCCACGAACCCTAGCTCCTAGGTCTTAATGTGATAGGGGGTCGGGCACAGAAAAAGTTGGCTAGGTGGATAAACTCTTAGACGCATACTGACACTTTTCGTGACTAAGGCCAAAAAAGCCCGGGGTGTGGAAAAAACTCTGATCACGCTGTTGAGCAAAAGCGCTGTAGCTACCGAGGCATAGGTCTCTCATAGTTTGACTAGTTTTACTCAGTGTTTGTTTCCACAAACCTTGCTTCTGCGCCTTAACATGAGAGAGGGTTGGGCGTAGAGAATGTCTACCGGATAGGTATGCTCTTATTAGCCCCCGAGTGAGGCCTCACCCCCTACCATTGCTAGGGTTGGGTGTCACTAAAGGTCGAGGAGTTTGATAGCGAAACTAATAAGAGAAAGTGCGCATTTATTAAGGGTAAAAGCGACATAGTTGCTCGATGTTCCAGGCATTGATGAAGACTCTGCCATCGATGGTCTTGAGCTTGTAGGTGCCCGATCGGAGCACCTCCGTGATGACATACGGTCCCTCCCACTACGAGGAGTGCTTGTGGCGGTCCTTGCTGCTCTAGACGAGGCGGAGGACTAGGTCTTCAACATTGAAGGCTCGACCCAATACTCAACAGCTATGGTACAGGCGCAACGCTTGCTGGTACTTGGCTAAGCGAAGGAGGGAAACGTCATGTGCTTCATCCAGCTGGTCCATGGCATCCTTGAGGAATGCCTTGGCTCCCTGTTTGTCGTATGCCCTAACCCTTGGCGCTCCATAATCAAGGTCGGTTGGGAGGATAGCCTCAGAACCGTAGACCATGAACAATGGTGTGTAGCTAGTGGCCCGGCTAGGGGTCGTCCTCAGGCTCTAGAGCACCATGGGAAGCTCCACGACCCATCATCCGCCAAACTTGTTCAACTGTTTGAGGATCCTAGGCTTGAGGCCCTGTAGGACCATGCTGTTTATGCGCTCGACCTACCCATTCGTGCGGGCGTGCGGTATGGTGGCCCAATCAATGCGGATGTGATATTCATCATAGAATTGGAGGAACTTCTTCCTGGTGAACTACATGTCAGTTGTCCGTGATAATGGAGTTTGGTACTCCAAAGCGATGGACGATATCAAGGAAGAACAGCATGGCTTGCTCAGACTTGATCACGGAGATCGGTTGGGCCTCTATCCACTTTGTAAACTTGTCTATGGTGACAAGCAAGTGGGTATAGCCCCTGGGCGCTCTTTTGAGAGGTCCGACCAGATCGAGCCCCCAGACCGCGAAATGGCCACGTGATGGGGATCAGTCTAGAGTGCTTGGGCCGATAGGTGGGTCTGCCGAGCGTAGTACTGACACCCTTCGCAGGTGCGCACAATCTATTCGGCGTTGGCTACTATGGTTGGCCAGTAGAAGCCTTGACGGAATGCGTTTCCTACTAGGGTTCTAGGCATGGCATGGTGACCAGTAGATCCCACCGAGGATATCACTCAGCAACTGCT
The DNA here is from genome assembly GCF_019320115.1 of Miscanthus floridulus. Classification (NCBI taxonomy): domain Eukaryota; kingdom Viridiplantae; phylum Streptophyta; class Magnoliopsida; order Poales; family Poaceae; genus Miscanthus; species Miscanthus floridulus. Next base: position 29,385,619 of record NC_089591.1, on the reverse strand, counting down.
TCCCTTGTTCGATGGGGATGCAGCGCTGTAGGATCCCGGTGTGGCTTCGCTTGTAGAGTTTCACCCTCAACAAGGACAAAAGACTTGGCATGATGCACGAGCCACCGAGCCTCCATCTTGTCTAGCGACAGTGCCTTGTGGAGAAGGTAGTCATGGTAAGGCGTCCTCTAGTCGGTCAGAGGGTCGGGCTCTGTCGCTGGATCCTCGTCAAGCTCCATGACATCAGGGTCGGATGGAGCCAATGGCTAGTTAGCCCTTGAGCCCAAGGCAGGCGGCCCATCACCAGCTTGTTCTGGGTCCTCGTAGTGGACTGAGGGTTTGTGCTAATCACTAGCGAAGATGCTCGATGACACCGACTCTCGACTGGACACTGCCTTCGCCAATGCGTTGGTCGCCTTGTTGAGACACATTGGGATGTGATTGAGCTTGAGGCCGTCGAACTTGTCCTCTAGCTAGCGGACTTCTCAGTACTATGCAGCCATCTTAGTGTTATGGCCGCTCGACTCCTTCATGACTTGGTCAATGACCAACTGGGAGTCACCCTAGACATCAAGGCATCGAATACCCAACTCGATGGCGATGCATAGGCTATTGATGACACCTCATATTTGGCCACATTGTTGGAGGAGGGGAAATGGATGCAAACCATGTACCTCATGCGTACCCCAAGGGACAAAACCAAGACCAGCCCTACGTTAGTGCCTTTCTTCATCAGCGATCCATCGAAGTACATCGTCCAGTACTCTTGGCCGATGACTACTAGCGGTATTTGGACCTCGATCCACTCTGCAATGAAATCAGCCAGCACTTGGGACTTGATGGCCGTCTAGGAGGCATATGAGATGCCTTGTCCCATCAGCTCGAGTGCCCACTTCACGATTCTTTCTGTGGCGTCCTAGTTTTGGATGACCTCGCCGAAGGGGTAGGACGTCATGACCGTCATCGGATGTGACTCGAAGTAGTGGCGCAGCTTCCTCTTAGCGATGAGGATGGCGTACAGGAGCTTCTGGATTTTGGGGTAGCGAGTCCTAGAATTAGACAAGACCTTGCTAATGAAGTACATAGGGCACTGTACTTTGAGGTCATGTCCCTCTTCTTCTTGCTCCACCACCAGGACTTACGCTAACCACTTACGTGGTGGTGGCCACAATGTAGAGCAGAAGCGGTTCTCTGTTGGTCGGAAGGAACTAGGATTGGGGCCTTCGTCAGGAGCTATTTGACCATGTCAAGTGCCTCCTAGGCCTCGGGCGTCCATTTGAAACGGTCGGCCTTCTTTAGAAGCCGATAGAGGTGGAGACCTCATTCGTTGAGGCACGAGATGAAGCGGCTGAGCGCGGTGAGGCACCCTATAATTTGTTGAACCCCCTTCATGTTCTAAATCGGGCCCATCCTTATGATGGCTGAGATCTTCTTTGGGGTGGCTTTGATGCCATGCTCGGAGATGATGAAACCAACCAACATACCCCTCAAGGACCCCAAAAGCGCACTTCTCGGGGTTGAGCTTAATGTCGTTTGCTCGGAGTTTTGTGAATGGTCTACTCAAGGTCATCTACGAGCTGGTCAGCCCATTTGGACTTGACCACAATGTTGTCCATGTAGGCCTCAATGGTTCACCCGATGAGGTCTCTGAAACACTTGAGCATACAACGCTGGTACATAGCCCATGTGTTCTTCAGACCAAATGGCATTATGACATAGCAGAATGATCTGAACGGGGTGATGAAAGATGTCGTAAGCTAGTCGGACTCTTTCATCGCGATTTGATGGTACCCAGAGTACGTAGCAAGGAAGCAAAGGGTTTCACACCCTAAGGTAGAGTCGACTACTTGGTCTATGCGTGGCAAAGGAAATGGATCCTTTAGACACGCTTTGTTGAGACTCGTGTAGTCAACACATATTCTCTATTGCCCATTCTTCTTTCATACAAGGATAGAATTGGCTAACCACTCTGGGTGGTATACTTCCCTAATGAACCCTACCGCCAACAGCTTCACAATCTCCTCACCGATGGCCCTGCGTTTCCCCTCATTGAAGTGATGAACCCCAGACTTGGAGCCTGGCCTGATCTTCAAGGCATGCTCGGTGACTTCTCTCGAATGCCTGGCATGTCCGAGGGTTTCCACGCAAAAGTGTCTCTGTTGGCACGAGGAAGCCTACGAGCGTGCTTTCCTATTCGGAGGAAGCATGGTGCCAATGCGCACCACTTCGCTCATTGGAGCCACTAGGGTCTATGAGGACCTCCTGGCCCCTCCATTGGCTCAGAAAGACCGCGGACCAACCGTTGGGGTTGGGTGCTTCTTCGGTGACCTCCTTCCTGATGGCCATTAGCTCCTTGGAGGCAACGATTGTCGCTGGCGTGATCGCAGCACTCGACCTCACTTCGTAGGCCGGCTTAGAAGGAGGTGCCGATGGTGATGACTCCCGCATGGTCCCTGCATCTTTAGCTTTAGATAGGGTAGTTAGAGGATGGCCATGAATTCACGTAGCATGGACGTCCTAGGATGGCATGGTAGGTTCCATGGAACCCGACCAGCCTCAAAGGTGAGGGTCTCCATCCTATAATTGGATGGATCCCCAAGGTGACAGGCAAATCGATCTATCCAAGTGGCATGGCCTGCTTTCCAGGCACGATGCCGTGGAAAGGCGCTCCGGTTGGTCGGACACGTGATCGGTCGATGCCCATGGCGTCAAGCGTTTTGACATACATGATGTTGAGGCCGCTGCCTCCATCCATCAGTACCTTGGTGAGCCGCTTCATGCCAATGATTGGGTCAACCACGAGCGAATATCTCCCTGGTTGTGGAACGCTCTCTGGGTGGTCGGCCCGATCAAAGCTTATGGCGGACTTCGACCACCGGAGGAAGATAGGCGCGGCTGGTTCGGCCGTATAGACCTCGCGGCGCGCGAGCTTCTGGTGTAGCTAGGAGTCATTGGCCGTCAACCCTCCAAACATCATGAGGCAGCCATCTAGCATTGGAAAGTCACCATCCCTCCCCTTGGCGTCATCCGTGGTTAGCTCGGGGTCCTTCCCATGCCCTCCCTTGTTGAAGCCTCTAGACCAAAACCGCTTCATAAGGGCATAGTCCTTGTATAGATTCTTGACGGGGGAAGGAATGGTTCGGGCATGGCCCTTTGAGTAGCTTCTCGAAGTGTCCGGGGTACCCTCCATGGGCTTTTGGCCACCACCGACCGAGCAAGCCCTCGTACTATTGCTTGTTCTTCTTCTTGATGGGACGGTTGGAGGTGCCTTTGTCGGCGCCCTTGTCCTGTTGCCTGCATTTGAGGTGGTTGAAGATCCTCCGACCGCCTCCTCACCTGGGCATGGCTAGTGGCAATGTCAAGGAGCTCCTTTGTGGTTTGTAGGCCCTTACGTCCTAGCTTGTGAACCAAGGACTCGCAGGTGGTCCCAGATAAGAAAGTTCCTATAACGTCAGTGGTTGGCGACGTTAGGCAGCTTGTGCACTGCCGGAGAGAAGCACCGGATATACCCATAGAGGGTTTCTCAGCCTTCTATTGGTAGTTTTGAGATCTCATGGGTTCCCAGGAGGCTTGTACTGCCCTAGAATTTCCGCGAAGATCTCTTTCAGGTCCGCCCAACTTTGCATTTTGTTGGGCGGAAGGTGTTCCAACCATGTTCTTGCCAAATCGACCAGGAACAATGGAAGGTTGCGAATAATGAAGTCGTCATTATTCACTCCACCGGCTTGGCAAGCAAGCCGATAATCCTTGAGTCATAGTCCGGGGTTTGTTTCCCTAGAGTATTTTGGGATGTTGGTTGGTGGTCGGTACCATAGCGGGAAGGCGGCGTTGAGGATGTGTCAGTCGAAGGCCTAAGGTCCCGGTAGGCCAGGGCTCACGGTTCGGTCCTCACCACTGTCATAGTGTCCGCCACGATAGGGGTGGTAGCCGCAGCTCGCTCCCTCCCTCGCATCGCCATGGGTACACCTGCGGGCTTTGAGGGTGTCGCGCGCGTCACAGTTGCGGACGAGACACTCATTCACCGGGTCCACGGTGCATAGCCTGCCACCCTGCGGTGCCAGATGGACTGATGTGTCCTTGTCGAGTCACTCCGAGGGCGCATGCACTGGCTGGCGTCGAGCTTGCGTCGTCGAGACAACGAGCTTTTGGCATGCTATGCTGCCGCACGCTCTAGTAGCGTGCGAATCTCATGATGGACCCGACTATCCTTGGGCGTCACGGGCCCTAGAAGCTCCTAGAGCAAGGCTGCTGCAGCGGCGATGTTCTGGCTCGCTCGGGTGAAGTGCGGGAGTGCTTCATCATCATCGATGATCCTTCGGTTTACGTTGCGGGCCATGGCACGTGCATGCCCACTATCTCCATGGTGCTCGATCTCACGATCAAGCTCGACGTGTCTCTCGGGGGTACCCGCCATGAAGCACTCACGAGAGGGGTGATGGCTCCACCTGCTGGAGTCAGAGCTAGAGAGCGACTCTGATTCTTCTACGAGGAGGTCATGGAAAGACTCCATGACATATTCAATCATTCCCACAAACCCATCATTCATGGAGGGTGGAGGCGTGCATTGTGCCACAAGGTGGCCATCGGTCTCTACGGTGTTGCGAAGACCGAACGGGAGCGCTGTCGAGGCGCTCCGGATGAGGTATTCCGGAGAGAGCGGCTCCCCTCCAACAAGCTGCGCCATGACGTTGGCGAACGAGAAGGTGAGGTGGCGTAGGTCCTCCTGGGACGGTCGGGGTCCCAGGAAGGCGCCGAGCTGGTGCTCTAACCTCCCGTAGTTGAAGTCGAGGAGCTAGTCACTTCCGGGGGCGTGGGGCTCCGATGCGTGCAACTGCAGCTCCTCAAGCGCCTCGGCAATCACGTCGAGGCCAGTGGAGTGGAGAGGTCGGACGGCGGCGGGAGCCATCGCCAACTCTCCATCCGTCGTGACGATGAAGTCTAGGTCCTCGAAGCGCACGTGCGCGCCCGGGACCCAGCTGAGGTTGTGAGTAGCCATCTGAGGCCTGGCGTGGATGTTGAGACGCGCAAAAGGCCCCTACCTGGCGTGACAAATGTCAGAGTTTCAAGTTGCCACCGACTAGTAAATTTCTAATATTGCGCGTCTGGCTCAGATGGTATGCTAAGAGGACACGAGATTTATACTAGTTCGGGCAGAATGTCCCTACATCCAGTTCGTTGCTGTTACTCATGTTACTAGCACTAAAAGTTCATAGTAGGGGTAACAAACGGTCGAGAGAGGGACAGTTCCCAAGTCTCTAGTGAGAGGAGCGAACGGGTGCCGAGAGCTCGGTCGCTTCCCGGCTATATGCTTATGTGTTCTGATCGGTTTGGAGTTCGATGGGTTCTAGTCCAAATCAATGCGATGTGGTACGAAAAGAGAAGGAGAAGGAGAAGTCCTCTAGGATCATTGGGTCCTTCTTTTTCTTCACGCGGGTACCGCTGACCCTGTAGACGTCAACATGGATAGCTCCACGTCACGGCCATGCCCGTCACTGGCACCATGCACAGGCGTTGTCTCCCAGTTGTGGCGCTCCACTCCATCCTAGCGGACGTCGTGGTGAACTGATGCGCCTGTCAGTCCTCGTACGAGGGTTAGGTAGAATAGCACCGGTACGCCTGACGTTGTTCCTGATGTGAATGCCCAGGTATGGCCCGTCACAGTCACGGGTTATATCGGGGCGTGCCAGTCACCTCCCTAGTGTCAGAGCTTTGACCTAGGCCCATTCACTTGGACCTAGAGTCTCCGTCGGGCGAGACGGATCCCTGGCCTCGGGGTCGGTCGAGGCGGAGTCCCACCCCAGAGGCTGGGCGAGGCAGAGCCCGCCCCCAGAGGCCAGACGAGGCGGAGCCAACCCTCAGAGGTCAGGCGTGGCGGAGCCAGTCCTCAGAGGTCGGGCGAGGCGAAGCCGGCCTCGGCGTCGGGCAAGGCATAGCCCGCCCTCAGAGGTTAGGCAAGGCGGAGCCCGCGGCCTCAGTATCGGGCGAGGCGGAGCCTGCCCTCAGAGGTCGGGCGAGGCAGAGCCAGCCTTCAGAGGTCGGGCGAGGCGGAGCCGCGGCCTCGGTGTCGGCGAGGCAGAGCCCACCCCCAGAGGCCGGGCGAGGCGAAGCTTGCGCACCTGGGGGTCGGTTGAAGCTGTAGTCGTGCTCTTGACTGCTCGGATGAATCAATGTTGATGGCAGCTCCTGTTCTTTGGGTACCCTAATATTGGTCCCCAACAGTCATGTCTTTTGGCCTGACCGGTGCACCGAACGCACTCTTGGGCCGCGACTTCGGCCCGCAGTGCTGGCATGGGCACGGCACGGAAAATGGACTGGCACGATGCGGCTTGGTCGTTTCCTACCGTTGGATTGACTGCAGATGAACTCTGGCCGTTGGATCACAAGAAGCAACATATTTAAAGGTCACTCTCTACGGTACCCTAGCTCCTCTGCTTCCTTTCTCCTTTCTCCCATCTCCCTGTCCCTCTCGCTCTCTTCCCGCAGGGACGCACGCAGGAGCAGCGGTGGCGCATGCGCTGCTTCGCGCCGAGAGGAGGCCACGTGGCCCTGCCTTGTGCGTAACGACGGCGGGGTGCGTGCCCTGCCTTGCGCGTAACGACGGCGGGGTGCGTGCGCGGCTGCGCGTCGATGCACGGCGGCGAGACCCGTGGCGGCGGCGGCTCTCGTCCTCGCGGCAGCAGCGTGCGCTCGTCCTCGCAGCGGCGGCGCGCTAGCCCAGGCCGGCACGAGCCCGCTGGGCGGGCGTGCTCATTGGCACGGCACGACACGGCGAAGGAGCTGTAGTGCCGTGCCTGGGTCAGGATGTCGACACGGCGACACGACACGGCACGGCATGGTCAGTGCGTCGTGCCGAAGCGTGCCGTGCCGAAACGTGCCCGTGCCGTGCCCGGGCCGTGCCGCCCGTTTGGACAGCTATACGCGTTCCTTAGTAAGGCCTTGGACCCAGGACCCGTGGTCTCTCTACTTTATGAGAAAGAGTACCTCGCTGTTTTAGTCGCTGTGGAGCAATGGCGTGCCTACCTGCAGCACGGGGAGTTTGTGATCTCCACGGATCAACGCAGCTTAACACATATTACTGATCAACGGCTTCATACACCATGGCAACTCAGGTTATATACCAAACTGGTTAGGCTACAGTATAAGATTGTCTACAGGCCGGGTGCCTCAAATCAAGCAGCTGACGCTCTTTCTCGACATCCTTCACCATCAGCCCAGATTCAAGATCTGTCATCTTCTACCCTAGCTTGGCTAACTGATGTGGTGACTGGATATGACCTCGACCCAGCAGCACTAAAACTGATTCAAGAACTATCCTTGGCACCTGACTCCCACCCCCCATACACTCTAATTGATGGTGTTTTGCGTCTGAAGGATCGCATTTGGCTGGGCAACAAGGAATTGCAGTGGCGTATCATGATCGCCATGCACAACAGCGCGGTGGGCGGCCATTCAGGTTATCCAGTTACCTTCAGTCGGCTCAAAAAGCTCTTTGCATGGCGGGGAATGAAATCAGACGTGAAGAATTTTGTTGCAAGCTGCTCAGTCTGTGCCCAGGCGAAGCCCGACCATTCACGGTACCCAGGGTTACTTTCTCCCCTTCCTGTGCCAACTGAATCTTGGCAAGTGATTTCCATGGACTTCATTGACGGTCTTCCCCATTCTGGTGATGCCAATTGCTTGATGGTCATTGTGGACAGGTTCAGTAAACTTGCCCATTTCCTTCCACTTTCACACCCTTTTTCTGCACAGCAGGTTGCACAGGTTTTTCTCGACAACATATATCGCCTACATGGGTTGCCTACTCACATCATCAGTGATCGTGATGGTATCTTCACAAGTGTGTTTTGGCGCTAGCTCTTCCGCCTGGCAAATACAACTCTGTCGATGAGCTCCGCCTATCACCCACAGAACGGCGGCCAGACCGAGCGTGTCAACCAATGCCTGGAGATATACCTCAGATGCTTCGTCCACTCCTATCCAAGGCAGTGGGTGAAATGGATTCCTCTGGCAGAGTTTTGGTACAATACAAGCCTTTATTCCTCCATCAACCGAACGCCATTCGAGGTACTCTACGGCCACCCTCCACGCCACTTCGGCCTTTCTGCTTCTTCGGTTTCTTCTGCTCCCAAAGTTGAAGCACTAATCTCTGAACGTGCTACCATGTTGGCCTCTGTGCGTCATCATCTACACCAAGCTCAACAACGCATGAAAGTGCAAGCTAACAAGCACCGCTCTGACCGCAACTTTAACATCGGCGGCGACTTCGTCTATCTCAAGCTCCAGCCGTACGTTCAAACGTCACTGGCGCCACGCGCACATCAGAAGCTCTCCTTCCGTAACTTCGGCCCCTTCAAGATCGTCGACAAGATTGGCTCCGTTGCGTACAAGCTGGACCTGCCTTCGGTCCACCCGGTGTTTCACATGTCACTGTTGAAGCCGGCGCCGTCGACTAAGTACACCGCCTCCCCCGAACTCCCTGATGTTGACGACAGTCTACAAGTTCCTGAATCCGTTCTGCAACGCCGCCTTCATCCGCGCCAAGACGGTACCGTTCCTCAACTGCTCATCAAATGGTCTGGGCTTGATGCTTCTATGGCTACATGGGAGGACGCAGAGGCGATACAGCAGCAATTCCCACAAGCTCCGACATGGGGACAAGCCGGTGCCCAAGGGGAGGGGGATGTCACGGCACCTAACCTAGGCCATCCAAGGGCGGCCCAGCCTGCAAGGAGGAGTAACAGGGCCCGTAAGAAGAATACTGAGTCCTTGGCCCCCAATGGGCTTGTAATCGCTGTGAGCTAGCCAGGGGAGAATAGATAAAGAGAGGGGAGCGCTCTAGAGAAGCATCATCCAACTTGTATACAGCATATTCGTATTGCTTAAGCACTCAACCGGACCTCGTTGGCCCGAGTTCATCTTCTTCCTCCCCAAGTTCCTCTCGGTCTGGTGATCTTGATCGGGGGTCGCTAACAGAGAGTGAAGGGGAAAGGTTATACCAGAGACGGATGGATAGATAAAACTAGAAGCTCATGATCAAACAGACAGTTACAGTCTTACAGAGATGAGGTGGAACGATGTGGTGCTTATGAGAGATATAGATATATTGTTAGAATTTTGATGTTTTTACTATAATCAACTTCATAGAAGTCACTTCAAAATACGAATATATACCGCTTTTTACATTATATATGTCTTTTACAGCTAAAATTGACTTTTATACTCATGTATTTCTACTTTTATGATTTTGTCAAAACAAATTCTACTTTGATGAATATCTACAACTTTTTTTAGTCTGGACTCCTAGATATACAATTTGTGGTATCTGAACTCTACTCAGCGCACTCACACCACACCACACACACTAGACCTATCTATAGCTTTTATGAGCATACATTTTGTACATTATTATTATATAATTCCATTAATTTTGGTTGCTTGTCATCTATTTATCCAGCCAATGATAGGATTGACATTGGCCTACTCCGTCTGTCGGTGCGAAAAGTGACTAACAAGTAAATATTTGTCGTTTTGTCATACGTTGTGATCGGATGTGGCCTAGCACTCAATGACACAGGGTTTATACTGGTTCAGGCAACGTGCCCTACGTCCAGTTTGAGTCGGTCGGTCACTTTATTCCTGAGTCCAGGTGCTCGAAGTTTGTTGTGGGTTACAAATGAGTGGAATAAGATGTGGGTGTTAGAGGTCCGGTCGGGCTCTTGACCGAAGGGCCGAGAGTGACGGGAGCATCTACGTGCGCTAAGTTTTGGAACATATGCTCTGTGTAGCTTTAGAGTTCTAGAGCTGTGAAGTTGTTCGAGTGCTCAGAACGTCTAAAGCTAGCAGAGAGAGAGAGTCAGAATGATCCGTCCTTGTTGGGAGAGAGCACATCCCCTTTTATAGATGAAGGGGACGGCCTTACAAGTTTAAGAGAGAGAGAGAGTATGTGCCCTAGTCTTGTTGCCTACGCCATCGGGTACAAGACAGTTTGTCGGCTCCCATAATACTGTTGACGCCCAGATACATGTGGCAGGCTCCATCATGTTCTTCTGGTATGGCAAATGTCGGCACCTACCATACTGTAGGACAAATATCGATGCCTACAACACTGTTTATGTTCTGACATATCTGGAAGACTGCAAAGTACCCATCTGGCATGGCCTGACAGTACTGTCCTGCAGGTGTGCAGGGTACGGTCCTCAGTATTGTGGTTGACTTGAGCGCCCTTATCTGCTCCGCCTGATTTCTTGGGTCCTCACCGAGCGGGCGTCCCCGGTCGGTCGTTCCCAGTTGGCTCCGACCGCGTTGGTCGGAGAAGAGCCGTAAGCAGAGGTTCGGTGTATTCCTAGTCGAAGAAGCGGGTCAGAGTCGGAAGCGAGCGTCGTCCCCTCCTTGGCCAAGCTTTTCAGTCAGAGAAGCAGGTCGGAGTCAGAAGCGAGCGTCGTCCTCTCCTTGGCCAGGCCTTCCAGTCAGAGTCGGAAGCGAGCATCGTCCCCTCCTTGGCCAGGCCTTCCGGTCGGAGACTAGATCACTCTTCTGGCCTGTCGTTAGGTATCTAGGCTGGCCCCGGAGTTGCGCGTCATTCGTAATGCCGTCTGCTGGGCCGAGCTTTTGCTAGGAAGTGGACCCATTAGGGACCCTAGGTTTATGAACCCGATAGGAGCCCCCGAGCCCCCGGGCGATTCGGGTAGAATCGTCTGGGGCGTTTTTGTTTTGCCAGCGGATGCACGCGAGGGCACCCGGTGGGTGTAGCTCCCGAGGCCTCATCCGACTGGTGAGTTGGTTGGAGGCTGAGTATCTTGGTACTTTTTCCTAGGACCGCAGACTCCTGTGTTTCTACCATTCGGGGTGTTCACCCGTGTTTGTCCCGCCCATGACCTGCGCGGTTGGTTGATTTCCTGAGTCGGCGTTGGGCAACCTAAGCCCCTAAGCCCCATTGGGTTTGATAGAGGTTGGTCTAGTTTCATGCGTTACCCCGTCCACGGTTTTTGCAACCAAAGGGGCTGAGCTAACGTCGCTTGCCTCGATGGCTCGAGTGACACGCTCGGTGAGCTCACTAACGGGCACGTTCGAGCGGAATCCAGGACCATCATTCGTAATGGGGTCGGCATAGCCCTCATGTGGCATTCCACTGCTTCTTAACCCACATCCCGGCAGATGCCCAGGTCATTCTAGAGACCGACTCAGGTGGCCCGCTGGCCTCCCCTTGATGGAGATTCTGTGGCCATGGCTCGAGGTTAGGATCGAACGAGAAGGTCGAGATGACCCTATCTGCTTCTGAGCATATCGGGCGAGGGCCGCTAGGGCTCATCTGCGTTTTTCCCTAGCTCTGTTTGATGCGAGGCGGCCTCGAGTCCTCCGTGAGTCAGCCTTCGAACCCCAGTCAGTCGTTGCTCATGTTGAATGAGGCAACTACCGCTTTGTGACGCAACACGAAGTGTTGTGATGCATTAATTGCATATGCGATGCTTTGGATGTATGGGATGAATGAATGATTGTATGAATGAATGTGTGAATGTGTGTATGAGAAAGGATGAATGAATGATCATGCATCAAAAAAATAAAGTAAGAACATTTGGTAAAGCTACCTTGATGACTTGAGTGATGGGTTTGAGGAGCTCTTATCAGATATATCCGAATGGGGTCCATGTCCGTCGTTCATGATAGAGCCAGCGTAGCCCGCATGGGGTATCCCACTACTCCTTACCTATCTCTCTATAGTCACCTGAGCCGTCTGATTGACTCAGGAAGCCCGTTGGTCTCTCCTCGATGGAGATCCTATCGGTGGGCCCTTCCAAACCTAGTCTGGGAAGGCGGAGGGTCGTTTGCATGCGATTGCGCCTTGTTTCCTGTGCCTAGGTTGAGGTAGTGGTGGGCCCAACCCAGGCCATGTCCTGTTTTAACCGGGTGATGTTTTGTTGGGCAGGGTGCATCCCATCAGACAGGATACATCCCATCGCATGCCTATTCGCATTTAAATAGGGGAAGGGAGAGGGTTTTTGTCCCATTCCTTTGCCCTTCTCCATCTACCACCTCTCCTCCTCCTTCCTTCTTGCCAAGCATGTTTGTGCGCAGTGGCGATTTCTGAGAGAGAGGGAAAAGCGAGGGAGGGGAGAACTCACATATTTGTTTCGTGAATCTGGAGCGCAATGTCGAACTAGAGGCCATCCAACATAGATGAGGTAGTGTTGGCCACCTTCACTAAGAAGGGGCTACTCCCACCGAAGGAGGTGGTGCATTAGAGGGCTCCTGTGCTAGGGGAGGCTGTTTTGCGACCTCAGGCCAACGAGGTTGTCTACTTCCTTGCCTTCCATGAGCCCGGGCTAGGATATCCCGTGCACTAGTTCTTGCATGGGCTCCTCAACGAGTGGGATCTTGAGCTACAGCACCTCAATTCGACTAGGGTGCTGCATGTCGCCGGCTTGTCACTGTCTGCGAGGCCTTCCTCAGGATTGAGCCGCACGTGGACCTCTTTTGGTGGATCTTCACTGGGCGAGCCTTGTCAGAGGGGAAGCTGCCTAGGACCACGTCGGTTGGGGGCTTTGCCTTGTAGAAGAAGCTGAGGCCGCTGGGCTCCTACCCTGCGTACTCCCCCTATGACTCCAATCAGGGGTGGCATGGGGAGTGGTTCTACATCAGGAACCCAGTGGAGGCGCCATTCTCGTCATTCAACAAAAGAAGGCCGGAGAGGCAGGAGAGTTGGTCATGGGGTCTCTCCTGTCAGCAGAACAAGCTAGAGTTCATTGAGGTGGAGCTCCAGAAGCTGGTGTAGCATGGCCTCGACAGGGTGCAGGTGTTCCACACCTTCTTCCACCATTGCGTCGCCCCACTAGCGGAGAGAAGGTAGATGATGTGGAACTACTCTGGCCCAATGGATCCGACCGCACATTGCCAGAGGAGTTGGCGAAGGACAAAGTCTGGAGTCGACTTGACCAGGTGCTGCAACTAAGGGATAAGGAGTCCCTTGAAGGAAATCCTAGACCTCTCCACGCCGCAAAGCTATCCAATCTGGTATGCTCCCCTCTTATTATTTCATGTCTTTTCCCCTTTTGCTCTCCTATATTTTGACTTCGAGTTGTCCATTTCATAGGGACTCATAGGTTACAAGTCCCGACCACATCTTCTGAAGGGGCCAAAGGGCGCAGCTTGGCAAGCCACTCTGAAAGAGGCAGCAGTTGCCAAAAAGAAGAAGAGAGCTAAGAAGGCCCAGAGGAGGCACGAGAAGGAGAAGGAGATCGCCCAACGGATGTGGGCCGGTGAAAACTAGAGCGACATGGAGGCGGAGCTCAAGTCGGAGGAGACCATAGAGATGGGTGGCGACGTGAGCACCTCTGAGGATGATGGAGTTAGGGGTGTTGTCATGACCTTAGTGGAGTGTCATGTGCCTATGGCCATGTCCGTCGATGGTAGGAAGGATATGGAGAGGCATGGCGATGTTCCCGCGTCAAGGAAGCGCGTCATGAGCTCAGACGCTACCGTCGAGCGAGAGGTGAAGCGAGCACGGTCGCCGCACCCTTTGGAGGCATCGTTGGCTTTGCCCCCCCTGCTCCGAGCGTGGTGGGGCATGTCAGCTAGTCGGAGGAGCATGCTCGTAGCTCTGGATCTTTGGGGTCGGTGCGTGCGCACGACCCACAATGGGGAGATGCCCCGTCAGTTGCCCCGGTGGGTGCGCCACGAGCAGGCGATCACGGTGACTCATGGGCAAATCAGGAACCGGCTGGGTCATCTCCTTCCTTGGTCGATGTGAGGGGATGTGGGTCATGACCCATGAGCGATCCTCGTCCAGTGGGCTTGTCGCTAGTAGGTTGGGGCTTCAGGGCCCTGCCACTTTCATCTAGGTATGCATCTTTGTACCTTTTCGATCTCACAGTTGAGTTCTTTGAGCGTGACTGACCTGTACTTTTTTGATAGCGGCTAGGGTCTGATGGGACTAGGCATCACGCCGCCTCCCATGCGGGAGGAGTGGAGGCCTAGCCTGCAGTGAGTCGTGATGAGAGGTGGGGAAAGCAGACTGGCGGCGGTGTGACCTTCCCTTCTAGGGGTCGTGCCCTCCCGACCGGTCATGTGTACGGTAGCTACGACAGTGGTGGTGATCTCTGTGGCAATGGTGGTGGTTGGGTTGGAGGTGACCCTTGCAATTCCTCCCCCAATAGCCATAATGGAAGAGAGGAGGGAGACCGGGCTCCCTGCCTTGCCCAACGAGGAACACACGGCTCGCCTCCTGGTCGAAGCTAGAGGGGTTAGTGTGGCAGAACCTCCTGAGAAATTAGGCCCACGTGTATCTATTGTTGTCTCAACAGACCTTTGATAGCGTACATGAGTTCCCAACAACTTGAAAGGCCTGTCGGGTGTCCTCGGGAAACCCGAATCACCCACGATTCTTTTTCAAACAGGATTCCAATCACAGACATTGCAGATTACAACATTTTATTCAAATATATACATTAGAGAAAAAGATAGCGGAAGTCTTAAGATAACATAGTTTACAAACTAGTTGTTTTCAAACTTACAATACCATAAGTGTCATACAACCAAAGTAGCGGGATAATATTACATTAACTTTATTTATCATACAAACTAGTGCCTTGTCCAAAGGCCATTCATCACTCCTCATCATCATTGACTTCAAACACAGACATGCAGCAGGGACCAAAACAAGCATGCGCATGCGACTCACCTGCAACAAGGGTTAACAAACCCTGAGTATAAAAGTACTCAACAAGACTAACCCGACGAAAAAGGGGTGAAGGACTTTAAAGATGCAGGTGTTGGGTCAAGGTAAGGATGTAGCAAGATTCAAAAGTTCTTTGCCAAAAGCTTACTATTCTTGATTCTATTTTCAAGTTTTACCCCTAAGTACTTTAATTCATTATCTCAAACTAAATGTTCATTTCCCATATTCCAATCCTTCTCATTCTATTCTCTTTCTCAAATTTTAGTAATTCACCAGTCCTGCATTGCTTTTGTAATGAATCGAGTCTCCATATCCATGGAGCACCGGCAATTCAAATTGATTCAAGTCCTAGCTGGGGATTCCTTATCACATGACATATATCAACCTCGCTACCGGATCCTCCGATACTAAGCCGTCTCCAAGCCATCCAAGAGCACAGCACACCTCAAATCCAACCACATTCCAGCCATGAGGGTACACGCTACTCCCGCCATCTCTCCACTCCCAGTGCGTGGGCATTCATCTTAGCATTGGATTAGCCAAAGTAGGCTTACTGGAGTATGTGACCAGTACTACAAAGTGTCTCGTTCAGAAGATCCACAATGAGTGGCCTTTAAGCGACATAGTTGGCAACATTACCCAACATTCAAGATAAGTCACCCGACTAGTCTCTAGTTCATTCAACCTTCTTTCTTTCTTTGGCCAGTATGCCATCTTTGATTGTATCAAAACTTTTATTCTGAAAGCCTATCATAAAGCATACTAAGCATTCTATGCCTTTATAAATGAAAACATCTTCAAGGATGGTAAACAATTAACAAGGTAGGTAATGCATCAAGTAGGTAACATTTGAATTAATCAACTTAATGCAATAAGTAACATAGGTGATAAACTTTTCAAAGTAAACAAGGTAATGGTTTAATGCTTAAACCGGGGCTTGCCTTCGTTGACGACCTCAGGTTTCGGATCAGTACCACAAATATCAAATCCTGCGACAACCGGGGATTCTTCCAGAACTTGCTCAACTAGAATTGTTTCACTCTCGGGTTCTACACGAAATGATAACATATGCTTTAACATGATGATAATGTAAACATGATGCTTTCACGGTACTTGAAATGTAAAAACACCCCGAATACGATTTTCCTTCACGGTACAGTTGCAAGCCAACAAAACCAACTTGCAATCCTACCATCAAGAACCACACATGTGACTTGACCAAATAAACCTTGAAACCCTACTAGTCACAAAACATGACCAAAACAAGATTCAACACTAATCAAATACTTAGGGTTTGCTTTTATTTATTTTTGAATTAATTTGGAAATAAGCCCAAAAATGAACTTGTTCCAAATGACCTCACAATTTTATGTAAGCTTCCTCATGACAAATTAGTGTACCAAAACAAATTTCATAATTTTTGGAATTAGACAGTGGCCTACAAAAATCATGGAAATTACATTTATTAATTAATGGACTGAATATTTGAACATTACAAATTTATTCAAATTTCAAGTTTCATATTTTTAAACCATAATAGAGCATGTACAGAAGCAACACACAAAATTTCAGAATTTTTGGAGCTATGATTATTTTCCTACAAATTTCCAAAGTTTCAGCACTATTCAAAATCAGAAAATAACAAAACTCACTAGCGGTGGCACGGCAGTGTTATGCTGGCAAAACAAGGCCAGTAATGGTGAAACAGAGAGTATAGGAAGCATCAGTGGCTCACCCCGATCGTGTTGAAGCAACAGGCAAGACCGGAGAAGCTACGGTGACGCGTTTCGACGGTGACTGGGATCACGGCGGAGCGGACCTCGTCGACGACAGCGTTCCGGCGACTGCAGTCGGCAAAACGAGCAAGCAAGAGTGGAATGAGCACTACAGCATCGAGGCGAATCCATAGAGTCAACCAGTAAGGGCAACGGCTCACCGGACGAGGCTGGCCATGGTGAATCGAAGCTTCCGTTGAGGTCGCCGGCCGCGAGGAAGATGAATGTGTACCGTGAGCTCTCGGTGAAATTAGGTGGTAGCAACAGCTCGGTCGGATGCGCAAGGAGCAGGCGGAACTGGAACATGGCTTTTGCGGGGCTTGCTTGCGTTGAGGAGATGAGAGAAGCTCACTGGAGTTGAGACGGCGGCGTCGGGAAAACAGAGAGGAGGAAGAAAAGTGAACAGCGTCGTCTGGTTCTTATAGCTCGGCCAGGAGCGCGCGGACTCGACACGCAGCGTGCTCCCTGCGCTAGCGCAAAGCCAAGGGTGGTCGCAGGCATGCCTGGAAGGCCGGAGAAAGGACGTCGGCGGTGAGGCAGTGGCGCCCTGTAGTTATCTGAAATTTTGAAATAATTATAGATTTGCCACTGAGTTCATTTTACAAATTACTCCCAATTTTTCTAAAGAAGTTGAAAATCTCCAAAAATGAAAGTTGCTCAATTTTTCAAACTCTACAACTTTGCTTCTAGGAACATTTTCAAATTCTGCCTCCATTTTGAAATTTGAATTTGGGGTGCATTTGAGTATTTGAATCATTTCAAAATTACTCCAAATTTTATATGTAAACTTGAAAAACTTTGAATACCAAAGTTGATCCACATAAAATAATCTTCAACTTTGCTTTTTGCCTCAACCCCAAATTCCAAATGGATTTTGAATTAGACAAAAGGGGCAAACAGGACTTTTGTGATTTGAATTTGAATTCAAATTTGATTTGTTTTCCTTTTACTTTAACTTTGATTTTTGACCAGTAACATGGCCCATTAGGATTATTTGAGTCAATTGACACATGACCTCACATGATCACATGAAATTTGACCCTTGTGGTCATGATCTTTATTTAGGGTTTTGAATCACATCACATGAAATAACAACATTATGAAATAAAGCTTATTTAGTGAATGCATTCAAAATTTTCTACTTTATGAATGCTTTGCAATGCATATGATGACATGGCAAGTTTTAGTGTTAGGTCAAAATACCAAAGGTGTTACAACCCTTCCCCCTTAAAGAAATCTCATCCCAAGATTTAAAACTTAAGGCTAAGTAATGGAAAAGGAAATGTGTCAAGCTAACACATCAGAACTTTATTCAAAAGGCTAGTGAGGGGGTTTTCCATTCTGTTGTCAAACGAGACAAGTTACAACATAGACAAGGAATTGCAACTAGATAGAAGCAAAGAAGTCAGGAAAGTTCTCTTCTAAGTAATCCTCGGACTCCCAAGTAGCTTCATCTTCAGTGTGTTGATTCCATTGTACTTTGTAGAACTTGATTGTACGCCTTCGAGTAACTCGATCTTTCTGATCTAAGACTCTAATGGGGTACTCGGCATAAGTCAAATCAAGTTCTAGTTCTACATCACCAAAGTCGATCTCTTGGTCAGGTACTTGAAGACACTTCTTTAACTGAGATACATGGAAGATATCATGCACAGCTGACATGTGATCTGGTAGCTTGACGCGATAGGCGACAGGTCCACACCGTTGTTGGATTTGAAAAGGACCTACATAATGGGGCGCCAACTTTCCCCGAATCCCAAAACGATGAACTCCTTTCATTGGTGATACCTTGAGGTAGACATAATCTCCCACTTTGAATTCTAGCGGTCGTCTCCTCTTATCAGCATAGCTTTTCTATCGGGATTGAGTTACCTTCATATTGGCCTGTATGAGTTTAACTTTCTCTTCAGCTTCCTTGACCACATCTAGTCCAAAGAACCAATGTTCTCCAGCTTCTAACCAATTTAAAGGTGTTTGGCACCTACGGCCATACAGTGCTTCGAATGGTGCCATTTTAATGCTCTCTTGATGGCTATTGTTATATGAGAATTCAGCTAAGGGAAGGCATTCATCCCATTTGGCACCAAAGGAGAGGACACATGCTCTTAACATATCTTCAAGAATTTGATTTACCCTTTCAGTCTATCCATCTATTTGTGGATGATAAGCAGAACTACGGATAAGTTTAGTTCCTAAAGACTCATGTAGACTTTTCCAAAACTTAGATATGAACAATGACTCTCTGTCAGAGACAATGGTCTTGGGTGCCCCATGCAGACTAAAGATTCTATCAAGATAAAGCTTGGCATATTGTTCTGCTCGATATTTATCTCTGACTGGTAAGAAATGAGCTATCTTGGTTAGGCGATCAACAATAACCCATATTGAATTGTAGCCTGCAGATATCCTAGGCAATCCCACGATGAAGTCCATACAAATATCTTCCCACTTCCAAGATGGAACTGGCAACGAATGTAATGGACCTGCAGTCTTCATATAAACCGCTTTGACTCTCTGACAAATATCACACTTGGCTACATATTGAGCTATTTCTATTTTCATTTTGGTCCACCAATATCTCTTTCTCAGATCATGATACATTTTGTTGCTACCCGGATGAATGGAGTATCTTGTAGAATGAGCTTCATCAAGAATCTGCTTTCGCAGCTCCAGATTCTTGGGTACTACCAATCTATCCTTGAACCATACGACATCTGATTCATCAATCTTGAAACATGTTGGTCTTCTAGATTTGACTTTATCCTTGATATGGGCTATGCCCTTACTTTTCTGTTGAGCATTAATGATCTGATCTTTGATAGTGGATTCAATTGCAATATTGGACAGGGAATCTTGTTCTATGATTTGTAAATTCATATGCTCCATCTCTTGACACAATGTTCATTGCATAGGTTCTACAATCAAACAATGACAATGACTCTTACGACTCAGGGCATCAGCAACCACATTAGCCTTGCCCGGATGATAATGCACTTCTAAGTCATAATCTTTGATAAGTTCTAACCATCTCCTTTGCCTCATATTCAACTCTAACTAAGTAAAGATGTATTTCAAACTTTTGTGATCCATATAGATATGACATATATTGCCCAATAAATAATGTCGCCAAATCTTGAGTGAATGAACAACAATAGCTAATTCAAGATCATGGGTGGGATAATGTTCTTCATGCTTCTTGAGTTGTCTGGAAGCATATGCTATGACTCTGCCTTCTTGCATCAGAACACAGTCAATACCAATTCCAGATGCATCACAATAGATATCAAATGGCCTCTCGATATCAGGTTGTGCTAATACTGGTGCAGTTGTCAACAACTTCATCAATGTCTAAAAGGCCTCCTCACATTTTGTTGACCATACAAACCTAGTTTGATTTTTCAGCAATCTAGTAATTGGCTTTGCAATTCTAGAGAAGTCAGGGATAAACCAACGGTAATACCCTACCAACCCCAGAAAACTACGAACTTGATGAACAGTTGTAGGTGCTTTCCAGTTAAGGACTTCTTCTACCTTGCTCGGATCAACAGCTATACCTTCAGCAGACAACACATGACCCAGAAATTGTACTTCCTCCAACCAAAATGCACATTTACTAAATTTGGCGTATAGTTGGTGATCTCTTAATCTTTGTAGAACAATGCGGAGAAGTTCTGCATGTTCCTCTTTGCTCTTAGAATAGATAAGAATGTCATCAATGAACACCACGACAAACTTATCCAACTCGGGCATGAAAACTGAGTTCATTAGGTACATGAAATGAGCTGGGGCATTGGTCAGCCCAAAAGACATGACTAGATACTCATACAGACCATATCGGGTAGTAAATGTTGTCTTCGGCACATCTTCTCGTCTGATCTTAATCTGGTGGTAGCCTGATCTCAAGTCTATCTTTGAGAACACCTTAGCTCCTGCAAGTTGATCAAAAAGCAAATCAATTCGGGGTAAGGGGTATTTGTTCTTTATGGTGACTTCATTTAATGGCCGATAGTCAACACATAACCTTAAGGTTTGGTCCTTCTTCACGAAGATAGCAGGGCATCCCTAAGATGATGAACTGGGTTGAATGAAACCCTTGTCTAACAACTCTTGTAGTTGCATTTTTAATTCTGCTAGTTCTTTGGGTGACATCCTATATGCTCTTCTGGATATTGGTGTTGTTCCTGGTTTTAGATCAATTCTGAACTCCATGTCTCGGTCTGGTGTCAGACCAGGCAGATCATCGGGAAAGACATCCGCAAACTCACATACCACTAAAATTTTCTTGGCTTCTTCAACAATAGTTGCACAGACTGTTTCCACTGTACTCTTAGGAAAGGGAAGTTGGATGAGAAGTTGGGTTTTGCTATCAGGTGCATTTACCCTTATGGTTCTACGTAGGACATCTATGATAGTCCCGTGTTGAGTTAACCAGTTCATACCAAGGATCATATCTATATCTTGATCCTTTAATATCAGCATATTGGTAGGGAACTCATAACCTCCCAAATCAATAGGTACATGCTGAACTACCTCCCTTGTACAGATTCGTCCCTCGAGCGACTGTATATGATACGGTTCTTTTGTTTCCCCAATAGCTATCCCATGCTTCACAACAAATGTACGATTGATGAATGTATGGGATGCACCAGAATCTAATAAGGTAATTGCAGGATGCTTAGCAATGGGAAACATACCCATCATTACTGGTTCTCCTTCTGGAATAGATTCCACTTGAGTATAGAAGACCCTTCTAGTTTTCTTCTCAGCCTGACCCTTCTGATTATTCTGAGCATTGCCCTTGTACTGATTCTGAGCTTGAGTAACTGGGGCTTTGGGTGCATCAGGATTATTCTTCCTAGGATACGGACATTCTCTGGAAAAGTGTTTGGGTTTACCATAATTATAGCATGCATAATTGTGATTCTAGGGAGTAGCATTGCGGTTTGCATTATTTGTATTATTTTGCTGCTGCGGTGCTTGATGAGGGTAAGGCGTATTAGTTGCAGGACGAATAAAGATTTGCTGCCTGCCTTGGCCTTGTTGTGGGCGGAATGGTGCATGGCCATGATTCTGAGGATGGTAGACTATCTTCTGACGCTTTTCACTCAACGATCCGGAAGCAGATATTTTCTTTTTCTTCGCCTCCTTGTGTCGACGGTAATTCTCCTCTGAAGCGATAGCAATGTTGATTGTCTCATGGTAAGTTGTGTTTCCACAAGTTGCCATCATGGTCTGAAGTTTAGTGTTCAGGCCTCTAAGAAAATGATTCTTCTTCTTCCTGTCAGTATTCACATACTCTATAGCATACTATGATAGGTGATTGAAGCACCCAACATAATGCATCACCGGGTGCTCCCCTTGCTTAAGAGCCAAAAACTCTTCTAACTTCATGGTCATCACACCATCTGGAATTTAGTGTGCCCTGAAGGCATCCTTGAACTCCCTCCAGTTGATTTGGTAACCAGCAGGCTGTACTACTACCAAATTTGCCCACTAGGCACCAGCAGCTCCTCGGAGTTGCTATGCCGCAAACCTAGGTTTCTGAACCTCGGTACAGTGAATCAGCTCAAACTTTTGCTCTATTGTCCTAAGCCAATTGTCTGCTTCTAAAGGTTCTTCTACCTTAGAGAACACTGGTGGACGTGTGTCGGTAAAATCAACATAGGTTGACTCGTCATTTCCATTATTACGATGACCACGATTAGGGTATGGTGCATGTTGGTTCTGCGCTAATTCCCTTAACAACCTAGCATTCTCTATCGTTGTATTGACGAGTGCGGCTATGGCATCTACCATAGTCGAAGGCATTGGTGGAGGATTTGGGCACTCATCATCGTCATGCGAGCCACTAGCACCAGTTCGGGTGATAGGACGAGGCATCTGTTAGAGAAACACGTTTACTTACATTATTCTTTATTGAAAGCATTTAAAAGGTTTCATGCTACAAAGGGTTACTTATTTAAATTACATGTCTTGTATCCCATAAGACAACCCTGGTTTACTAGGAAAGCAGTAAAGGAACTATTACTACTCTGAGCTCTCAGTCTTCGGCATCTGTGCCCCTATCGGACAAAACCTCATCTTCATCTAAGAAGTACACTAACTCCTCAGGATCCTTCTCTTCTTCATTCTCGACTTCTCCTGGATCTACAATCATTTCATCATCTGTAACTTCACCATCCCCATGAGGAGGATGAAGTTGAGCGTACAGCAGGTGGACATTCTCATGAAGAATGGCATTGTCCATCTCCAGGTCTTCTACGTAGAACTCCAACTCATGGACGCGTTCATTGGCCGCATCCTCTCATGTCCAGGCTTCATTCCACAGCTCCATGGTCATGGTGATGCCCCTTTGCATTTCCGCCAGCTTCTCTTGATCTTTAGCATGAGCTCGACGAAGAGTGTTGAGCTCCTTGGTAAGGTTCTCGATGTTGGCGGGGTTGCTTGAAGATCCTTCATCTCCTAGCTTCTTGGAACTTCCTTCACCAAGCTCAAGGTTTCTTGGTGCCAACTGGTGATGAGGAACTCCATGAGGTCCGGTGGACTTGCGTGCAGTCACCTTGGTCTTAGCCATAGCCTATAGGATTTAAGGTAGGACTATAAGAATAGCTTGAGGATAAAGGAGGTTAGCAAGAATGGGATTGACATTACTTACCCACCCACTATTAAGGGGAATTATTATGCAAGGTGCTCAAGCATGATGCATGAATCGATCTTATGAATCTAGGTACAAAAGATTTATATAATCATAAGCACTAGATTTTTAATACATAGGACAAACCTAATCATATTATCCGCCACAAACTTTCAAATAAGACAGGATTGAGTCTAGATCATAGGTAAGAAGAAAGAAATTTGAATTTTAAAATATCAAGTTTACTTTCTTTGATCCAAATCAATTTGAAGGTTTTCCAAAGTAACCTACAATGCTCTTAGATGGGAACTGCTCTGATACCAGCTGTGGCAGAACCTCTTGAGAAATCGGGCCCACGTGTATCTATCATTGTCTCAACAGACCTTTGATAGCGTACACGAGTTCCCAACAACTTGAAAGGCCTGTCGGGTGTCCTCGGGAAACCTGAATCACCCATGATTCTCTTTTCAAACAGGATTCCAATCACAGACATTGCAGATCACAACAGTTTATTTAAATATATACATCAGAGTAAAAGATAGCAGAAGTCTTAAGATAACATAGTTTACAAACCAGTTGTTTTCAAACTTACAATACCATAAGTGTCGTACAACCATAGTAGCAGGATAATATTACATTAACTTTATTTATCATACAAACTAGTGTCTTGTCCAAAGGCCATTCATCACTCCTCATCGTCATTGACTTCAAACACAGACATGCAGTAGGGACCAAAATAAGCCTGCGCATGCGACTCACCTGCAACAAGGGTTAACAAACCCTGAGTACAAAAGTACTCAACAAGACAAACCCGACGAAAAAGGGGTGAAGGACTTTAAAGATGCAGGTGTTGGGTCAAGGTAAGGATGTAGCAAGATTCAAAAGTTCTTTGCCAAAAGCTTACTATTCTTGATTCTATTTTCAAGTTTTACCCCTAAGTACTTTAATTGAAACTAAATGTTCATTTCTCATATTCCAATCCTTCTCATTCTATTCTCTTTCTCAAATTTTAGTAATTCACCAGTCCTACATTGCTTTTGTAATGAATCGAGTCTCCATATCCATAGAGCACCGGCAATTCGAATTGATTCAAGTCCCAGCTGGGGATTTCTTATCACACGACATATTTAGAACTTAATCTTGCATATATCAACCTCGCTACCAGATCCTCCTATACTAAGCCATCTCCAAGCCACCCGAGAGCACAGCACACCTCAAATCCGACCACATTCCTAGTGCATGGGCATTCATCTTAGCATTGGATTAGCCAAAGTAGGCTTACTGGAGTATGTGACCAGTACTACAAAGTGTCTCGTTCAGAAGATCCACAATGAGTGGCCTTTAAGCGACATAGTTGGCAACATTACCCAACATTCAAGATAAGTCACCTGACTAGTCTCTAGTTCATTCAATCTTCTTTCTTTCTTTGGCCAGTATGCCATCTTTGATTGTATCAAAACTTTTATTCTAAAAGCCTATCATAAAGCATACTAAGCATTCTACGCCTTTGTAAATGAAAACATCTTCAAGGATGGTAAACAATTAACAAGGTAGGTAATGCATCAAGTAGGTAACATTTGAATTAATCAACTTAATGCAATAAGTAACATAGGTGATAAACTTTTCAAAGTAAACAAGGTAATGGTTTAATGCTTAAACCGGGGCTTGCCTTCGTTGACGACCTCAGGTTCCGGATCAGTACCACAAATATCAAATCCTACGACAACCGGGGATTCTTCTAGAACTTGCTCAACTAGAATTGTTTCACTCTCGGGTTCTACACGAAATGATAACATATGCTTTAACATGATGATAATGTAAACATGATGCTTTCACGGTACTTGAAATGTAAAAACACCCCGAATACGATTTTCCTTCACGGTACAGTTGCAAGCCAACAAAACCAACTTGCAATCCTACCATCAAGAACCACACATGTGACTTGACCAAATAAACCTTGAAACCCTACTAGTCACAAAACATGACCAAAACAAGATTCAACACTAATCAAATACTTAGGGTTTGCTTTTATTTATTTTTGAATTAATTTGGAAATAAGCCCAAAAATGAACTTGTTCCAAATGACCTCACAATTTTATGTAAGCTTCCTCATGACAAATTAGTGTACCAAAACAAATTTCATAATTTTTGGAATTAGACAGTGGCCTACAAAAATCATGGAAATTACATTTATTAATTAATGGACTGAATATTTGAACATTACAAATTTATTCAAATTTCAAGTTTCATATTTTTAAACCATAATAGAGCATGTACAGAAGCTACACACAAAATTTCAGAATTTTTGGAGCTATGATTATTTTCCTACAAATTTCCAAAGTTTCAGCACTATTCAAAATCAGAAAATAACAAAACTCACTATTCTCTCTCTTGCTCTCACTGACAGCTGCCCCCCACCTGTCATCCCCAACCTCGGTCATTGACTGTGGCTCCGATGGCACTGACCGACGCTATCTCGCCGACGGTGAGCCCAACAGCGACGGCAAAAGTACCAACATGTTCACAAGAGCTAGGCGCATCGATGTGTGGCACTACGGAGGTTGATTACGACACGGAACAAAGCTAACGCCGACCATGGCGGACGCGGTGGCACGGCAGTGTTACGCTAGCAAAACAAGGCTAGTAATGGTGAAATAGAGAGTACAGGAAGCATCAGTGGCTCACCCCGATCATGTTGAAGCAATAGGCGAGACCGGAGAAGCTACGGTGATGTGTTTCGACGGTGACTGGGATCACGGCGGAGCGGACCTCGTCGATGACAGCGTTCCAGCGATTGCAGTGGGCAAAATGAGCAAGCAAGGGTGGAATGAGCACTACAGCATCGAGGCGAATCCATAGAGTCAACCAGCAAGGGCAACGGCTCACCGGACAAGGCTGGCCATGGTGAATCGAAGCTTCCGTTGAGGTCGTCGGCCGCGAGGAAGATGAATGTGTACCGCGAGCTCTCGGCGAAATTAGGTGGTAGCAACAGCTCGGTCGGATGCGCAAGGAGCAGGCGGAACTGGAACATGGCTTTTACGGGGCTTGCTTGTGCTGAGGAGATGAGAGAAGCTCACCGGAGTTGCGACGGCGGCGTCAGGAAAACAGAGAGGAGGAAGAAAAGTGAACGGCGTCGTCTGGTTCTTATAGCTCAGCCAGGAGCGAGCGGACTCGACACGCAGCGTGCTCCCTACGCCAGCACAAAGCCAAGGGTGGTCGCAGGCGCACCTGGAAGGCCAGAGAAAGGACGCCGGCGGTGAGGCGGTGGCGCCCTGTAGTTATCTGAAATTTTGAAATAATTATAGATTTGCCACTAAGTTCATTTTACAAATTACTCCCAATTTTTCTAAAGAAGTTGAAAATCTCCAAAAATGAAAGTTGTTCAATTTTTCAAACTCTACAACTTTGCTTCTAGGAACATTTTCAAATTCTGCCTCCATTTTGAAATTTGAATTTGGGGTGCATTTGAGTATTTGAATCATTTCAAAATTACTCCAAATTTTATATGTAAACTTGAAAAACTTTGAATACCAAAGTTGATCCACATAAAATAATCTTCAACTTTGCTTTTTGCCTCAACCCCAAATTCCAAATGGATTTTGAATTAGACAAAAGGGGCAAACATGACTTTTGTGATTTGAATTTGAATTCAAATTTGATTTGTTTTCCTTTTACTTTAACTTTGATTTTTGACCAGTAACATGGCCCATTAGGGTTATTTGAGTCAATTGACACATGACCTCACATGATCACATGAAATTTGACCCTTGTGGTCATGATCTTTATTTAGGGTTTTGAATCACATCACATGAAATAACAACATTATGAAATAAAGCTTATTTAGTGAACGCATTCAAAATTTTCTACTTTATGAATGCTTTGCAATGCATATGATGACATGGAAAGTTTTAGTGTTAGGTCAACACCCCAAAGGTGTTACAGTTAGGAGGAGACGTGGCTAGGCTAGAGGCAGACCATCCACCTGCGGGCCATGGAGTCAAGACAGTTGAAAGGTCCTTGTGTGGTTTTGGTAATTGAGTGACAACCTAGGTGGACTAATTGTGTTTATGTGAGATACACCGGTGATTAGTCCACAGGTACATATGTGTGAGCAACATATGCCATGAAGTTGAAAATGGCTTAGAGATGTTGCAAAGCTCACACATGTGATGATGAAGGAGCTCATTGCACATGAGACATAACATTGAGTCATGTGATCAAGGTGGAGAAGATTAAGACAAGCCTTGGCTTGATGGACCGATTGCAAGCATGAAGGGCAAGTCGGAGGCTTTGGAGCGATGGACCACGTGGCGGTGAAGCTTAAGCAAGACTTGGCGCCGATGGACGAAGGCAATGGTGAAAAGCAAGTGAAGTCAAGATTAATGAACCAATATGATCACGTGATGATATGAAGTGGATCATATCATTGTTGATCCTGTTGGTGTATGTGTTGAATTGATATTGGAGGAGATGGAATGGAATGTGCAAGGCAAAGGTATAACCTAGGGCATTTCATTTCACCAGTCATAGGTGTGTAGAGAAGTTTGTGACCGGGTTTAGGATAGATGGCTGTACTATCAAGAGGGGCAAACTTGTTTGCATATCGGTCATCTAGTGCCACTCGAGTGATCTAACTTTGCATCATCGCTAGGATTGAGTGGCGTGGCAAGTTGAGTGGCTAATCCTTTGAAAAATGATTGTGAAAATGCTAACACACATACACATGGTGGTGTACACTTGGTGGTGTTGGCACATTTACAAATGAGATGAAGTTAGAGTTGACGTGGATCAACTTGGCGATGGAACAGAGGTGAGAAGGGTTCAGAACTCCACCGGCGGAGTGTCCGCCCATAGAGTGCGGACAGTTCGACGGTGCCACCGACGCCCTATTCCAAAAAGATAGGGTCTCATAGAGTGGACTGGACACTGGTCACATAGTGACCGGACACTGGGTTCCAACGTCTGGTCAAAAGTGGCAGTCAACGGGCAGGCATCGGTCTTCGACTAGACGCTGGTGCTAGAAGTGACCGAACACTAACAAGGTGCGTCCGGTCAAGGTGATGTGTGATGATGCAGGCAGAGCAGAGAAGCTAGAAGTGACCGAACGCTGGTGCTGCGTCCGATCGTGACCGACCAGACATGTTTGGTCATGTCTGGTACCTTACTGGAAATGACCGGACACTGGGGTTGCTGAGTCCCATCAGTTCAAGCTGCTGCGTCCGGTCGATAGATGACCGTTGAGATTGGATGAATAGCGTTTGAAGAAGGGGACACGTGGCGTGCATCGCACGACCAGACGCTGAGGTCCAGCGTCCGGTCGATCGGACCGAAGTGTCTGATCGTCCTGACTTTTGCCCAGTGAAGGGGTAACGGCTCTATTTGCTCGTGGGGTTATAAATAGAAGCCATGGTCGGCCTTGGTCCGGTAGTTGAGCACACTAGAGCCTTGGTGGCTTGTGTAGTAGTGCTTGGGAGCCCTCCATCTCACACATACTTGATAGTGATCATTCGATTGTGTGAGAGAGCGATTCTAATGCGATTGCATCGTGAGGTTGCATCGAGTGGCACTAGGTGATCGAGTTGCAAGCCAGTGGTGCTTGTTACTCTTGGAGGTTGCCACCTCCTAGATGGCTTGGTGGTGGTCTCCGTCAAAGCCCGCAAGAAGCTTGTGCGGTGCTTCGGAGAAGAGCTTTGTGAGGGGCATTGTGCTCGCCCCGCGGGAGCCATGAAGAGCAACTCTAGTTGAGCGTGTCATTGAGCTACCCTCACTTTCGGGGTAGGTTCTTGCGGTGCCTGACGTGCGGGCTTAGCGGGTGATGCCAATTAGCCACCAAACCACCAAGTGAGCGGTCGACACAACAGGGACGTAGCGTGTTGGTAAACACATGAACCTTGGGAGAAAAATCACCGTGTCAACCTTGTTCTTCCCGTTGGTTTGCATTCTCATTACACAAGCTTGTAATTACTTTCATATACATTGTGCTTGTGTAGTTGCTCTTGTAACTAGTTAGCTTGTGTAGCTTACTAGTTACCTTCTTGCTTGTGTAGCATAGAAGTAGCTTCCTTGCGTGGCTAATTAGGTTTGTGTAACCTTGTTAGTCACTTTGCTTAGTTTGTGCAGCTAAGTATTTGCGCTCTCTAATTTGGCATTGGTTGCCTCGTTATTGAGCATTGCTAGTGAGCATTAGGTGGCTTTGTGCTTTTGCTTACTAGCATGTGTAGGAGCTCCCTTGTTGCTTAAAGTACTAGTGGCATAGGTTTGTGTGACCTTGCTCCTAGAATTGGTTAGGTGAGCTCTAGCTAGCCCGACATCTTTGTTGCTTAATTAGTATCATTGGAAGGTGCTAGAGAACATAGATAGAAGGGTGTAGTCTTGGCTAGACTGATAGTTCTAATTCTGCACTTGTTTCGGTTAGCCGGCGTGATTAATTTTAGAAAGGACTATTCACCCCCCCTCTAGTCTGCCATCTCAACCCTACAATAGTGGAGATCCCCTACCCAGGTGAGGCAGGCGCTAGGGTGGAGCCGTTGGCCATCCCGCCATCACAGGAGCTGGCGGTGGTCTTGTCGCCACATGATGTTGTGGCAGCTAGATCTTCCAATGGGTTGGGGGTGACCCACGAGGTAGTGTGGCCCTACCCCGACGACCCGAGGAAGGCTTGGTTTGTCCTTCATGATGAGGAGGAGGTGGTGCTCTAGCACTTTCTACAGGAGACAGGACTGTCGATGACGTCCCATCTTACCCAAACTAAGGTGAAGCTTAAGGAGGCCTTGGGGAGGGCTAAGCTCATCCATCAGGTGGTCTTAGTCGACCTACCATGCATTGCCAAGGTAAGCCTTCTGTGTTTTTAGTGTTTGTCCTCAACTCCTTGGTCTTTCGCTAGTTGTGTCAGCTTGCTTGCTTCTGGCTTTATAGGAGTTAGAGGCAACATCAATCTACAAGTCCTGTTTCCTTAGGGAGGAACATAGTCAGATGGAGAGGGAAGCCACAATGTCATGGTGGGTCGATGAGCTTGAGCGCCAGCTAGAATCCATCGCCGTGAGTCCCAAGATCAGGTGATCGAGGTGACATGATTGGGGGCAGCGGAACTTCTCATGGCGGAACGAGCGACTGCTACCGAGCGGGGACTCAATGTAGCAAAGGTCCACCTAGCAGAGACCAAGGCAACACTCTAGAAGTCCTTGGAGGCTCTAGAGATGGAGCGGAAGGCCCAGTCGGAGGCTGATCGAGAAGTGCTCGTGCTCCATGGGCAGGTGCTTGGGGTGGAGGAGTCGAACGCCCGACTACTCGAGAAGGTCACCCAACAAGAGGAAGGGCTCTCCATCCTCAAAGGCACCCACCTCAGTATGTACCTATTCCACCTTTAGTTGATGTATTGGTTTTTCCTTTCCCTTGCTTCTGAACTTGTCGTCCTTTTTCTAGAACTAGGCGGAAAAATTGGTTCTTTGGAGCAGGAGCTGGAGACAGCCAAGGCAACGATTGGTCGGAACATGAAGGCACTAGCCAAGTCCCTTGAAGAGCAACATGCTCTTGAGGGGGAGCTCGACTAGATCTGCAACGTTGCCCATGTGGTCGTTTCCGAGGTGTTCGGGTCGGCGCCGAGCACCAGCATGCCCGCTGTCCACCTAGCGGAGGTCCCGAACGAGGTTCGGGCGCTCATCTTCGATGGGATGTTCTATGGGACATCATGGGTGCTAACCTTAGTGGTGACACACCACCCAGACCTAGACTTCGCTGCCATCTATAGAGGGTACACCGACGGCTGGAGCGTGGATGCCATCCATGCGCTTGAGGAGAGCTTGGTGCCATACGCACAGATGGTGGCTGAGCAAATCTCTACGTAGTGGGTGATGGAGGCTCGCCATGCAAGCATGGCTGAAGGCATGCACCAGGAAGATGTCATCTAGCCTATGGATGGAGTGGAGACAGGGTCAGAAATGAGCACCGTCCCGCCTCCGACCAAGCCGAATGTCGTCCCATCGGCAAGCAAGCAGCCCTTATCCTTGTCGACCGCGCCGTCAGCCGATGCCGCCGGGTAGCCACAATAGAATTTAGAGTAGAAATAGTGAGTAAACGTAAAGGATAAGTTCATGGGGGAGCCCCCATGTGAATATATTTTTTGAAATCATGAATACTTCAGTTTTGTTTTGTGATGGAATCACTTATAAGGGGAAGCATGTCCCATCCATTCTTTGTTTTTATCCTAGCATAGCTTTGTTTTTTTTATCCCTTCTTTTTTGCACCTGCCCATTTGACTCATAGGCTGCAACCTTAAGAACCTGAGCGTGGCCTGTGAGGCTCAGCTGCTCATAACCATAGGTCATGGCGAGGTGTGATCGGTTAGGACTTTAAAACAAAGTTACATAGGGTAATTAAAGGAACGGGCTACCCTTTCATTCGGGTAAAAAGTATTTACCATATGATAGTAAAAAAGAGAGGTGGTATCGCACCCTCGTGAAGCCCCCGAGTGACCCAGGCCAAGAGTGCTTGGGCTGGGGTGCTTGTAGGAGCAAACGTTGAATGAAAGAAAACAGTAAGATCGAGTTTTAGGGGAAGAAACGACGTAACTGTTCGATGTTCCAAGTGTTGGTGAGAGCATTGCCATTGTCGTTCTTTAGTCGGTAGGTGCCCGATCGGATCACCTTGGTCACCATCTAGGGTCCTTCCCATGGTGGAGAGAGTTTGTGTTTCTCCTTGGTTGATTGGGTTCTTCAGAGCACGAGGTCTCCGACCTTGAGGATTCTGCCTTTGATTTTCTTTCATGGTACCTGCGA
Source organism: Miscanthus floridulus (assembly GCF_019320115.1). Taxonomy (NCBI): domain Eukaryota; kingdom Viridiplantae; phylum Streptophyta; class Magnoliopsida; order Poales; family Poaceae; genus Miscanthus; species Miscanthus floridulus. The sequence continues at coordinate 29,353,786 of NC_089591.1, read as the reverse complement.
AGAGTTTGCTGGTAGCGAGCGGAGTGGATGACGATCATCTCATGAGCCTCCTTGAGTAGGTCGATCGTGTCCTGCTAAGCCTCCATGGCTCAGTCTCGGTCAAAGGCCTTCACTCTTGGGGCGTCGTGATCGAGGTCGGAGGGCAACACTGCTTTAGCTCCGTAGGCTAGGAAGAAGGGTGTGAACCCTATGGATCGGTTCGGGGTCATTCTCAGGCTCTAGAGGATTGCTAGGACCTCTAAAACCCATCGCCTAGTGTATATATTGAGTTAGTCGAAGATGTGTGGCTTGAGTCCTTGGAGGACCATGCCATTGGCCTGCTCGACCTGACCGTTAGTACGTGGATGTTCGACCGAGGCCCAGTCGATCCTGATACCATAACCATCACAGAAGTCTAGGTACTTCTTCCCAATGAAGTTAGTTCTATGGTTAGTGATGATACAGTTAGGAACACTAAAACAGTAGATGATGTCAAGGAAGAACTTGACCGCCTCTTCCGAGCAAATGTTGGTGATGGGCTTTGCCTCTATCCACTTGGTGAAATTTTCCACCACTACGAGTAGGTGAGTGAAGCCGCTCAAGCCCTTTTTAAGGGGTCCTACCATGTCAAGGCCCCAGACCATGAATGGCCAGGTGATGGGGATGGTTTGGAGCTCTTGTGTCGACAAATGAGTTTGCTGAGCGTAGAACTGGCATCCCTCACACCTGCGGATGACCTCCTCTGCCTCTCGCAGTGCAGTGGGCTAGTAAAAACCTTATCGAAAGGTTTTTCTAACCAGCGACCTCGGGGCCACATGATGTCCATAGATCCTGGCATGGACCTCGAGGAGGAGCTGTTTCCCTTGGTCGGTAGGGATGCACTTCATGAGTATTCCTGATGGACTTCACTTGTAAAGTTCATTATCGAATGTGAGGAATGTCTTGGTGCGTCGAATGATCCATCGTGCTTTAGTCCTTTCGGGTGGGAGAACCTCCTTGAGGAGGTAGAAGAGTAGCAATGCTCTCCAGTTGGCTTGATCGAGTGCTACCTCAGCGACGTCGGCGGGCGACGTCAGCACAAAGGCAACAAGGTTGGAGCCCCCGAGCGCCAGGTTGGCATCGGGGTGTGTCTGGATCAGACCTTCCAAGATGCGGGTGGATGGCTCATGAGGGTCATTGATGAAGACCCCATCTAGAGACAGAACCTGCCTGGCAGCCAATTTTGTGAGAAAATCGATGACATCGTTGTCCTTTCAGGGGACATGATGTAGTTCGATCCCCTGGAATTTGTCTTTGAGCTTACACACCTCTTGGCAGTATGCTGCCATGAAGGGGTTTTTGCAAGAGGATCCCTTCATGACTTGGTCGACGACCAACTCTGAGTCACCGCAGACGTACAGCCACGTAGCGCCGAGCTCGATGGCGATGCATAGTCCGTTGATGAGGGCCTCATATTCCATGGCGTTGTTTGAGGCCAAAAATTGAGGCAGATGACATAGCAGAGCCTGCTCCTATCCAAGGAGATCAGAATCACTCCAGCCCCTAAGCCAGGCGCCATTATGGACTCATTGAAGTACATCATTCAGTACTTATGGGTGATGTCTGGGGTCGGGAGCTGGACCTCCGTCCATTCGGCAACAAAGTTCATGAGAGCCTAAGACTTAATAGCAGTGCGGGGGACATACCTGATGTCATGGCCCAATAGCTCGAGTGCCCACTTGGAAATTCATCCCATGACGTCACGGTTGTAGATGATGTCTCCCAGCGGATATGAAGTGACAACCAAGACTTCGTGGTTGGTGAAGTAGTGTAGGAGCTTTTGGGTCACCATCAGCATGGCGTATAGAAGTTTCTGCACCTGGGGGTACTGAACCTTCGTGTCGGTGAGTAGCTCCATGATGAAGTATACGGGTTGTTGGACCTTAAGATGGTGTCCTGGTTCCTCCCTTTCGACGACTAGGGTGACGCTTACCACGTGGTTGCTTACCGCGACATAGAGGAGGAGGGGTTCTCCCCGTTTGGGAGTGATGCGGATTGGGGCCGACGTTAGTGACGCTTAGAGGCTCTCCAAAGGCTACTGTGCTTCCTCAGTCCAGACAAACACGTCCCTCTTTTTTAGAAGCTTGTAGAGAGGCATCCCCCGCTTGCCTAGCCAGGAGATGAACCGGCTTAGGGCAGCCAAGCAGCCAATGAGCCTTTATACGCCCTTGACGTAGCGTATAGGGCCCATGTTGGAGATGGCCATGATTTTTTCGAGGTTGGCCTCTATAACACCCTCGATGTTGCATTGTATAGTTTTTGCTAAAACACCGCATGAGCATCATACTTGTGTGTAATATAGGGTATAAATCAATATATGACACTTAAAACGTTCATCTAAAACAAGAAACAAATGCTACATGTCATGTCGCTTTATATCATTTAGGGTTCTAAGTGAATTTTTATCAAACAAAATGTTATAGAATGCTTATGCGAAACTTTGGTAAAGTTCGTAGTGTGAACTTCATAGGTGACGATAAAATACGTGCGGTCGAGGATAGGGTTCGCTAGCTAGTGTATCAAGTGGCTCGGGAATGGAATTCGACGCGAAACCATTTGAAGTTTAATCATTTCACGTAAGACCAAAAATGGGTCGATGAAGCCATGTTCGACAATTTTCGTAGAACGATCGGGTTAAGAAGTGGCTAGATGTTTTGGCTTAGTTCGATAGCCCTGTGTACCCTATTGAGGATAGAAGAGCTGGCTTAGCTATGGGATCATCGAGAGGATTTTTCAACAGCTTTAAAAAGAGTGCAAGTCACATATGTTGAACGGAGCCAGCGCTGGCCGTGGTCACCACCTCTGCTCGGCCTAGCACCGCTGCTAGCTCGCCTAGCATGCGCTGTCATGTCGGCCACATCCTCACTGCAATGCCTATGCAAGCACTCCCATGCGTGTGGCCCTTGCGCTGCTGGCCATGGCCGCCTGCCACCACGCACTGGCGCACAGCTCGCATCGCCACTGCTATCATGCCACGTCCTGGACACCTACCCATACCATGCCCATGCACTGGCCAGACTTGCCGTCGGGTCCCGCACTGTAGCTCACGCTGTCGTTGTTGCCCGACACACCACGCCCACACATGCACACACGCGCAGTGCACCGGTGGACTTGGTTGCTCTGCCTCGTCATTGCGTCGCACGGCACCCTGGTCACGCTGCGCATCATCCATCGCTGCCGCGTGGTACTGCTCCTGTTGACCCGCCATGGCTACACGCGTGTGGGACGGCTACCTAACTTCGCCATCATGTCTGTGTCCGCTGCCGTGCTACACCACTGTCTTCCCTGACCTGCCATCCTCTGCGGCGCTCAGTGTCGAGCCAAGTCATGCCTAACTTCCCTGTTCTCCGGTCGCCATGTCGCCGGGATCACTCCTCCGATTTTGCCATAGTGGAGCCACCGTAGTGCAATTAACTCTGCCTTCGTCTCCACTGTGTAGTCGGCTACCCAACTGACCCACCTTGCAGCGAACCTTGCCTTGCCAAGCCCCAATTTGGAGCAAGCCACGTATCCAAAGCATCTCATGGCAATTCCTTGCGCTACTAGCCTCATCTCCACCTACTAAGCACCCTACGCACCTCGGCCGAAGCGCTACCACAGCCTAGCCTTCCCTGACATGGGCGTGCCATCGCCGTGCACCGCCGCACCGCTTGTGCACATGCTGCCAGCTCAGCTCGGGCCATCTCTGAATGAACCACCGCCTTGAGGGGTTCCATGGCAAGTCACTTGAGCTCACTAGCTACCCCTTTTGCCCTGGCTTTGCTGACATTCACCGGAACACCACCGCCGTGACTACAGGGTCTCCGCCACCATGGTTCGACCTCGCTGCTACGTCCTGGCTCATGCTTCCTTCGCTCGGCGCTTTGTGTTCGCTCCTAGGTAAGCATCGGTCCCGTAGTTAGGGTGGGGAGGGGTTGTTCCCGCCAACGTAGCCACCCGATGCTAGTGCCGCCGTGTCGGTGCGCACGCGGGTGCTCAGGGGTGTCGCTGTCATGAAGGTAGGAAGTTCTGGGGCCGTAGCTATAAAATGGTAGACTAGCGGAATAGTGCGCTTAGTTCTCATGGGATTACATAGTAGTCTGAGGGTGCTTTTGCATATTGACCGGCGCGCACCAGGTTGGGCCGAGCCGCTCGAGTTGGGCCACGAGATAGGAATCAGTTTTCATTTTCCAGTAAATTCATGAATGTTTTTTCAATATTAGTTTGAGCTGAACTTTAATAAATTGTAGTAAATCATGTAGGTGTCTAAAAATAGTAAAACCAAGTTTGTTAGATTCATAAAAATACCATCCACCTGTTAGTGTAGTTAGATCATAGTTAGCTATGACAATGATAGGTTCATAAATTCAAACTAGATAGCTGAGTATTATGTAGCTTAATATTTGTAGAAATTTTGGTGGTAAATTGGTGTTAGCTATAGCTATGAAAATTTTATAGTAGGCTCACTATATTATTATGTACTTGCTATAAATTTTGTAGCCCTAGACTAGGTTGCTAAATAAAGTAGCTATTATCCTTGCTTTATCGTATATAGAGTAAATCAACATTAGGAGTGAGAATGCCTGTAGTTGCTATAATAATCTATGCCATGCGTCATACTTGTTAGTGGTAATGGTAGGTAGCTTAGCACCTTAGTGGCTAGAACTCACTTAGTAGTTTGATAGATGTATTCTTATTTTAAGAGTTGCTGTTGTCGTAATATTAAGTGTTGCATTATCATTTCATGCATATAGATCATGAGTTGGTAGAGTTCATGCTAGTGGATGAATAGAAGTATGAGGAGGTCATCGAGGAGTACAAGGAGGAGATCCTCATGTAGGAGGGAGTCCCAGAGCCTTTTGGTGCTGACCTCACTGACCCGTCGCCTGCCAAGGCAAACCCTAGTGCATAACCCCTATTTTAATGATCACTGAATATATATCTATGATGTGCATTTACATTACAGGCATTTTATGGAAACTACATGCATGAATATATCTACCTACGAGTCCTACAAGTGCAGGTTGAGTAGCTACTATGCTTAGCATTTCGGTAGCGTGGGTAACCTATCGTTACTCACAAATAGGGGATAATTATGATCACTCATGATAAATGATGGAAAGGAAAAATGGCGACCGGGTAGGGATATGGTTTGGGTGCTAGTGGGTGTAAGGGGTTGTGTCCTGTGGCCAATAGGGCATAGCTCGGTTATACTTTTTCCCTATCTATGTCAATTAAGGACCGGTCGTTGCATAAGGCATCGTGGGCAAGTCACAGATTTATTATCCCGAGCACATACTTGGGTATGGGCGCAGGGAAGACTCGTTGCTCTCTTGTCATGGATCCAGCTCTTTCTAGACCGACTGATTGGAGGCGGGGATGGTGGAGGTCCTTGCATCGCACTGAGTCTGGGACTCAGGAGTGGGGGCTTGGAGTCCAAGTTTGGACAGGGACCTGGACACCCAGGATAGGAAGGTGATGGGTTAGTCCTGTTTGTGCCTAGGGTGCAAGCGGGGCGTGTGTTTTCGGGGTACCCAACTGGGGGCATTGATTCATGAATCACCGGGTGATCTGGTACGGCTTGTTTCGTGTCTAGCACCGTAGTAAGAACTGAAAGATGAAAGGTGATGAAATAGAACTGATTGCTCAACTCTTGCTTGAAGGTAGAACATGTACTTATATAGACTAGATAGATAATAACTAAATACGACTGATAATAATAACATAAATAAGGACCCACTATTAGTATTGCTTACTGCTAAAAGAAAACCAGCAAACCATAAAGCTTCTCGTATTCCTTGGAGTCGAGAAATTATTCCCACTAGTCGGATAAATCTTGCGAGTACATTGTTTATTTACCCCTATTGCAGGTGATGCTTGAGAAGTACCTTTGTGTGGAGGATTCTTCTAGTGGGCTCAGATGGATCCTCGTTCTTATCGCTAGATGTTTATTTTAAATTTCGCTATTTATCATTCCGCACTCTGACATTTGGTATTGTAATAATGTAATTTTAAGAAACTCTGATGTATGAAATGGACAAGTATTGTAACTCGTTCTCATTATTGGATCATTGGGAAAATGTGGATCTTTTGGGTTCTCCCTTGGGGTGTGCCCAATGGATACTGCCCGCTGTAGCTCGCTTTCTGGGTGCTTAGTTTCCGGTGGAAGACAAGCACCACCATAAGCGTGTTATTTTGGGCGGTTCTACCATAGCCTCGATGCCACATTCGGACACGATGTATCCAAGCAGCTTCCCCTTTGGAACCCCGAAAACACATTTTTCGGGATTCAACTTGATGTTGAACCTTCGGAGGTTCACGAACGTTGCGCCCGAGTTCACGATCAGGTCATAAGCTTAAGCCATTTTGACCACTATGTCATCAACATAGATGGTGATTGTTGGTTTTGGCCGCTCGACTTGGTCAGGCTAGTCGAGTGGGTCGATTTGATCGGCAAAGCATTGCTGTATGCACCGTTGATAGGTGGCTCCAACATTCTTCAGATCGAAAGGCATGGTTACATAACAGTATGAACCATATGGAGTGATGAATGAGGCTACGAGTTGGTCGGACTCTTTCATCACAATCTGGTGATAGCCTGAGTAGGCATCTAGAAAGGAGAGGATTTCACATCCTGAGGTGAAGTCGACTATCTTGTCTATTCGTGGCAAAGGAAAATGGTCCTTTGGACACGGTTTGTTGAGGCCAGTATAATCAATGCATATTCTCCATTTTCCGGTCTTCTTTTTAACAAGAATAGGATTAGCTAGTCAGTCAGAGTGGTATACCTCTTTGATGAATCCGGCTGCCAGGAGTTTGGCGACCTCCGCGCCTATGGCCCTGTGCCTCTTGTTGTCAAAGGGACGCAGGCATTGGTGGCTTTGAGCCTAGGACAAGGCATAATGCGTGCTCGACGACCTCCCATGGTATGCCTAGCATGTCAGGAGGTTTCCATGCAAAGACATCACGATTGGTGCATAGAAAGTCGGTGAGCCCGCATTCCTATTTGGCCAGAAGCTGGGTCCTGATCCACACCATCTTGGTTAGGTTGGTGGGGTCGATCCCCACCGCCTTAGTTTCCTCAAGTGGGTGGAAGGCAGTCGAGGAGCTTGGCTTGTTGTAGTCCAAGACTGCTGGGGTTGATGATTCTCTGAGCCGAGGGAGTTTGGCTGAGTTGATGATGGCAGTGGCAAGCTCATAATGCTCGCGGTTGCACATGTAGGTGTGCAAAAAGGTGCTACCCATAGTGATAACACCGTTCGGTCTCGACATCTTCAACTTGAGGTAGGTGTAGTTGGGGATCGCAAGAACTTGGCATAGCATGGCTGCCCCAAGATGGCATGGTAGGACCCTAGGAAGTCCACCACCTTGAAGGTGAGGACCTCCAAGCGGAAGTTGGCTTGGTCACCAAACATGATGGGTAGGTCAATCTACCCGAGCGGGTATGCCTACATTCCTAGGATCACGCCATGGAAGGGAGAGCTCACTGGGCAGAGCTCTGACGGGGGGATGTGCATGGCATCGAGGGTGTCGACGTAAAGGATGTTAAGGCCGCTGCCTCCGTCCATCAGCGCCTTGGTGAGGCGCTTCTTGTGAATAGTGTGGTCGATGATGAGCGGGTAGCGACCCAGTTTGGCGGTGTAGGAAGGATGGTCCCTCTAATCAAAAGTGATCGGAGATTCTGACTAGCTAAGGAAGGAGGGGATGACTGTTTCAATGACGCATGCCTCTCTATAGCGCACTTTGTGCTGGCGCTTAGAGTAGATGGCATCAGATCCCCCAAAGATCCTAAGGCATTCCTTGGGATTGGAAAAGCCATCCCCATCCTTGCCCACCATGCCTCCTTTCTTAGCCGCTGCCTCCTTGCCCTTTCCATCTTTCGATCCACTGGCCTATCACAAAAGTGCTTGAGGAGTTCATAGTCCTTGTAGAGGTGCTTGATGGGGTAGGTGTGGTTGGTGCATGGGCTCTCCATGAGCTTATCAAAGTGGTCAACCATGGCAACCAAAGCAGAGTTGGTCGGTCGGCGCTGATCCTTCTTGTTCTTTTTGCCCCTTTGTGTGGAGGGGCCCTCATCTTGGTCATCGCGCTTGGCCTTGCCCTTGTCCCAACCTCCACTAAAGATAGCTCCAACCACCTCCTTGCTAGAGGCATGGTTCATGGCGACATCGAGCAGGTCGTGGGTGGTCCAAGGCTTTAGATAGCCGAGCTTGTGGATCAGGGACTCAAAGGTTGTCCTGGAGAGGAACGCGCTGATGATGTTCGTGTCAACGACATCAGGAATGGAGTTGCATCATTTTGAGAACCTACGGATGTAATCCTGTAGGGACTCGTTGGGATCCTACTGGCAGCTCTTGAGGTCCTAGGAATTCCTAGGATAGACATACGTCCCCAAGAAATTCCTGATGAAGATTCTCTTGAGATCCGCCCAGTCACGGATGCTATCAGGCAGGGGGAATTTGAGCCATGCTCGAACATGCTCCCCCACGTAGATGGGGAGATATTGAATGATGAAATAATCATCATCCACTCCTCTAGCTCGGTAGGTGAGCCAAAAGTCTTTGAGCCATATACCAGGATTCATTTCCTCGGTGTATTTGGTGATGTTGGTTGGTGGTCGCAAGCGTTGTGGGAACGACGCTTTCTGGATGCGATGACCAAAGGCCCATGGTCCCAGGCCGTCTGGGCTAGGACTTCGGTTGTTTGGTCGGCGACCATGCTTGGGGCATGTTTCCTCGCTCCCCTTGATGGTTTGGTGGGGGTGTAAGGAAAATGGACCCTTGGCCCATTTACTTTGGATTTTGGTGTTTGATGACCAACACAACCAAATTGGACTAATGAATTTGCAAGTGTTTATTTTGTAGTTCAATAGGGTGCAAGACGTGACTTGGACAAAGGCGACGTGGTGACCCGATGATCAACACCTTAAGAAAGACCTTAGAAGCACAAGAGAAGACCCTAGATATTAAGCAAAGTCCAAGCACGAAGATTGGAACCAAGCCATATGCAAGATCGTGAAGAAACGAGTTCACTAAGGTGACCGGATGCTGGACAAGTGACTAGACGTTGGGCAGAGGACTCGGCAGACAGGTGACCGGACACTAGACCGGACGCTAGTGGCAACCGACCGGACGTAGGACAGCAGCGTCTGATCGAGTACAAAGAGGTTCCAGAGCGGCAAATCTGCGACCAGACGCGTCCGATGGTAGGCGACCGGACGCTGGCCAGCGTCCGATCAGTATATTGTCGGCTCAACGGTCAGGATGACTAGACGCGTCCGGTCAGTAGCAGTTTCACAGGAGTTCAACCCCAACGGCTACTTTCTCAGTGGGGCTTATAAATACAACCCCCAACCAGCCTTTTGAGAGGTGTGGAGCTAAGGAAACATACCAAGGGTGTTGATACACTATTTTAGTGATCTCCACATGCATAGTGCTTAATGTTTTATTAGGTGATTAGCATAAGTGCTTTGCGAAGTGCTTAGGTTGATTAGACCATCGCTTATGCGCTTGCTCTAGGTTTATGCCTAGTGTTTAGTGAGGTTTGCATACCTCTTGCACCCCGTGCTTGCGAGCACAAGTGTTGTACATCGGAGGGGCTTGAAGTCTTGCGAGATCACACCAACTGTGTTTGTGGTGTGGCCGCCACCATGTACCGGAGGAAACAAGGCCCACGGCGTTTTGGCTAGAAGCTTGATAGTGAAGATGGTAGGGAGCTTCCAGGAGAGGCTTGCCGAGAGGCACATCAGAGACCCACTTGCACGTGGGGAAGGCCCGAGGCTATCCACGGAGTTTCCCAACCGAGAGCTTAGCCCTTGCGAGGGATTCCTTGCGAGGGGCTCCAACGAGGACTAGGGGGAAACTTGCGCGCTTCTTGATACCTCAGTAAAAATACCGGAGTCGTCGATGGGAGTTTGCATATCTCTACCTGGCTCTTTAGCTTCCGCATTTACTTTAATTGTATTACTCCTTTTTGTGGTAGAGATAGCAACACATTAGCAATACCGTAGTTGCACATTTAGATAGTTTATCTTTTGCATAGGTTTTGCTAAGGTTAGAAAAAGAGGCCATAGTTTAGAGTTAGAATTTTAAGTTGCCTAATTCACCCCCCCCCCTCTTAGGCGTCACGGTCCCTTCAATTGGTATCAGAGCCGGTTGGCTCATATTTCGACCTTTGGCTTAACCACCATTGAGCCGACGCTATTGTAGAGTGGTTGGGATGGATACCGCTAGGCCTCCATAATTTGATGGCACTAACTTCCTCTACTATAAAGCTAGAATGGCTTGCCACCTTGATGCGGTTGATTTGGGTGTATGGAGAGTCACTCGTGATGGGATGAAACCCATCAAGAATCCTGAGAAACCCACAAAGAGTGATGAAAAAGAAATGCATTTCAATGCTAGAGCTAAAAATTGCTTGTTTGAATCACTTAGTGTGGATGTCTTTAACCAAGTATTCACTTTAAATACGGCACATGAAATTTGGTTAAAACTCCAAGAGCTCCATGACGGCACAAGCAATGTCCGTGAGCAAAAACATTGTCTAGCAAAGCAAAACTATGACTCCTTTACTATGAATGATGATGAGCTTGTTCGTGATATGTGTTCTCGTTTGAATCTAATTATCAATGAGCTCCACTCTATAGGATTATTAAAGCTAGATGATGCGGACATCATGAGAAAGATCATCTCCGTGCTACCACAAAAGAAATATGCAAGCATCATCACCATCCTTCACAACATGGAGGACTTGAGCAACATGACCCTGGGCATAGTGATTGGCAAGTTAGTGGCATTTGAAATGTCATGTAAGATGGGTCAAGAAGAAGCTTCTTCATCAAACAAAGGAAAAGCTCTCGCTTGTAGCAAGAAAAAGAAGATGAAGGGCAAGCAAGTTGAGACAAGCTCAAGCTCAAGTTCCTCAAGTGAAGATGAAGAAGAAGATGAGGACGATGATGATGATGATGAAGATTCAAGTGATGATAAATCTTCCTCCTCCACCTTCGACCTTGATAAAGAATCAATCAAAGTGATCAACAAGGTGGAGAAGATGATCCAAAGGCTCAATGTCAAGGGTGTGCCCATCCAAATTCAAGATTTCATTTTCTCAAATCAAAGAAATGAACAAAGAAAGAGAGGATGCTATGGATGCGGCGAGTTGGGGCACTTTGTGGAAGTTTGTCCAAACAAGCCTACACCCAAGACAAAGAAGAAGGCATGCAAGAACCAAGCCCTCACGTCGATAAGATCATGGGATGATTCTTCAAGTGAAGAAGAACCTCATCACAAGAGGCGAGGCCGCAAGCACTCATCATCAAGCTCTTCTTGTGTGTGCCTTATGGCATGAGGTAATGAAAGCTCTTCCTCTAGTGAGAGTGATAGTGATGATGATATGCCTTCCTATCATGAACTTGTGCAAGAAAATCATAAATTTGCTAAAGCTTGCACTAGTCAACAAAAGAAGCTCAAAAGCTTAAAAGAAAAGCTAGATAGTTCACAAAAAGCATACAAAACCTTGCTTGAACAATATGAGAACTTTGCTAATCTCAGTGTTGAACTATCTACTAAAATTGAGAAACTTGAGGCTAGTGCAACAACAAACGCATGCACAATCAATGATGAGCAACTTGAAAAGAAAAATGAAAAATTAAAAGAAAAGTTAGTTAGCTCACAAGAAGCATATAATAGTTTGCTTGCTAAAATGGAAACCATGTGCAAACACTATGATGAGCTAACTAATAAAGTTGCTAATCTTGAAGCCGTTAGCACAACCCCCACCAAGGCATCTAAAAAGAAAAGTTCTATCTTTAACATGACTAAAAAGGATGCCTCTACTTCTTGCAATGATTTGTGTTTAGACTCACCTTTGTGCAACCAAGTTTGTGTTGAGAAAGTTGTCATAGATACATGCACATAAGAGGTTGCAAAGGAGAATGAGCAACTCAAGCAAGATGTAGCTCGCCACACCAAGGACTTGACTCAAGTGAAAGGCAAGGCGAAGCAAACCCAACTTCATCAAGATAACACCGTCAAGGGAGTGAAGAAGCTTGATGAAGGACAAACCGTGGTTTGTTACATGTGCCACAAGGAAGGTCACAAGTCCTATGAGTGCAAGGTGAAGAATGGGGGAGGAGCAAAGAAGGAGAAAAAGCAAACAAGCAAGCTCTCCAACACCTACACCAACAAGGTGGACAAGAAGGCCTCCACACCTTATCTCTTGAAGAAGAAGAAAAATGACAAGGTGGTGGCCATCAAGATGAACAAGCAAGCCAACAACAATGGGGTCAAACGCTTTTGGGTGCCAAAGGAAATCATTTCAAACATGAAGAGCACCAAGAAGGTTTGGATCCCAAAAGGGAAGTGAGAAGTCCATCGGACATCAGGGAATTTGGAGACTTGGCAAAGTATGGGTGCATTTCATGGGGTGCATCATGATGGACAAAGTCATTGCCAAGTAGGTTAGTGAATACTATGGACCCAAATTCTCCTTCCCATGTTAGGTAACTAGATGTCATTACTTTCAATTAGTATTCATTTCAATTGGCATTGTCTTTCAATTGATATACTCTTAAAGCTTCTAGTTATCTTTCATGCCTATGTTTGCACTTACATGCTTAAATCTTTTGTCATGCATTCAATAGGTATATCATATGGTAGGCTTGCTCGGTTTCATTATCAACCCTTGGAGCAAACCTACATGGTTTAAAATTGTTTAGAAGCACAGCACATAGCTTGTTTTACAATTATTTATCTAATATGTGCTAAAGTCCAAATTGTAGATAATCTCTCCCAAATATCATCTTTCAAGTGGTATTTTGATACTTAAATCAATGTGCACAAATGTTACAAGTATTCAACACTTGTGTGCACAAATTTAGGGGGAGCTTAATCTACAAGTTGGATGCTTTGAGACTAACACTTGTTCAAATGGTATCAATTTTTCAAACCTATCACATGTGTAGTAGTCTCATTGTAAGGAAATTGGAGTCCTCGGAGTTAAGCATCATTCTTCAATTGGCATCATCATGTTGATTTTATTTCATATTTATATGCTTTCTCCATGCATTATATAGATTAAACTCTCTTGTACAATAAATTGCTAATTATGCATATGCTTTGCTTTCTACCATATGTATGCATATATTTAGGGGGAGCTTAGTCTATATAATGTGAGAGTCAAAGTTTGTGATCCATTTCACTCTATACACAAAGGATCACGAAATTTGACCCTCCCTTGTGCTACTAATGTCTTCCTTTTCGATGTTTGATGCCAAAGGGGGAGAATTTGAAGGACCAAAGACAAGCATTTAGTTACAAGTAGTAATGGTCCAAGAAAGGGAGGAAAGTGAATTATGGGTTAGTCTAAGTAATGGGAGAAATTTTTTTAGAAAGCTACGCTTTAATCCATAATATCACATGGGGACATTTGCAAGGGAAAGACAAGCTTTTAAGTAAAGTTTTAATTGGTAACTGTCAATTAGTATCATATAACCTCGCCCTTTGCATTGCATCCTAGCAAGTAGGTAGTTTTTAACTTCCAAATTCTTATTATTTGCTTGCTTTGGTCGTGTTGGCATCAATCACCAAAAAGGGCGAGATTGTAAGGAAAATGGACCCTTGGCCCATTTACTTTGGATTTTGGTGTTTGATGACCAACACAACCAAATTGGACTAATGAATTTGCAAGTGTTTATTTTGTAGTTCAATAGGGTGCAAGACGTGACTTGGACGAAGGCGACGTGGTGATCCGATGATCAACACCTTAAGAAAGACCTTAGAAGCACAAGAGAAGACCCTAGATATCAAGCAAAGTCCAAGCACGAAGATTGGAATGAAGCCATACATAAGATCGTGAGGAAACGAGTTCACTAAGGTGACCGGACGCTAGGCAGAGGACTCAGTAGACAAGCGACTGAACACTAGACTGGACGCTGGCGGCAACCGACCAGACGTAGGACAGCAGCATCCGATCGAGTACAGAGAGGTTCTAGAGCGGCAAATCTGCGACCGGACACGTCTGGTGGCAGGCGACCGGATGTTGGCTAGTGTCCGATCAATATATAGCTGGCTCAACGGTCGGGACGACCGGACGCGTTCGGTCAGGACGATTCAGCGTCCGGTCAGTAGCAGTTTTGCGGGAGTTCGACCCCAACGGCTACTTTCTCAGTGGGGCTTATAAATACAACCCCCAACCGGCCTTTTCAGAGGTGTGCAGCTGAGGAAACATACCAATGGTGTCAATACACCATTTTAGTGATCTCCACATGCATAGTGCTTAGTGTTTTATTAGGTGATTAGCATAAGTGCTTTGCGAAGTGCTTAGGTTGATTAGACCACCGCTTATGCGCTTGCTCTAGGTTTATGCCTAGTGTTTAGTGAGGTTTGCATACCTCTTGCCACCCCGTGCTTGCGACCACAAGTGTTGTACATCAGAGGGGCTTGAAGTCTTGTGAGATCACACCAACTGCATTTGTGGTGTGGCCGCCACCGTGTATCGGAGGGAACAAGGCCTGCGGCATTTCGGCTGGAAGCTTGATAGTGAAGACGGCGGGGAGCTTCCAGGAGAGGCTTGCCAAGAGGCACATTGGAGACCCACTTGCGCGTGGGGAAGGCCCAAGGCTATCCACGGAGTTACCCGACTAGGAGCTTGGCCCTTGCGAGGGATTCCTTGTGAGGGGCTCCAACGAGGACTAGGGGGAAGCTTGCGCGCTTCTTGATACCTCAGTAAAAATACCGGAGTCATCGACGGGAGTTTGCATATCTCTACCTTGCTCTTTAGCTTCCGCAATTACTTTAATTGTATTACTCCTTTTTGCGGTAGAGATAGCAACACATTAGCAATACCGTAGTTGCACATTTAGATAGTTTATCTTTTGCATAGGTTTTGCTAAGGTTAGAAAAAGAGGCCACAGTTTAGAGTTAAAATTTTAAGTTGCCTAATTCACCCCCCCCCTCTTAGGTGTCACAGTCCCTTCAAGGGGCCCGTGTCGCATGCCCTCACCGCCCCATGATGGATGTCATCATCATGCCAGGCTTGACACTGATTGTTGATGATGTTGTGAGCATCTCGGTTCGGCTCGAGCTATTCACGCACATGTGGTCGGTGTGGAGCTGGTGCCAGGTCAGGCCATGGTGCAGCTGTGGCCTCTTGTTCCATGCTCGGTGACTGTAGCGCTGAGCAGATGGAGCGGTTTGACTGGTGCGCCCCTTATTCCCCTGGTGGGGAGAGAGGCCACAAGTCGATGTCACGATACGGAGCTCTTCGCCTATTGAACTGTGGTGGTTTCCACTAGCACTGGAGGTTCTAGTGGATCGCCTGCTCCTAGGGGTCGATAGGCTCTAGAAGGCCGCGTAGAAGCATCGCCGCAGCGATGATGTTCTGGCCAACCTGAGCGAATTGTGGGGGATCGTTCCCCCCATCCATGATGTTGCACTAGACCTAGTGGGCATGACCCCGGGCGTCGCTCGTCAGGTTACACGCGCGGGGCACAGCGTGCTACGCCGAGTGCACCGGCATAGGTGGTGGCTGGCTCTACTACCTTTGTCGTAGCTCCTCACCGTGCTCCTGCACATGCGCGAGGGCCTCCGCACGAGGGTCTAGAGGGGTGTGAGTCTATAGGGACTCTGCTACCACCGGTGGCTGTCCCAGAGCATCCGCCATAGCGCACTCCCGGGACAGAGGGTGGCTAGGTGCCACGACATCGTCGATGCTGGAGCCGTCGATTTTAACCTCGTCATCCATGAGGTCATGGAAAGAGGCAGCATCAGCATCCTTCAGAGCCCCCACGCGTACATGTCTACAGGGGACGTGAGGCCTTAGGGGAACCGGTTGCATGGCGGTCATGGTGGGGACAATGAGGTCCCTCCGGAGAGTCGGCGGAAGATATTAAATAACGAGTAAAGAACAATATGTACGTTACTCACAGTGGGGTTTGAGCCTAGCATGGGCTCAAAGCGAAGCATAGGTGTCTCGACATTGAGGTCGTCTGGTGGCCTAGAGCTGACGGAGGGCGCTCCTCCCCCGACAGGTGTCAGGACAAGTGCCTCCTCGCGAAGGCGAAGCATGCCGAGCTGGTCGGCGATGAAGTCCAGGCTTGCAAAGAGGAAGGTCTGGAATGACTCAAAAATGGGAGGAACCCACATCCCAACAGATGGGAGTGTGGAAAACTCCAGTGAGCCGGAGTGAGTCATATCGCTTGAGCCCGCCATGCCGAAGATGGTGGAAAGGTGGGTCATCCGATGACCAAAAGCGTGAACGTACGACGTCCTCCCCATAGACGGCACCAACTGTCGGTGCGAAAAGTGACCAACAAGTAAATATTTGTTGTTTTGCCATACGTTGTGATCGGATGTGGCCTAGCACTCAATGACACAGGGTTTATATAGGTTCAGGCAACATGCCCTACGTCCAGTTTGAGTCGGTCGGTGACTTTATTCCTGAGCCCAGGTGCTTGAAGTTTGCTGTGGGTTACAAACGAGTGGGAATAAGATGGGGGTGTTAGAGGTCCGGTCGGGCTCTGGACCAAAGGGCCAAGAGTGATGGGGAGCTCCAACGTGTGCTAAGTTTTGAAACGTATGCTCTATGTAGCATTAGAATTCTAGAGCTGTGAAGCTGTTCGAGTGCCCAGAACATCTAAAGCTAGTAGAGAGAGAGTCGGAATGATCCGTCCTTGTTGGAAGAGAGCTAAAAGCTCTAGTTTGGTTTTGGTTAATTGATGAAACCCTAAGTGCTAACCTAGTTTATCAAGATGATCATGAGATAGGTAGCACTACTCCAAGTGATGAAGCAATGACGGAGATCATGACAATGGTGATGGCATGGTGATGATCAAATGCTTAAACTTGGAAAAGAAGAAAGAGAAAAACAAAAGGCTCAAGGCAAAGGTAAAATTGTAGGAGCCATTTTGTTTCGGTGATCAAGACACTTAGAGAGTGTGATCACATTTAGGATAGATAGCCATACTATTAAGAGGAGTGAAACTTATATCGAAATACGGTTATCAAAGTGCCACTAGATGCTCTAATTCATTGCATATGCATTTAGGATCTAGTGGAGTACTAACACCCTTGAAAATGTTTGTGAAAATATGCTAACACATGTACACAAGTTGATACACTTGGTGGTTAGCACATTTGAGCAAGGGTGAAGAAGATAGAGGAGAAAGGAACTCAGTCTCACTGTTTTCACTGTGACCGGATGCTAGGTCTAAATTGACCGGACGCTATAAGTCCGAGTTCGGTCAAACTGATGGGTCAGCACAGTATCTAGGGTTTTGCACCGGACGCTAAGGTGTGTCCGGTCGAGGTGGACCAGACGTGTCCGATCAAAGAAAACCTGGTTTGGAACCCCCAGCGTCCGGTCACTTATGCCGGAGCGTCCGGTCGCTACTTAGCCGTTGCGATTGGGTGGTTCCTGTTGAATGGACAATGACACATGGCTTACATCGGTTGACCGGACGCTGGGTCAAGAGTCCGGTTAGTCTGACCAGAGTGTCCGGTCAGCCCGCATTATGCCCAGTGAAGGGGTATAACGGCTCTATTTGATGGGGGCTTCTATTTAAAGCCCCATGGCCGGCTCAAGCTCTAACTCTTGCACATTTTCATTGACATAGCAACCTTGTGAGCTTCACCAAAGCCCTCCCACTCATCTCCATCATTGATCTATCATCATTGTGAGATTGGGAGAGAATCCAAGTGCATTGCTTGAGTGATTGCATCTAGAGGCACTTGGTATTCGTGTTGTGCCTGCGGATTTCGCTTGTTTCTCTTGGTGGTTGCCACCACCTAGACGGTTGGAACAGCAGTGGAGGATTGACACGAGTTGGTGATTGTTCGTGGCCATCTCCGATGATTGTAAGGGGAGTTGTACCTTCCTCGGCGGAGTGCCGAAAGGTAACTCTAGTAAATTGCTCGTGTCATTGAGTTACCTCACTTGTGGGTCGGTTCTTGCGGTGTCCTATCATGTGGATGAGGTTTGTGAAACACCTCTTAGCCGCCGAACCACCAAGTGTTGGTCGACACAATGGGGACTAGCGTTCTGGCAAGCACGTGAACCTCGGGAGAAAAATCGGTTGTCTCTTGTCATTTGCATTCTCCCGGTGATTGGCTTAATCTTCATCTTGTGATTGGTTCATTCCACTACATGGTGGTATAACCATCCTACTTACTCATTTATATTCTTGCAAACTAGTTGTAGCAAGCTCTTTAGTGTAATTAGATTTGAGAGCTTGCTTTGCTATTTAAGTTTGCTTAGTGGAGCTCTTTAGAGTAGAAAGTTTGAGAGCTCTTAGTGAGTAGTATCATAGCAAATTGTGTGTCTAGCTATCATTACAACTAGAATTGTTGGATAGGTGGCTTGCAACCCTTGTAGAGCTAGAGCAAGTTTGCATTTCGCTATTTGTCTTACTAATCAAATTGCTCTAGTTGATTTGTAGAATTTTAAATAGGCTATTCACCCCCCCCTCTAGCCATATTAGGACCTTTCAAGAGCGCATCCCCTTTTATAGATGAAGGGGATGGCCTTACAAGTTCAAGAGAGAGAGAGAGAGAGTGTGTGCCCTAGTCTTTGTTGCCCATGCTATCGGGTACAAGACAGTTTATCGGCGCCCACAATACTGTTGACGCCTAGATGCATGTGGCAGGCTCCATCGTGTTCTTCTGGTATGGCAAATGTCGGCGCCTACCATACTATAGGACAAATGTCGATGTGTACAACACTGTTTGTGTTCTGACATGTCTGGAAGGCTGCAAAGTACCCTTCTAGCATGGCCTGATAGTACTGTCCTATAGGTGTGCAAGGTACGGTCCTCGATATTGTGATTGACTTGAGCGTCTTACCTTATCTGCTCCGCCTGATTTCTTGGGTCCCCACTGAGCGGGTGTCCCCAGCCGGTCGTTCCTAGTTGGCTCCGACCGTGCCGGTCGGAGAAGAGCCATAAGCAGAGCAGAGGTTCGGTGTATTCCTGGTCAGAGAAGCGGGTCCAAGTCAGAAGCAAGCGGCGTCCCCTCCTTGGCCAGGCCTTTTGGTCAGAGAAGCGGGTCGAAGTTGGAAGCGAGTGCCATCCCTTCCTTGGGCAAGCCATCCGGTCGGAGACTGGATCGCTTTTTTGGCCTATTGTTAGGTATCTGGGCCAACCTAGGAGTTGCACGTCGTTTGTAATGTCGTCTACCGGGCCGAGCTTTTGCTAGGAAGCAGACCCATTAGGGACCCTAGGTTTATGAACCCGACACCGTCCTTCCTAAAATTATGGTCATCCTAGGAGTTGGCACGCAAACCAATGAGAAAACCAAAGATGTGCATACACCTACGTTCTCTCCCTCCTCTCTTCCCCATTCCCATCACTCGCCTCATCGAGCCCCACCGTGCCGAGACCCGCGCCAAGCACCACACCGTGTCAACACCGGCGCTTGCCTCATCGAGCCCCGCGCCCGCCCTCTAGAGCGAAACATATGGCGGAGGGGTCAACACAAATGGGCCAATCGAATATGTGGGGGAGGGGCAGGAGCAGAGGGACCGACAATGGATATGGCGATGAGGGTTGGTGGAGGAGAAGGGGGGACAGGTTGGATCTCAACCACCTCGGTGTAGCCTTGACAAAGTAGCGTCACCTCCCCACCACTGGAGGAGAACAAGGTGAGGGCCAGTGAATGAGAAGAGGAGGGCGGGTGTGGCCTCCGCGCGCTGGTGGAGGAGAAGAAGGGCCCAGGCACTGACATCCTTGTTGTTGGAGGAGAATAGGAGGGCAGGCATTGATCTTCGAAGCGGTGGAGAAGAAGACGGCGATAGCCGGTGGTGCGGTGGGTGTTGATGGGCGGGACGGCAGTGAGGAAGACGAGATTGGAGGGGGTGGGCGAGGAAAGACGAGGACGGGGTGACAGGGTAGGCTTACTGCTTCTATTCCAAGTTAAGTAGTAGGACCAACCATATTTTTTTTGACAAACTTCAAATCATATAATGACCATATTTCTATGACCGAGGTTTAATATCTCACATCAATGCACATCGGCACAATATTTAAAAAACAAAAATCTCATTATTGTGACAATTTATTTTCTTCCTATTTTTCTTCTCTTGTGCTAGTTGCATTTCTTTTTTCAAAGAGTAAAATGCATGGATAGTCCATTAACTTGTAATGGTGTGTCGATTTGGTCCATCAGGTTTAAAAGTGTATTTTTTTGATCCAAAATCTTGACTAGTGGTGCATAAAGAGTCCATACCCCTTTGTTTTATGTTTATATTTATGAAAATCCCTCTATATTTATTTTCCATCCACAAGCTTACCCTTCACGTGCACGCTCGCCACATCCCGTGCCCGCGATGTCCACCCGCTCACCATGCCATGTGCCCACCATGCCGCCCTCTGTGCTGGTCGTGCATGCACACAGCGCTGGCCATGAGCTCGCCACGCCAGCCACGCAGGTTTGCCACGCCGCCCTCTGCGATGGAGACGCACGCTCGCCACATCCCATATCCACGACGGCCGCCGCTCGCTGTGCAGCCCTCCATGATGGCCACAGCGCGCTCACCGCCTACCGTGCCTATGATGGCTGCTCGCTCGCCGTGCCCTGTGCCCACATGCCGGCCGGCCACTCGCCACGCCACCCCACGCGCTGGCCTAGAGCTCGCCACGCAAGTCACGCACGCTTGTAGCCCCAGTCGAGTAGAGGAGTGGTGGGAATTGCCTGAGCGGTACGGCGGGAGGGTCCAGTGGTGCCGAGGGACCGAGGAGAGGAAGGTTATGCGGGCACGGAGCATGGAGCACACGCTGTCTCCTTCACCGCTTCATTCACATTCTTTTTCCCCGTTGACGAAATCGAGCGGAGGTCATGCTAGTTCGGGTTGGTGGTGGGCCGAGGCGGCAAGCCTAATCCTTCATCTGGCAGTAGCGCGACATCTGGCGATGGATCGAGCAGCGGTATGGTATGGTGGACGAGCTACAGAGGCACGTGTGTCAATGTGGGCGGCGCCGCGGTGGTGGGCGAGCAGTTGCGACGCATGCGGGCAGCAGTGGGCGAGCGACGGAGCGCGCTGTGGCGGCAAGAGCATGGGGTGGCGGTGGGCAAGCTCAGCAATGCGTGCGGGCATGCTTCGCATCGCCTTTGGACGGCGAGGGGCAAGCGGTGCGCGGTGCACGCCATGGAAAGTGATGAGTACAGGCCCGATCTTCCAAGAGGTAGCCGGTAAGTTCAATTTGTGGAGATCTCGACGTTGGCGATCTGGCTTCAAATCAAACACGATTCGAACCCTACAACCATTACACCACTGCTCCGTTGGTTATCAACCAAGCACAACTTGATTAACCTCGCCAAGAAGGCTTTTCCTGCAAGCGAATCGAAGAGCACAAGCAAGAAGGTAAAACACGTAATCTGAAATTGCAAATATGAATGACGCGAATATCAATAGAGGGTTCAAGAACTCGGTTCCAAAGGACTAATCAACATAGTGGAGGAGATCAAGAACGGGGGCCCTAGATCACTGTAAAAGGATTTGTCACCACAGTTACAATGAATGATTCAGTTTCTCGATGGAAAACTAAACTCTAAACAAAACCCAATTATGTAGCAGCGGCGGCGGCTGTGTTTATAGTCTAAGACTCGATCTAGGGTTGGGGACGGCCAGGGGTTGGGCGCCCACAACTTGGGCTTAAGGCCCGACACGATACATGGCCAAGTTGGCCCAAATAGGTGACGTAGCACCTTGCCGTGGTCACACAGAATGATCCACGGACCTTCTGGAGCTGGGACCAGATCCAAAACGACGGCATCATCGTTCCCTTTCCAACGCATCCAAGAACGGCCCGTTTCAATGTCGTATGAGGAAGTTATGACCGAAACAGTGACGACGTGTCTGCTGAATCCGAGGACGACGTGGCAGCTGAGTTGGGAACGAATTGCAACTTGGGGAAGACCATGGCGTCTGTGTGTCCAGCATGGCGATGTCCTCATTATCCTCCCCTTCTTGAATTGGAGTCGTCCTCGACTCCATCTTGGCGATGTCCTCATCATCCCCTCCTTGTAGAATTGGAGTCGTCCTCGACTCCATCCCGTCATCAGCGAACTCCTGCAAAAGGTTAGTGACAGCAGGCAATGCACCAGACATAAAAGGTTGACAAAACATAGTATAACATGGTGCAATAGGATTATCACATAACTCAGCAGTAGCAGGAGTTGTAGCAAGAAAAGCACCTCCTTTTAACTTAATCCCATTATTTTTAGCAATGTCTGTTGAAGGTTTATTTTTGATCTCATGAGCATGTTTAATAATATCCGTAGGAGACAAAGGCAGCAATGTAATTTTCTTGTCCTTATGTATGATAGTGTATGTATTAGTTCTACCATGGTGTAAAGCATCATTATCAAATTCCCATGGGCGACCTAACAAAATGGAACAAGCTTGCATAGGGACAACATCAAAATCAGCAGTATCATGATAAGAGCCTGTGAAAAAGCTAATGCGTGCTGATTTAGTTACCTTAGTCTTACCACTAGTATTGAACCATTGAAGTTTATATGGATACGAATGTTGTCGTGTGGTCAAGCCAAGCTTGTCAACCAAATCTGAACTCACCAAGTTGTTGCAACTCCCGCTATCAATGATAGTGAGAACACGACAACCCTGCACAATGAGATACATGTGGAACAAATTGTGGCGTTGGATCTTCATCTCTTCTTCATGACCCACACGTGCACTCAACACACGCTGCACAAGAAGGCTAGGGTAGTCCGCGGCAGCAGCCACAGAGTCAATGGTGATGGCCTCCTTGTCATGATCGCCCTCTGTGGGATCTGCATCAATGTTAGCAGCAAGGGCTAAATCATCTTCAACATCACTAGCACTTACATATCCATCCTCGGTAGCAATGAAAGCGCGACGACTGGGGCATTCCTTCATGACATGTCACATGCCTTTGCATCGGTGGCAAATGATTTTAGAGCTGGACGAAGAGGAGCTAGTAGAAGCACCTGGAGTGCCACCTTTCTTCAGCTGTGGAAACTGCACATTAGACAATTTACTTACCCCAGAAGAAAATGGAGGTGTAGATGGCTGTGGTGCAACAGGAAGCTTGGGCGTCTTCGGCTCGGAACGCTGCTGAAAATTCCTCCCATTGTTAGACCTGAAAGGCTGGTGTTGTTTGCGTCCCTGTACTTCTCGTTCGGCCTTAATAGCAAGATGATACAATTGGGAAAAATTGCGCCATTCTTTGTAATCAAGTATGTTCTGTATATCATGGTTTAAACCACCAAAAAATCTAGCACTAGCATCATCATCATCTTCATTTATACCACAACGTGCTAAACCAATAATCAATTCTTGATAGTATGCTTCTACTCCTTTATCACCTTGTTTTAAAGTTTGTAGTTTCAAACGTAAATCACGTTGGTAATAAGGAGGAACAAAACGAGATTTCATACGTTGCTTTAAAACATTCCAAGTTTGAGGCACAGCAGCAGCATTATTGGCATTGCAAAGATCACTCCACCAGAACAAAGCAAAATTAGTAAACTCACTAATAGCAAGTCTAACTCTATGCTCAGCAGGAACATTATGAGAATCAAATTTTTATTGAACAGCAAGCTCCTAATCTAAATATGCCTCTGGATCAACATTACCAACAAAAGGTGGTAGACTAAATTTAATTTTAGCAAAAGGATCATTATTACCATGATTATTACCTGCCATACCGCGATAATTGAAGTTGAGGCAGCGACGGGCACCACCGTCAGCATACGCATCTTCATCACCAAAAGCATCCACATCTTCATCATCAGCACGATAAGGTGGAGGGTGTTGCTCAAGCTGTTCAATGCGGGTGACCAGATTGTTGACGTTGCGCGTCAGCTCGGTCATAAGATTGCGTTGTTCAGTCATGAACGTTGCAAGCTCGCCCTTGGACACGCACTCATTGAAGTCCGTCGGAGTTCCTGCCATGGTTAGAAGATAGAAAAAGACAACACCAAAGTATTATCCCTATCAACTAAAAGGAAACAAGTGGTGGTGATGGTGGTGAAAGTGGAATGCAAAATCACAAGCGGCTTACCACCGTCTTGCCTGTATTCTTACCAACGCCAAATAGGAGCAAAACCAAAGTGGCAAAGCAATCTGTTGTTGAGCGTGGGTAACAGTTGCAAGATGAACCTGTGCTGACAGAAGAATATGTGGAGCTATGGGTAGGCACACAATATGACAGCAAGGATTAGCAATTAACGAGTGTAGAGTAGCGATTGTTCAATCTGGATCCAAAGTACAAATCATAGTTGCTGGCTAAGACGTGTCGAGACGTAGCGCAACAAGATGAAAACAAAGGACGATCGAAAGAACTCACAGAACAAGCAAATAGCCCGGATTTCTCCTTTTTCCTGAATTTTTCCCGGATTTTTTCAAAAGGCACTAGTAGGAAACAAACTTTTTTTTTACTATTTTTTTATACTTTTCTCTGAACAAGGATCACAAAAGATGCAACCACAAAAATTGGCACCTACAACTGAGGTGGGATGTGGTCTACAGAAATTCAGCACATTCTTTGAAAAGCGTGCAAAAACTTTGACAATTTTTTTTCTATATTTTCCTGAATTTTTTTGGCAATTCTGATGAAACCAAACAGGGCAAAGCCCAGTTTGGGTCAGGTCCAAATGGTGTCAAGAAGCTGCACAAAAAATTTCAGATTTTTCTGATAAACGAGCGAAAAGTTATGTCTGTTTTACCGAAGGTATCTCAAGGTATGTTTTCCGGGAGGCACAACACGGCGGCGGCAGTTAGGGCAAAGCGTCCCTAAACTCTAACACCAATCACAGCAGTAGGTATTCGCCTGATGATGTAAGGAGGGCTGCGATGCAGGCAAAATAAGAGCGGCTGGCAACCTATCTAGGGTTTGCGCGGCAGCGAGAAGTTACACAAGGCGGCTAGCGGGGCAAGTCGAGTAATGTGGTGGCTTCGACTTGTTGTTTGGGAACGGTGGATGGGATAGCGGCGGAAAACAAAATCACAGCAACGGGCGATTGAACTACGACCACGAACACAATCCTAAACCAGCAACAAGACTCGACCACGGACACAAACTCAACAACACGAATCTGAAACGAAATTGCAAAGGCACAAAGGGCAATAGGACAGCGGAAATTGAAATATTTTTGGGCTTTTTGTGGACTCTAGGTAATGAACAAATATGAATCTAAGGCAAATGAGATTATACCTCGTGGTAAACCTGAAAGCTCTGATACCAATTGATGAGTACAGGCCCGATCTTCCGAGAGGTAGCCGGTAAGTTCAATTTGTGGAGATCTCGACGTTGGCGATCCGGCTTCAAATCAGACACGATTCGAACCCTGCAACCGTTGCACCACTGCTCCGTTGGTTATCAACCAAGCACAACTTGATTGACCTCGCCAAGAAGGCTTTTCCTACAAGCGAATCGAAGAGCACAAGCAAGAAGGTAAAACACGCAATCTAAAATTGCAAATATGAATGACGCGAATATCAATAGAGGGTTCAAGAACTCGGTTCCAAAGGACTAATCGACACAGTGGAGGAGATCAAGAACGGGGGCCCTGGATCACTGTAAAAGGATTTGTCACCACAGTTACAATGAACGATTCAGTTTCTCGATGGAAAACTAAACTCTAAACAAAACCCAATTGTGTAGCAGCGGCGGCGGCTGTGTTTATAGTCTAAGACTCGATCTAGGGTTGGGGACAGCCAGGGGTTGGGTGCCCACAACTTGGGCTTAAGGCCCGACACGATACATGGCCAAGTTGGCCCAAATAGGTGATGCAGCACCTTGCCGTAGTCACACAGAATGATCCACGGACCTTCTGGAGCTAGGACCAGATCCAAAACGATGGCATCGTCGTCCCCTTTCCAACACATCCAAGAACGGTCCGTTTCGATGTCGTATAAGGAAGTTATGACCGAAACAGTGACGACGTGTCTGCTGAATCCGAGGATGACGTGGCAGCTGAGTTGGGAACGAATTGCAACTTAGGGAAGACCATGGCGTCTGTGTGTCCAGCGTGGCGATGTCCTCATCAGAAAGTGTTGCTCCTCGCAAGTGAAAGGGCCTAGGCATGTTTGTTGGCGGCTGTTGTCGTTGCTGTTTGCTGCCGCTGCTATCGTTGCCACCTCCGCCATGGCATGTTTGCTGGCCTGAACGCACCACGCGGCTCGCTTTCATGCCCGTTGTCATTTATATGGCTCGCCGTTCTTTCTTTCCTTTTGTTTCTCCATGAAATTTGTCGTGCTTGAGCATGTGTTATATTACAATGGTTGGATCAGGACTCATCGTTAGAGGCAATCGGTATGGTCGATTAGCACACGTGAAGCGAACAAGCAGCCAAGCAGGAAGTTGACCATTCCTGCTGTCCACCCCAGGCGCCGTTGTCGTCGCCGCCCCCGTCCCAGCGCCAGCGGGCTCTGCTCTTCGCCCCAACGGCGGCCGGGCTCTGCTCCGCCATCGAGTGGAGCGCCACCATATGCCACCAAGCGCAACACCACACCGCGCTCCCCCTCCCCTCCTGTCCTACCTCTCCACCTCCATCGCGCCTCGTCTGGCCGTGCAGCACACCGGCCGCCTAGCTAGGGGCAAAAGATCCCATGGCCACCCTTGGTCCCACCAGTGTCAGAGTAAGCTGGGTCAAGCTGGTTTTTCTAGCTTCGCCTCCCTCGTGCTCCTCTCTGCGGAAATCCTAGGGCTTCATTGTCAAAGCTGAGCGGCTCGGGGGTGTTTGGTTGGTGCACAGGAGAAGCGGTTGATGAAGCGGTACCAAATAGCCACTATGGGTGGATCCGACTTCTTTTGCTTCTCCTAGTTTTTTTTTGGAAAAAAATTATTCCGGTCTCCTTGAGAGTTACTCCTTATCTATAAAATAATATAATTTTTATTTTTAGAGAAGTCAACCAATTTAATTTTTTTAAATTTATTTGAAAAGTATTAACATTCATGGTACAAAATAAAGGTCTGTTTAGTTTATGACCAAAACTAACCACTCTAAAGGTTGATCGTGCCATAGTTTTTCGACAGCTATTCGGTTCACCGCTACAATTATTGGCACACCACACTTCTTCTTAGTATCATGTCACATGTCACATACTCATTTTCATGTCAAACTTTGCCACAAGTGTGGCTTCGATTTTACTCACCATACTTTATGCGGTAACTTCAGTTTGCCAAAGGTCAGGTCTAGACGCCACCAACCAAATAGGCCCTAAGTACCATTAGATTAGTTATAGAATACATTTTATTAATAAAATCATTTTGTCAGTGCAGAAAGTGACCAACTAATGAATATTTATAGTTTTGTTGTACGTTGTGATCGGAGGTGGCCTAGCACTCAATGACACAGGATTTATACTAGTTTAGGCAACGTGCCCTATGTCCAGTTTGGGTTGGTCAGTGACTTTATTCCTGAGCCTAGGTGCTCGAAGTTTATAGTGGGGTTACAAACGAGAAGGAAGAAGAAGGGGTGTACAGGAGGTCTGGTTGGCTCTGGTCGGAAGGGCCAAGAGTGATAGGAGCTACGCTATGAGCTAAGTGTTCAAGTGTGTGCTTGGAGTCTGAACCCGGTGGTTCTGTGGTCGTGAGCTAGTGAACTTGATCGGTGCTTGTTGTCTTCAAGAAAGGCTCTCCCTTCATTGGAGGGGGCGCGTCCCCTTTTATAGATAAAGGGAACGTCTTTACAAGTGAGAGGGTGAGTGTACGTAAGCTACCGAGTCTTGTTGCCCACGCCTATCGAGCCTTGTTGCCCATGCGGGTGGGTACAAGATAATAGTAGGCGCCTACAACACTGTTGATGTCACTGTTGAATGTCAGATGCATACGGGAGGTCGTGCTGCCTTTTTCAGGGATAGTGGTAATCGGTACCTACAAATACTGTTTGATGCCTAGAGGCATGTGAGGAGTCTCGCTATGTTCACCCGGTACGGTAAATCCTGGCACCCATACCGCTATCGATGCCCAGAGGCACATGAGGGGCCTTACTGTATGGGAGTTTTAGCAGCCCCTACAATACTATAGGGAGAGATGTCGGTGCCTACAATATTGTTTGTGTCAAGGTGGCTACAGAGTACTGTTTCGCTCAGGGTATGGTCCCTGGTACAGTGATTTTGACTTGTGAGTCTTGCCTTGCTTTTCTCCATATGTCTTTTGGTTCCCACCGAGTGGGCATCCCCGGTCGGATGGCTCTAGTTGGCTCTAAGTGTGCTGGTTGAAGAAGAGCGATGAGTAGGGTTCCTACGAACCCAGGTCAGAGACGTAGAGTTGGAGTTGGAAGTGGTGTTTTGGGCCAGACCTTTCGATCGGAGGGGCTGCCTGGAGGCGGCGGGAGTCGAAGCGAATGCTTCGGTCGGAGAGGTGGGCCAAAGTAGCCGATGAGCGTGCGCTGTTCCTTTTCGGCTAGACCTTCCGATTGGTGACTGGGCCGCCTTTCCAACCTATCGCTTTAGACTCTTGGGTTGAGCCTTGGCATGGAAGCCGGTCCCCGAGGGGCCCTAGGTTTACGAACCCGACAGGAGCCCCCGAGCCCCCGGGTGATTCGGGTAGAATCATCTGGGGGATTTGTGTCTTGCCGATGAGTGCACGTGAGTGCACCCACGGGTGTAGCCCCCGAGCCCCTGGGTAGTTCGGGCAGAACCATCTAGGGGGTTTCCTATGTTGTTAGTGGGGGACTTTTTTCATTTTTGAGATGGAGTTTTATCGACCTAGGCGTCGTTGTGCAGCCGAGGTGGTTTTTTAGTTGTTTTGAGAGATTGGGTGAGAGAGAACTTGTGGATCCTAGCATCGGTGCGCGCCATGGATTGAGCGAGGGAGTCAATCAAGGGTGTTGGACGAGATAGAGCTTCACTGATCCTGGTGTTGATGCGCGCCGTGGGATCGGGTGAGGCAGTTAGTTTTGGATGAGACAGGGCTCACTGATCCAGGCATCGATGCACACCGTGGGATCGAGCGAGGGAGTCAGTCTTGCATGAGATAGAGCTCACTGATGCTGGCATCGATGCACACCATGGGATCGAGCGAGGGAGTCAGTCTTGGACGAGACAGAGCTCACTGATGCTGGTGTCGATGTGCACTGTGGGATCGAGCGAGTCAGAGTCGTGTTTTGGACGAGACAGAGCTCACTAATCCTGGTGTCGATGCGTGCCATGAGATCAAGCAAGGGAGTCAGTCTTGGACGAGACAGAGCTCACTAATGCTAGCGTCGATGCACGTTGTGGGATCAAGCGAGTCAGAGTCATGTTTTGGACAAGACATAGCTCACTGATCCTGGCATCGATGCGCGCCGTGGCATCAATGCGTGATGTGGGATCGAGCAAGTTAGAGTCGTGGGGCGAGATCAGGGTCGCAGACCCAGATGTTTGGAGTGCAGTCGGAAGCATAGCCAGATGGGGCGAGATCGGGGTCGCAAACCTAGGTTTTTTGGAGCGCAGTCGGAAGTGTAGCCGGATGGGGCAAGATTGGGGTCGCAAACCTAGGTTTTTTGGAGCGCAGTCGGAAGGGGCGAGTTCGGGGTCGTAGTCCTAGGCTTTTTTCTTGAGCCCTCGAGCCCTATTGGGCCTTAGTAGGGGTCGGTGTGAGTTGTGTGTGTTACCCCATCCTCGGTTCCTCACAACCAAAGGGGCTGAGTTTTGTCGCTTGTCCCGATCGCTCAGGCTCGAGTGATGTGCTCGGTGAGTTCGCTAACGGGTGTGATTGAGTGGAATCTGGGTCCATCATTTGTGACGGGGTTAGCATAGCCCTCTTGTGACATTCCACTACTCCTTTACCTACAACCCAGCAGATGCCTGGGTCATTCTAGAGACTGACCTGGGTGGCCTAATGGCCTCCCCTCGATGGAGATTCTGTGAGTTTGGCGAGAGGTTCAGGATCGAATGAGAAGGTTGAGATGACCCAGTCTACCTAACTAGGCGAGGGCCGTATGGGGCTCATCTATGTTTTTCTCCCCTGGCTCTGTTGGTTGCTCATGTCGAATGAGGCAACCACTGCTTCATGACACAACATGGAACGTTATGATGCATTTCGCTGCATGTGCGATGCTTAGTTCCCGAGCCCCCGGGCGGTTCAGGGCCCGAATCGTCCAAGAGGTTCGGGCGTATGGAATGAATGCGCATATGGATGTATGAAATGATTGTAAGGAAATAGAGGGGGTTGGTAGTGCTCACCTTGATGGCTTTGAGTGATGGGGTTCGGAGAGCTTTAGTTGAAAAAAGTCCGACCGGGACCTACGCTCGTCAATCGTGGGTGAGCCCTTGTGTGAATAGTTTTTGTATTAATGAACACATGCTCACCTTGATGGCCTGAGTGATGGGGTTTGGAGAGCTTCAATTGAAAATGACTGACCGAGACCCGCGCTCGTTGTTCATGGGTGAGCCCCTGTGTGAATAGTTTTTGTATTCATGAACACATGCTCACCCTGATGGCCTGAGTGACGGGGTTTGGAGAGCTTCAATCAAAAATGGCTGACCGAGACCCGCGCTCATCGTTCATGGGTGAGCCCCTATGTGAACAATTTTTGTATTAATGAACGCATCAGTCCTGTTCTCTATGATAGGATCACTATCCGTTCCTTGTTTTTATCTAGGCATAGCTATTGTTTTTGTCCTTTCTTTTTTTGCACCTGCCCATTAGTTCCATAGGCTGCAACTTTTTTAAGAGCCTAGGCATGGCCCATGGGGCTTGACTGCTCATAGCTGTAGGTCATGGCGGGGTGCGTTAGGTTAGGAGTGAGAACAAAGTAAAGTAGGATAGTTAAAGGAAAGGAAAAGTGCTTCCATTCGAGGGAAAATTTGTTTACCACGTGACAATAAAAACAGAGGTAATATTCGGTATTATGCCCTTATGTAGCCCTCGAGTGACCTGGGCTGAAACTATTCGGGCTGGGGTGCTTTTCAGGAGTAAGTGTTGACTAAAAAAGCGGTAATACCAAATTTTAGGGGGAAAATGACATAGTTGTTCAATGTTCCAAGTGTTGGTGATAGCGTTGCCGTTGTTGTCCTCCAGTCGGTAGGTGCCCGATCAGATTAATTCAGTCACCATATAGGGTCCTTCCCATGGTGGAGAGAGTTTGTGTTTTTCCTTTGTTGATTGGGTCCTCTGGAGTATGAGGTCGCCGACTTCGAGGATTCTCCCCCTGATCTTTCTTTCATGATACCTACGGAGAGTTTGCTGATAGCGAGCAGAGCGAATGATGGTCATCTCATGGGCTTCCTTGAGCAGGTCGACTGCGTCTTGCTGAGCCTCCGTGGCTCAGTCATGGTTGAAAGCCTTCACTCTTGGGGCGCCGTGGTCAAGGTCAGAGGGCAGCACTGCCTTAGCTCTGTAAGCTAGGAAGAAAGGCATGAACCCTATGGATCAGTTCAGGGTCGTTCTTAGGCTCTAGAGGATTGTTGGGACCTCTACCACCCATCGTCTGGCGTATTTGTTGAGTCTATCAAAGATGCATGACTTGAGTCCTTATAGGACCATGCCATTAGTGTGCTCGACCTAACCGTTGGTTCATGGATGTCCGACCGAGGCCCAGTCGATCCTGATGTCGTATCCATTACTAAATTCTAGGAACTTCTTTCTAGTGAAGTTGGTTTCATGGTCAGTGATGATACAATTAGGAACGTCGAACTGGTAGATAATGTCGAGGAAGAATTTTACTGCCTCTTCTGAGCAGGAGGTTTGTGATGGGCTTGGCCTCTATCCACTTGGTGAATTTGTCGACTGCTATGAGTAGGTGAGTGAAACCGCCTAGGCCCTTTTTGAGGGGTCCCACCATGTCGAGGCCCCAGACCACGAATGGACCAGGTGATGGGGATGGTTTGGAGTTCCTGTGCTGGCAGATGTGTTTGCCGAGCGTAGAACTGGCATCCTTCACACTTGCGGACGACCTCATCTACATCTCATAGCATGGTGGGACCTAGTAAAAACCTTGGCGAAAGGCTTTTCCGATGAGCGACCATAGGGCCGTGTGATGTCCGCAAATCCCGACATAGACCTTGAGGAGGAGTTACCTCCCCTAGTTGGTGGGGATACACTTCATGAGTACCCCTAACGGACTCTGTTTGTAGAGCTTGTCACCGAGCGCGACGAAGGTCTTGGCGCATCGAGCGATCCTGTCGGGCTTTCGGTTCTTTCGGGTGGGAGAACCTCCTTGAGGAGGTAGGTGAGTAGCGGTACTCGCCAGTCGATTTGATCGAGTGCCAATACGGTGACGTTTACGGGTGACATCGTCATAGAGGTACTGAGATCGAAGCCCCCGAGCGCTGGCTAGGCGTTAGGGTGTTTCTAGATCGAACTTTCTAGGATGCGGGCGGATGGCTCGTGGATGTCGTTGATGAAGACCCCGCTCAGCGATGGATCCTGTCTAGTAGCCAATTTTGCAAGGAAATCAGCGGCGTCATTGTCCCTTCGAGGGACATGATGCAGTTCGATCCCCTAGAATTTGTCCTTGAGCTTGCGGACCTCTTGGTAGTATGCTATTATGAGAGGGCTTTTGTAGGAGGACTCCTTCATGACCTGATCCACGACAAGTTCTGAGTCACTGTGAACGTAGAGTCGTGTAGCACCGAGCTTGATGGCGATGCACAGTCCATTGATAAGGGCCTCGTATTACGCAGCGTTGTTTGAGGCTAAAAAATGGATGCGGATGGCGTAGCGGAGCCTACTCCCATCTGGGGAGATTAGAACCACTCCAGCCCCTGAGCCAGGCGCCAATATAGACCCATTGAAGTACATTGTCCAGTACTCATGGGTGACATTCGGGGTCGGTAGCTGGACCTCCGTCCATTCGGCGACAAAATCCACGAGGGTCTGAGACTTAATAGCGGTGCGAGGGGTATATCTGATGTCATGGCCCATGAGTTCGAGCGCCCACTTAGAGATTCATCCCGTGGCATCACGGTTGTGGATGATGTCTTCGAGTGGGTATGAAGTGACGATCGCAACTTCATGGTCGGTGAAGTAGTGTAGGAGCTTCCTAGTCACGATTAGCATGGCGTACAGGAGTTTCTACACCTGGGGGTAACGGACCTTTGGGTGGGTGAGTACCTCCCTGATGAAGTATATGGGTCATTGAACTTTGAGCTGGTGTCCTGGTTCCTCCCTTTCAACGACCAGGGTGGCACTCATGACATGGTTGCTTGCCGTGATGTACATGAGTAGGGGTTCTCCCCGTTCGAGAGTTACTGAGGATTGGGGCCGACGTCAGGGACGCTTTGAGGCTTTCCTAGAGCCTGCTGGGCTTC
The DNA here is from genome assembly GCF_019320115.1 of Miscanthus floridulus. Lineage (NCBI taxonomy): Eukaryota > Viridiplantae > Streptophyta > Magnoliopsida > Poales > Poaceae > Miscanthus > Miscanthus floridulus. The sequence goes on along the minus strand of NC_089591.1, from coordinate 29,320,573 downwards.
CTCAGTCCAAACAAAGGTGTTCATCTTTTTGAGGAGCTTGTAGAGTGGCATCCCCTGTTCACTGAGCCGGGAGATGAAGCGGCTCAGGGTAGCCAGACAGCCAGTGAGCCTTTGTACACCCTTGACATTACATATAGGGCCCAGTGTTGGAAATGGCCATGATCTTTTTGGGGTTGGCCTCGATGCTACGCATTTGAAACACGATGTATCCTGAGCAGCTTCCCCTTCAGAACCCCTAAAAACACATTTCTCAGGGTTTAGCTTGATGTTGAACCTTCAGAGGTTCATGAATGTCGCAGCCAGGTCTGCGATCAGGTCACAAGGTTTGGTTGTTTTGACCACTATGTCATCAACATAGACGGCAATTGTTGGTTTTAGTCGCTCGACTTGATCAGGCTAATCGAGCAGGTCGATTTGGTCGATGAAGCATTGTTGCATGCACCTTTAGTAGGTGGCACCAGCATTCTTTAGGCCAAAAGGCATGGTTACGTAGCAGTACGAACCATATGGGGTGATGAACAAGGTCACGAACCGATCAGATTCTTTCATCGTGATCTGGTGATAGCCTAAGTAGGCATCCAAAAAAGAGAGGATCTCGCAACCTGAGGTGGAGTCAACTATCTGGTCTATGCGCAGCAAAGGAAAGTGATCCTTTGGGCATGCCTTATTGAGCCCAGTATAATGAACACATATCCTCCACTTCCTGGTCTTTTTTTTTATAAGAACAGGATTAGTAAGCCAGTCAGAGTGGAATACCTCTCTGATGAATCCTGCTGCCAGGAGTTTGGCAATCTCTTCACCTATGGCCCTGCGCCTCTCGTCGTCGAAGCGATGCAGGCGCTGCTTGGTGGGCTTTGAGCATGGGATAAGGTGCAACGCGTGCTCAGTGACCTCCCACGGTATCCCCAGCATGTCAGAGGGCTACCATGTGAAGACATCGCGATTGTCGTGTAGGAAGTCGATGATCTCGCATTCCTATTTGGTCAGGAGCTGGGTCCTGATCTGAACCATCTTGGTTGGGTTGGCGGGATCGATTCCCACTGCCTTGGCTTCTTCGAGCGGATGGAAGGTCGTTGAGGAAGTTGGTTTGTTGCAGTCTGGGGACTACCGGAGCCGATGACTCCCTGAAGCTACGGGAGCTCGGACGAGTTGACTGACCATGGTGGCGAGCTCATAGTGCTCACGGTCGCACGCGAGGGCGTGCAAAAAGGCACTACTCACGGTGATGACTCCGTTTGGTCCCGGCATCTTCAGCTTGAGGTAGGTGTAGTTGGGGATCGCCATGAATCTTGCGTAGCATGGCCACTCCAAGATGGTGTGGTAGGACCCTAGAAAGTCCACCACCTCGAAGGTGAGGATCTTCGAGCAGAAGTTGGCCTGGCTACCGAACGTGACTGGGCAGATCAATCTGTCCAAGTGGGTATGCCTGCGCTCCTGAGGTTACCCCATGAAAGGGGGAGCTCGCCAAGCGGAGCTCCGATCAGGGGATGCGCATGGCATCGAGGGTGTCGACGTATAGGATGTTGAGGCCGCTACCTCTGTCCATCAGCACCTTGGTAAGGCGCTTCTTGTGGATGATGGGGTCAACGATGAGCAGGGTAGCATCCTAGTCTCATGACATGGGGGGATGATCCTTTTGATCGAAGGTGATCGGAGATTCCGACCAGCTGAGGAAGGAGGGGATGGCTGTCTCGGCGGCGCATGCCTCCCTATAGCGAACCTTGTGCTGTCGCTTGGACTAGATGGTGTTGGACCCACCAAAGATCATGATGCATTTGTCTGGGTTGGGGAAAATGTCCCCATCCTTGCCTGCTATGCCTCCTTTCTTGGCTGCCGCCTCCTTGCCGTCTCCCTCCTTTGGCCCACCGGTCTATCGAAGGAAATATTTGAGGAGCTCATAGTCCTTGTAGAGGTGTTTGATAGGGTAGGTGTGGTTGGTGCATGGGTTGTCCATGAGTTTGTTGAAGTGGTCAGGTAGCCCTTGTTGGGGCTGCTGGCCCATGCCATCAGCCGTGGCTACCATCAGTGGTGTTGTCCGATCGGCGCCTATCCTTTTTGCTCTTCTTGCCCCTCTATGTGGAGGGGACCTCATCTGGGTCCACGCGCTTGGCCTTGCCTTCATCATAGCCTCCACCGAAGACTGCTCTGACCGCCTCCTCGCCAGAGGTGTGGTTAGTGGTGATGTCGAGTAGGTCGCATGGGTGGTACTGGGGTTTAGGCAGCCAAGCTTGTGGATTAGGGACTCACAGTTCGTCCTAGAGACTAATGCGCTGATGATGTCCACATCGACGACATCAGGGAGGGAGTTGCATCATTGGGAGAACCTATGGATGTAATCCCGTAGGGACTCGCAGGGCTCCTACTGACAGCTCTTGAGGTCCCAGGAGTTTCTAGGACTAGACATACATCCCCTAGAAATTCCCGACGAAAACCCTCTTGAGATCCGCCCAGCTGCGGACGCTGTCGTGCGGGAGGAATTCAAGCCATTCCCAAACATATTCCCCACGCAAATGGGAAGATACTGAATGATGAAATAGTCTTCATCCACTCCTCTGGCCCAATTGGCGAGCCGAAAGTCTTCGAGCTAAATGTTTGGGTTTGTCTCCCCGGTGTATTTGGCTATGTTGGTGGGTGGTCGGAATCGCTGCGGGAATGGTGCTCTCTAGTTACTCTGGCTAAAGGCCCATGGTCCCGTGCCCTCAAGGCTAGGGCTCCAGTCATCTAGCCAGTGACCATGCCTAGGGTGCTGAAAGGATCAAGATGCCCAAGAGGGAGGGATGAATTGGGCTAATTCTAAATTTTCTTGCAATAATCAAATCCTACAGGTTAGCCCAATTAACCCCTTGTGCCTAGAAGAGTGTTTCTATTAATCTAACGCACAACGCACAATGGACTTGCAACCTATGTTCCAAACTTACTCTAGCATGGCAATTCTATGAATGTAAAGACAAGTATTGAATTGCTCAAAGTAAATGCTCAAAGTAAATAGAGAGAGAGAGGAACATGGCGATGTTTTGCCGAAGGTATCAGAGAGTCACCACTCCCCACTAGTCCTCGTTGGAGCACCCGCGCAAGGGTGTAGCTCTCCCTTGATCCGCGCAAGGATCAAGTGCTCTCTACGAGGTTGATTCTTCGACACTCCATCAGTGGCAAATCATCCCAAAACCGCTCACAACTTGAGTTGGGATCACCCACAAGCTCTATCTGGGTGATCACCAAGCTCCCAATCACCACCAAGCCATCTAGGTGATGGCGATCACCAAGAGTAACAAGCACTGAACTCTCACTTGACCACATCGAAGCCTAATGAGAACGGTGGATGCACACTTTGCTACTCTTGATTCACTAATGATGCTACTCTCTTGGATTCACGAATCTCAATCACCTGACTAGGACCTTGCTCTTCTTGGCACTCACAAACATGTTTCTCAGCTATTGGAATGAGCAAAAGTGACTCCACACACCAAAACCTAAGGGTTAGTCGGTGGGGCTACAGCGGATGAGCCAGGCGCTGAGGTACAAGGAGCAAGATGAAAGTGGGCGCCATCATCATCTGACCCTGAGCTCTATACTGACTAACCCTCTATGGCTAGAAGTGTCTCTGAAGCAGTCTGGGTCTGAGCTAGGGCAGGTGTGGCCTATGATGCTGCTGGTACATCTATCATAGGATCTGAAGAGGCAACAGACGAAGGGAGCCTCTGAGTAGTCACGGCGACAGGGGCTACTATAGAAGGACTGGCGGTATGCATATGAGGTGGTGTAGGCATGCCAGTCAACTCGCTGAAAGATGCTCCAAGACTCCTGGAGACTAACGTATTAGGCACAAATAGCGAGGAAGACTGATCCGGTGAGAAGCCCATATGATATGGTGTGAACTACGGGGCTACCACTAGTGAGGACAACCACTGGGAACTTGAACTGTGGGTGAAGCAAACAGAGCTAGAGGTTGTCCCTGACTCTGAAGCCCACTGGGCTGTACTGCTGGAGTCGTCGTAGTGGTGGCAAGCTGAGCAAGCCGGGGCGAAAGCTATGGCTATGGGGACCCAAGTGTTGTTACTGCATGCTACATAAATCCCATAAGCTGTTGCTGCATTAGTAACTACTACTGATGCATGAGTAACTGCTGCTGATGCATCTACTGCTGCTGCTACTGAAGGATCTGCTGCTGTCACTGGAACTCATCCTGATGAGCTTGAAACTGTGCAAAGTTGGCAGTGGTCTCCTGAGCCTATCATGCCTGATCCTGCTGCATCCACTCAAGTATAGTAATCAAAGCAGGGTCCATTTGTGGTGTAGGTGGAGCTGAGCTGGAACTGTCGGCCTCTGCATCATGTCTACATGGAGGCATATGAGGAATCGGTAGATAGTCGTCATCCGAACTGTCACTAGACTCTGTCACCTCCTGCTAGGCCTCAAGCTACTCCTCCTCAGTAGCAGCAATGTCTCTAATAATCTTGTCCTACTGAGCTACTGACTTTGGAACATCTGAACGACGAACTAGGCTAAGTAGGTGCCTATGGTGTGCTATGCCTGATCCTCTGTGCCATGTTATAAGCTAGAAACTCTATGGTGGCACCTTTGTACTCGGCAACCATCTCTAGGGTCCTAACCTGCACAGCCTTGAGCATTAGAAATGTGATCCAATGTGCATATGGGAGCTGCCTGTGACCCTTGAAGACCTCAGCTATAGTATCCTCCATCTCTGATAGAAGGAGGTCCCAAATGTCGAACACGGTCTGCTAAATCAGGGCGTTGAGGAGCCAAAGCTATAGGCGAGTCAGACCCTCTCTAGTATCCCAACCTAGGAAGTAGTGTCCTCCTGATGATGGACTCTAGCGCTCGAGCTATAGGAGTAAGGTCACTAGGGTTCCTCCTCGACCCCTCACCAAAGGGCTCCTTGAAGCAATGGCGCACAAGATCTGTAGGGGGCACCAAACCTCCATGAGGACGCCTGGGAGGCTCCTGCTATCCATAACATACCTCATGTAATCTGACAGGCTGCTCCTATAGCCTCAGTATCTCCCTAGCCCTAAAACTCATCACCCTGTAGTCTCTACCGTTGAATGCAAAGTGTATGAAGTTATGTTGCAGGGTCAACGTAGAGCGAAGCATAAAACTACCGAACCCAAGATGGTACATATAGTCTAGTCTGGCCAATCAGATCTGTCAGCCCCTGGCAAATATGACAAGTAAGGGCAGATATGCTCTCTAGGCTGCTGCCACAATAGACTCTATACTGCAGACTCTCTGAGATCGGAAGACTACCCCACTGTTGAGAT